>NC_081391.1:1520621-1820621 GCF_030684315.1 Stegostoma tigrinum | reverse complement strand
AACTGGAGAAGCAGTACTTCATGTTCTGCCTCAGGACCCTACAGCCCCATGGCCTAAACATGGAAATTATCAATTTTAAAATCTCCCCACTTCCAGCCTCATCCCATGTCCAACCCTCCCGCTCATCCCCACCTCATTGACCTGATTTAGCCTGTCTGTCTTCTCCCCCACTTATCCAGCTGATCCATCCCACTGACTAATTTCCCACCACTGTCTACCTGCACTGACCTATCACATCCCACATACCTTTCCCATCCCCAATCTTCCTCCCTATATTTACTTCCCAGCTGCCTTCCCCCTCCCCATTTCTGAAGAAGGACCCCGACCCAAGGCATAACTGGCATCTATGTGGATACCCACGTGGAGAAAATGAGACAAGTTAAATGAGATGTTGTTCAGAGTGAGGACAAGCCTGGCCATTCACAGAAGGGTGGTGATGAATGGGGCAGTTCAGGCTTTTATTCCAGGGAGAAGTGGAGAGCCCCGAGACTCCCTGATGGGGCTGGACATGTAAAGGGATTGCATGTCCATGGTGAAGAGGAGGCAGCTGGAACCCATGACCTTGAAATTCTGAAACTGATGTAAAGTGGCCGAGGAATCATGGATATAAGTGGGAAGGAACTGGAAAAGGGGAGAAAAAAAATCAAGTCAAGGTAGGAAGAGATG
Organism: Stegostoma tigrinum; assembly: GCF_030684315.1. Taxonomy (NCBI): domain Eukaryota; kingdom Metazoa; phylum Chordata; class Chondrichthyes; order Orectolobiformes; family Stegostomatidae; genus Stegostoma; species Stegostoma tigrinum. Next base: position 1,819,955 of record NC_081391.1, on the reverse strand, counting down.
AGTTCTATGGGGTTGGACCACGCAGAAGCAGTGGGTCTGCCTGAACAGTCCTGTTTTTGAGTTTTGGGAAGCCGCTAGAAACAAACTGTGTGAGGTTGGGAGATTTTGAGCTGGGAGGCAGTGGGGTGGAGATCACCAGATGAAATTAGATTAATGACCGTGGTGGACACAATAGCCTGACGTTCTGTGGTGGAATCGTGATCCGGGGGAGGTATGATAGGTATCTGAGAGCTGGTGCTCAGCCTCTGCAACGTAGGGGTCAGTCCACCAGATAACAACAGATACCACCCTCTATGGCAGGGTCGATGACAAAGTCAGGATTGAATCTGAGAACACAGAGTGCTGTCAGTTCAGGAGGAGATAGGTTCGTGTAAGTAAGCGGTGGGAGGTTGGGTGTGGGGTATGAGGTGCTACAGTTTAGGGGTTGGGGGACGAGAAATTGAGGCGAACAGTGTCATCTCAACAGTTCTTGAGGAACAGGTCGAGTGCAGGTAAAAGGCCAGAGGGAGGGGTCCATGTGGAGGGAGAGTGTTGGAGGTGGGTGAAGGGGTCTGTGCAATGGGGAGAGGACTCCTGTCCAAAGAAATGGGCACAAAGGCGAAGGTGACAGAAGAGTTTAACGTCATGAAATTTATTATTGTGGGGATGCAGAAGAATAAAACTGAAACCTGTGCACTGTATAGAACGTTCAGCATCAGAGAGCAGATGGTAAGAAGGCATAGTAAAACGTGATGGGAGGTGAGGTTAGGAGAAGGGATGGAGTCAGAGGGAAGGGGGATTCCTGAAAGCCATGGGTATCTCTGAGTTTGTGCATCTTGTGCTCCTTAATGCCTGAAAGGAAAATATTTTTTGTTAGAACATTGAGTGAGCTGGAGAATGAAGTGGAACTAGGGGCAGGGCACTCCGAGCCAACATGAAGTGGTGCTGAGGTTGAGAGTGTGCATATGGCGACACATGGCACTGAGTGTGGATTGCAGGATGTGGTGAGAGCAGCTGTCTGAGGAAAGTTGAACATTGCGGAGATACCTATGATCTTGGATGGATTCAAAATGCAAAGAATGAAGCTTGAGTTGGAATCCAGGTGAGATGAATTTGAGCCAGAGACGGTCATGAGGAATGTGATGTGGCTGTGGAAATAAGTTTCAGCAAATGCGTTATCAAACACCAGAAGTAACAGTGACAGTGAATAAGAAAAAAGATTGAAACAGAAATCCTGTCCGAGAGAGGTACAGAACTTCTTCAAGGGGAGCATATCTGAAAAGATGTGGCAGTGAGTTAAATACTAAAAACAAACCTGAAAGAACTATGAATACTGGAAATCAGGAACAAAAACAGAAATTGCTGAACATCCCCAACACATCTGGCAGCATCCGTGGAGAGGAATCGGAGTTTACGTTTCGGGTCCAGTGAGCCGCCTTCAGAACTGATGCTGGCTAGGAAAGGGTTAATATTTATACAGATGGTGAGGTGGGGGTGATGAGTAAATGATAAGTGTCAATGGAGCCCAAAGAGAGAAAAAAACAGTTGGACAAAGAAAAGGCTAAAGGACAAAAAAAAGTTGCTGGAAAAGCTCAGCAGGTCTGGCAACATCTCTGAAGGAGAAAACAGAGTTAACATTTCGGGTCCAGTGACCCTTCCTCAGAGGTGGCTGGGAAGACATCAGTTTGTATGCAGCAATTGGGGAGGGGGTAGGGGGTAAACAATACGACAGAGCCCAAAGAGAGACAAAGACAGTTGGACAGATAAATGAGTTGCTAACAATCAGGCTGGGAGGGTGAATAGCTGTTAATGGGGACTGTTAGTGACTAACAGCAGGCGGAGTGTAAGGGCAGGCTATGTGGAGCCTGCCATTACACACTCTGCGGAAAGGTCACTGGACCCAAAACGTTAACTCTGTTTTGTCCTTCACAGATGCTACCAGACCTGCTGAGTCTTTCCAGCAACTTTGTTTTTGTTCCTGATTTACAGCGTCTGCAGTTCTTTTGGTTTTAATTAAGGCTAAAGTTCAGTCTGGGGGAATGAATAGCTGCTAATAGATGCTGCTTGTAGCTGTTTGGAGTAGATACTGTGTTGTAGCAGCCCTTGACAAGAAATAAAACTTGTGGCCTTTCAAGCCAGGCTTCCATTTGGGATCAGAATCATCCAGAAACTGCCATCAGCTGGGAACACACTGTTTATTCCTTAGAATCATTGCCCCACCCCCTGTATGAAAATGTTGCCCCTCGGGTAAGGCACAATTTTGCACTCGTGAAGCCATGCTGACTGTTCTGAATCACTCCTTGCTGTTCCAAATGCATTTACATCCTATATCTCTGAATCTCCTCCAACAACTGTCGAAGGGCTTGCTAAGGTCAATGTAGACAATGCGGGTGAGATACTAAATGAATATTTTTCCTCAATATTTACTGTGGAGAAAGACATGGAAGTTAGGGAAATTTGGGAACTAAATAGTGATGTTTTGAGAACGTGCCACATTACAGAAGAGAAGGTGCTGGAGATCGTAAAATGCGTAAAGGTAGATAAATCCCTGGGACCTGATCAGGTGTTTCTGAGAACATTGTGGGAAGCTGGGGGTATTTATATTATCAGTAGCCACTGGTGAGGTGACAGGGGCGAGTACAGTTATGACATTTAAAAGACATTTGGAAATGTACATGAACAAGAAACATTTAGAGGATATGGATCAAACACAGTCATATGGGGACTTGATCAGTTTAAGGTTGGCATGGATGAGTTCAATTGAAGGGTCTGTTTCTGCTGTGTGACTCATGACTCTAGAATCAATGTACATACAAAGGAGTGGTCCAGTGACAACCTTCCAACAATGGAAAAATGAGCTGTAGGTTACATTGGCCTTGTTTTGCTCCTACAGTCCTCTTAGCCCCCCAAACACGTTGCACCATTCTAGATCATCTCCTCCATGCCATTTTCTTGAGCCCTTAATATCATTACTGTCTAAAATTCTAACAATCTCTATCTTGAACATACTCACTGACTGAGTTTCCATAGCCTCTGGGGTAGACAATTCCAAAGATTGCCCACCTTCTGAGTGAAGTTCTTCCTTTTCTCAGCCTCAAAAAGCCTGATCCTAATTCTGAAGCTCTGTCCCGTGTTCTAGACCTCCTCCAGCCGGGGAGAACATCCTTTCTGCTTCCACCCATTCTCGTCCTTTAAGGATTTTCTAAGTTGCAATGAGATCATCTCGTATTCTTCTAAAACCTGGAGAATGGACTTCTCAATCTTTTCTGATAGGACAGAACTGCCATTCCAGTGATTGATCTGGTGAACCTCCACTCCATTCCCTCTAATGGAGAGTATGTCTTTCCAGAACTGCACATAACATTCCGGGGCAGTGTCACAAAGCCCAGAAGCACTGAAGCATGACACCATTCCTCCTGTGTTCAAATCCTCTTACGATAAAGGCTAGCTGACCATTCCCCTTCCTAATTGTTGCACTTGCATGTTAGCTTTCAGTGACTTCCTTAAGCAACAATGCCCACATCATCGCTTGACAATTTCTTAGCATTTAGGAAATATTCTGCCCTTCACACCATCCAACCTAACTTTTACTGGTTCAACAAGCTCCCTGTGTACCAGTCAGTGGTATAAGGGTTTCCGGAAATGGAAACTAAAGCTTTAAAGTGCTAGCTTGAGTGGCATGTATTTTTACACTAGAGAGAGATGGGGTTTGGGGGATGGTGGGAGGTTTAAACAAGCTGAATATCATGAAAGGTTTTGACAGAGTAATTTAAGATAAATTTCTCACTGGGAGGCAAGTCAGAGGGCTCTCGGAATTCAAATTATTGTCCAGAGAACCAGAGCAAGTGAAGGCAATTTTGGGAGTTGTTGCAGTCTGGAATGAGCTGTTTGCAGGTTGGTGGAAATAGATACGACAAAGACTGGGGAGCTTTTTTGAGGCACCAGTGTGAGAGCCTTTCAAAGGGCTAGCACAGCCACAATGAGCTGAATGAACGCCCCAGTTTGTATCATTCCTGGTTCTGTGATGAGCACAGTGATCTTGCAGGGTTGGGCTTTGCAGCATTTTACTCAGTGCTCAGTAGGCATGAGCTGTTGTGACATTAACACACTAGTGCTGGTGCCTGCTGTGCGATTAAGAACAGGGTTTTGATTTGTTTCAGGGTTCGGGGATGTGTTTTCTGTTATTGGGGTCAGGGAGCCACAACCTGCTGCTAGCGAGGCTTTCGTCAAATTTGCAGAAGCTCATCGCAGCATTGAGAAGTTTGGTATTCGACTTCTGAAAACAGTGAAACCAGTAAGTTTATGATCTTCCTACGACAGTGTCACCACAGAGGCAGGCCCCACCGTCTACTTCATCACCATGGAGACAGGCATCCTTTCCCACAGCATCAACATGGAGACAGGTTCCCTGTTACACAGCATCAGGCTGCACTTCCCACTGTGTCGCCATGCAGACAGGCTCTTCCTCTGAGTATCACCACAGAGTCATCGCTGTTCTCCGAGGATCACCAGGGAGACAGGCTCCCCACCCGGTGTCGCCAGGGAGACGGGCTCCCCTCCCGCACGGTGTCACCAGGTAGACGGGCTCCCCCCCCCCGCCCAGTGTCTCCGTGGAGGCGGGCTCCCACCCCCCCCGCCCGGTGTCTCCGTGGAGGCGGGCTCCCACCCCCCCCGCCCGGTGTCTCCGTGGAGGCGGGCTCCCACCCCCCCGCCCGGTGTCTCCGTGGAGGCGGGCTCCCACCCCCCCGCCCGGTGTCTCCGTGGAGGCGGGCTCCCACCCCCCCGCCCGGTGTCTCCGTGGAGGCGGGCTCCCACCCCCCCGCCCGGTGTCTCCGTGGAGGCGGGCTCCCACCCCCCCCGCCCGGTGTCTCCGTGGAGGCGGGCTCCCACCCCCCCGCCCGGTGTCTCCGTGGAGGCGGGCTCCCACCCCCCCGCCCGGTGTCTCCGTGGAGGCGGGCTCCCACCCCCCCGCCCGGTGTCTCCGTGGAGGCGGGCTCCCACCCCCCCGCCCGGTGTCTCCGTGGAGGCGGGCTCCCACCCCCCCGCCCGGTGTCTCCGTGGAGGCGGGCTCCCACCCCCCCGCCCGGTGTCTCCGTGGAGGCGGGCTCCCACCCCCCCGCCCGGTGTCTCCGTGGAGGCGGGCTCCCACCCCCCCGCCCGGTGTCTCCGTGGAGGCGGGCTCCCACCCCCCCGCCCGGTGTCTCCGTGGAGGCGGGCTCCCACCCCCCCGCCCGGTGTCTCCGTGGAGGCGGGCTCCCACCCCCCCGCCCGGTGTCTCCGTGGAGGCGGGCTCCCACCCCCCCGCCCGGTGTCTCCGTGGAGGCGGGCTCCCACCCCCCCGCCCGGTGTCTCCGTGGAGGCGGGCTCCCACCCCCCCGCCCGGTGTCTCCGTGGAGGCGGGCTCCCACCCCCCCGCCCGGTGTCTCCGTGGAGGCGGGCTCCCACCCCCCCGCCCGGTGTCTCCGTGGAGGCGGGCTCCCACCCCCCCGCCCGGTGTCTCCGTGGAGGCGGGCTCCCACCCCCCCGCCCGGTGTCTCCGTGGAGGCGGGCTCCCACCCCCCCCGCCCGGTGTCTCCGTGGAGGCGGGCTCCCACCCCCCCGCCCGGTGTCTCCGTGGAGGCGGGCTCCCACCCCCCCGCCCGGTGTCTCCGTGGAGGCGGGCTCCCACCCCCCCGCCCGGTGTCTCCGTGGAGGCGGGCTCCCACCCCCCCGCCCGGTGTCACCACAGTGGTGGACTTCTCCCAGTACAGTCCTGGCAGATTTGCTGAGTTGCTGGAGATTTTATTTGATGCTATTCCTCTGTGTTCCCTGTAACACCCAGTGCATTGTTGACCATGAGCCTGTGATTATTTATCCCTTAGCAATAATGTTCACTTGTCATCAATTTTTTCTCCCACTGATTCATCACTGCTTTCTGTATTTGCAGATGCTGAGTGACCTGAACACTTACCTCAACAAAGCCATTCCTGACACCAAACTCACCATCAAAAAATACCTCGATGTTAAGTTTGAATATTTGGTACGTAATCCAATCTGTTTTTTTCAGTCGTCACTATTATTCCGACCTCAGGTTACCCAATCCTGCCTGGTTGATCTACATCTTGACGCTGACTCCAAATCAGCCAAGTCTCACCTACGGTATAGACAAGAAGTTGACACTATTTCTATAAACAGTGGCCAGCTCTTTTGCAGTCTGCTGTTCCTGCTCTGCTGATGTTTCCTGACTTCAGCTTTGAAATATATTTGTGTTGGCCCTTAGAAAACCATGACGGGGATCCAGGAAATGGCAGCAGAGTTGAATAGATACTTTGCTTCAGTCTTCACAGTACAGGACATTAATAGTATTCCTAAAATAATAAAGAATGAATCAAACAACTGAAGGGGTAAAGAAATAAATATCATAACTATTATTCACAACAAAGTACCAGGAAGACTAATAGGATTAGAGATAGATGGATCCGATAGGTTGCATCCTAGGATATTAAAAGAAATAGCTACAGACATAATTGTAGTAATGTTCAAAAAGCTCTCACATTCTGGAAAAGTTCCAAAGGATTGGAAAATTGCCAATGCGACATCCAAATTCAAGAAGGGAAGGAGACAAAACACAGCTAACTATAAATAACGAGGTGTAGAGCTGGATGAACACAGAAATTTCTGAAGAAGGGTCCAGACCCAAAACGCGAGCTTTCCTGCTCCTGTGATGCTGCTTGGCCTGCTGTGTTCATCCAGCTTCACACCGTGTTATCTCAGATTCTCCAGCATTGGCAGTTCCTACTATCCCAGCTAACTATAGACCAGTTTGCTTAATGTCTGTTTTTGGGAAAAAGTTTCAATATATTGTAAGGGTATGAAATAATAGAGTATTTAGAAATGCATAATCAAATCGAGCTAACATTCCTTTGTGAAGGAGAAATCATGTCTCTCAATTTATTACAATTCTTTCAGGTGATAGGAAACAGGATAGAGAAAGGGGAAGCTGTAGATACATACAAACATGAAAGCTAGAAGCAGAGGAGGCCATTTGGCCCCTCAAGCATGCCCTGTCATTCGTCAAGATCATCAAGCTCATAGTCCAATTCAGGAGCCCAATCCTGCTTTCTCCCCTTAACCTTTGAACCCATTCGCCCCAAGTGCTATATCTCATCACTGCTTGAACACATTCAGTGTTTTGACATTAACTACATCTTGTAATGAATTCCATAGGCTCACCACTCTTTGGCTGAAGAAATGTCTCCTCATCTCTATCCTAAATCTTCTAACCCGAATCCTCAAACTGTGACCCCTGGTTCTGGACACACCCACCATCAGGAACATCCTGTATCTACCCTGTCCGGTCCTGTTAGCATTTCGTAAATTTCTATTAGACCCCCCCCCCCCCAATCATTCGTCTGAACCCTAGCAAAAACAACCCCAACCTAGTCAATCTCTGCTGATATGTCAGACCTGCTATCCCTGGAATCACCCTGGTAAACCTTCGCTGCACTGCCTCAAGAGCAAGAACATCCTTCCTCAGAAAAGGAGACCCAAACTGCACGCAATACTCTCGGTGTGGCCTCACCAAGGCTCTGTATAACTGCAACAACACATCCTTGCTCCTGTCCTCAAAACCTCTTGCAATGAAGGCCAACCCTCCATTTGCTTTCTTTACTGCCTGCTGCACCATATGCTTACCTTCAGCCATGAGTGCACAAGGACTCGCAGGTCCTGCTGCACATTCCCTTCTCCCAATTTACAGCCATTCAGATGGAATATGTTTGTATTTCTAAAATGCATTTGATAGGGTACCTTCACATAAGGCAATTTATTATGTGCCCATGGTGGGGGAGAGAGTATATTAGCATGGATAGAGGATTAGCCAATTAATAGATGACTGAGGGTTGGGATAAGGAGTGTATTTTCACAATGACAACCTGTGGAGAAGTTCAAAGCGATTATTTACAATATAAAAGACTTGGATGAAGAAAGTGAATGCACTGGAACCAAATTTATGGATGACTCAAAAATGGATGGAAGGGCAAGGGATTTCAAAGAGGGATATGGAAAGTTTTGTGAGTGGCCAAAAACTTGGCAGATGGAATATAATGTGGGGCAAAGTGATATTAAACATTTTGGCAGAAAGAATTATTTAACTGGAGAAGGACTGCAGAAAGCTACAGAACAGAGGGATTTGGGAGTTGTCTTGCCTGAATCACAATAAGCTAGCACCCAAGTTCAGCAGATAATAGAAAAGGCAAATGGAGTGTTGTTCTTTATTTCAAAGGGAATAGAGTAAAGAAATCATAGATCATAGAATCCTTACAGTGTGGAAACAGGCCCTTTGGCCCAACAAGTCCACACAGATCCTCGCAGCATCCCACCCTGACCCATCCCCCTAATCTACACGTGCCTGAACAGTAGGGGCGGTTAAGCATGGCCAGTCCACCGAGCCTGTACATGTTTGGACTGTGGTAGGAAACCGGAGCACCTGGAGGAAACCAACACAAACACTGGGAGAATGTGCAAATTTCACAAAGACAGTTGCCAGAGGCTGGAATTAAACCCGGGTCTCTGGTGCTGTGAGGCTGTTGTGTTAATCACTGAGCCACCGTGCCGCCCCAGGGAAGTCTTGGAAAACTATCCAAGATACTAGTCAGACCACAGCTGTAATATTGTGAGGAGCAGGAAAACTGACGTTTTGGGCCTAGACCCTTCTTCAGAAATGGGGCGGAGAAGGGGGTTGTGAAATAAATAGGGGAGAGGGGGAGGCGGATAGAAGATGGATAGAGGAGAAGATAGGTGGAGAGGAGACAGACAGGTCAAAGAGGTGGGGATGGAGCCAGTAAAGGTGAGTGTAGGTGGGGAGGTAGGGAGGAGGTAGGTCCGCCCAGGGAGGATGGACAGGTCAAGGGGGCGGGATGAGGTTAGTAGGTAGGAGATGGGGGTGGGACTTGAAGTGGGAGGAGGGGATAGGTGAGAGGAAGGACAGGCTAGGGAGGAGGGGGATGAGCTGGGCTGGTTTATGATGGGAGGAGGGGAGATTTTGAAGCTTGTAAAATCCACATTGATACCATTGGGCTGCAGGGTTCTCAATCGGAAAATGAGTTGCTGTTCCTGCAACCTTCGGGTAGTTTCGTTGTGCCACTGCAGGAGGCCCAGGATGGACGTGTCGTCTGTGGAATGGGAGGGGGAGTTGAAATGGTTCACAACTGGGAGTTGCAGTTGTTTAGTGCAGAACAAGCGTAGGTGGCCTGCAAAAGTTGACCCATTGTCTCCGCCTGCTCCTGCCCCACTGAACTTATCCCCACCTATCGGAACTTCATTTTCTCCAACTTGGTACAGGAACTCCCTACTCACGTGTGTGACACCACCCACGCCCTTCACCTCCTCCAGAACTTCCAATTCCCTGGTCCCCAACACCTCATCTTTACCACGGGCTTGAGGACCCTATACACCTGCATTCTCCATACAGATGGCCTGAAGGCCCTCCGCTTCTTCCTGTCCTGTTGACCTGACCAGTCCCCCTCCACTGACACCCTCATCCGCTTAGCCAAACTCATCCTCATCCTCAACAACTTCTCTTTCAATTCCTCCCACTTCCTACAGACAGAGGGGGTGGTACTCGCATGGGCCTAAGCTATGCCTGCCTCTTTGTAGGTTACATGGAACAATTCCTCTTCCATACCTACACTGGCCCTAAACTCCACCTCTTCCTCATTGATTACTGTATCGGCGCTGCCTTGTGCTCCCATGAGGAGCTTGAACAGTTCACCCACTTCACCAACACCTTGCACCCCAACCTCAAGTTTACCTGGACCACTTCCAATACCTGTCTCTCCTTCCTGGACCTGTTTGTCTCCATCTCTGGCAATCACCTAGAAACCAATATCCATTTCAAGCCCACTGACTCCCACAGCTACCTAGAATACACCTCCTCCTACCCACCTTCCTGCAAAAATGCCATCCCCAATTCCCAATTCCTTTACCTCCACCGCATCTGCTCCCAGGATGAGGCATTCCACTCCCGTACATCTCAGATGTCCTCGTTTTTCTAGGACCGCAATGTCCCCCCCCCCACCCCCCAACACCCATCCCAGACCCCCAGAAGACTTTCCACATCAAGCAGATGTTCACTTGCATATCTGCTAATGTGGTATATTGCATCCGCTATTCCCATTGTGTCCTCCTGTACGTCGGGGAAACCAAGCGGAGGCTTGGGGACCGCTTTGTAGAACACCTACACTCTGTTCGCTCTAAACAACTGCATCTCCCAGTCATGCACCATTTCACCTCCCCCTCCCATTCCACAGACGACATGTCCATCCTGGGCCTCCTGCAGTGCCACAGTGATGCTACACGAAGGTTGCAGGAACAGCAACTCATATTCCACTTGGGAACACTGCAGCCCAATGGTATCAATGTGGATTTCACAAGCTTCAAATTCTCCCCTCCCCCTACCGCATCTCAAATCCAGCCCAACTCGTCCCCACCTCCCTAACCTGTCCTTCCTCCCACCTATCCTCTCCTCCACCTCAAGCCTCACCCCCATCTCCTACCTACTAACCTCAACCCGCCCCCTTGACCTGTCCATCCTCCCTGGACTGACCTATCCCCTCCCTATCTCCCCACCTACACTCACCTTTACTGGCTCCATTCCCGCCTCTTTGACCTGTCTGTCTCCTCTCCACCTATCTTCTCCTCAATCCATCTTCTATCTGCCTCCCCACCCTCCCTATTTATTTCAGAAACCCCTTCCCCTCCTCCATTTCTGTAAAAAGGCCTAGGCCCGAAACATTAGCCTTCCTGCTCCTCTGATGCTGCTTGGCCTCCTGTGTTCATCCAGCTCTACATTTTGTTATCTCGGATTCTCCAGCATCTGCAGTTCCTAGTATCTCTGTACTAATGGGAGCAGCTTTATTCCCTTTATCTGAGGAAAGACTTACTAATCTTAGAGGCAGCCCAGAGGAGGGTCTCTTGGCTGATACCAGAAGGTAAAGAGGTAAGATACGGAGAGGTTAATTAAATTTAGCCTGTCTTCATTGGAATTTATAAGAATGAATGTCAACCTTATTGAAACAGGAATTTTAGGGGCGTGATAGGAAAGATATGGACATAGTGCTGCGCTGTCAAAGGATCAGTGTTGAGGGAGCATCATGCTTTTGGATGGTCAGTACTGAAGAACCATCGGTCCATCAGAATCAGTGCCGAGGGAGTATCACACTGTCAGACGTTCAGTATGGAGGGAGTGCTGCTCTGTCAGAGTCACCACCTTTTAAATGAACGTTTAAATCTTAATCATCCGTCCCATCTGCCCTCTTAAGCAGATGTACAAAAGCCCAGGGTCTTAAGGAGGAGCGGGGAAGTTCTCCCCCATTTCTTGAAGCAGCCAATTATTTCTGAACCACGATCGCTGAAATAGATATCTGTCCGTTGTCACAGTCCTGTGTGCATATTGCCTGCAACTGCTTCTCCTGACCATGTTTATAAACGCTGTAAAGTACATTGGAAAGTCTGGAATAGGGTGTTGATCATTTTGAGAATTTGAATTTTAAGCCTGGGAGTCAGGGACTTCAGTTAAATGGGAAGGATGCAGGTTTAAATGGGAGGGATTTGGATTTATAGAGAGGGGACAGGGGTTTAATTAGGAGGGGATGGAGCTCTAAATGGGAGAGATGAGGGTATAATTGGGAGGAATGGAGATATAAATGGGAGGGAATCGGAATTAAATAGGAATGTGGATTTATGTGGGAGTGATTTGGATTTAATGGGGAAGGATATGGATTTAAAGGGAAAGGAATGTGGGTTTAAATGGGAAATGCGGAAATTGGATTTAAATGGGCAAAGATTGGATGTAAATAGGAGGAATGGGGATTTACATCGGTGGGATGTAGGTTTACATGGGAGGGGATTAGATTTAAATGATAGGGGATGGAGACATAAATGGGAGAAATGTTTGTGTGAACAGAAGGAATGGGGAGGTGTTGCAAGTATTTGGAAGAATTTGCTGCTTTTCCCTGACTCAGCCTGTCTTTTTCCTTGCAGTCATATTGCTTGAAGGTGAAAGAGATGGATGATGAAGAATACAGCTGCATAGTGAGTCTTGCCTGCACAGTCTTCCTGACCAGTTAGTGCTGACTGACTGGATCTGTTGTAGTGGCTGCCCATTGTACACAACTGATCAGGACTCAGTACAACACGGACGGTAATGTTATTGTCCAGGGCCTGAGGCTGTGTGTTTACCTGAGCTGGGTGCACATGATACTCCAGTCCTGAGGCAACACCATGGTGGTGTATGTACGTTCTCCAGGCATTTGGGGAATGACCTTATTTGATCCGTGTGGAGCAGTCTCTGATACTGAAGCAGTGGGTTCAGGATCCTCCCTTGTGAGTTCCTCAGCTCCCCATGTTTTGACGTGACGCTATACTGCTGTGTCCAGTGAATGGTTGTAGTGTATTGCACTCTCTTTTTAGTTGTTTAACCTTTTTCTCTCTCTTCTCCTCTGTCTATCTGCTCAGGCTCTGCAGGAACCTCTGTACCGAGTTGGCACTGGAAACTATGAATACCGTTTGATCCTCCGCTGTCGGCAGGAGGCCCGAGCACGTTTCGCCAAAATGAGGAAGGATGTTCTGGAGAAAATCGAACTTTTGGACCAAAAACATGGTTAGTTTTAACTTAGCTGACATGTACAAATTGCTGGAGGGTAGACCCTCCTGAGTCTGGAGGTGTCAGGATCAGGCTGGTGATGGAATGGGGTCAGGGGTTGGCAGGGTGGAACCGGAGGTGACAGTAGTCTGTGTTCTGGGTTCATGCTGGTGGTGAGTTCAAGGGCTGACTGGAATGGGGGTGCGGGATGGGTTGGGAAGCAATAGGGTCAGGTCAAGAGTTAATAGATATGTGTTGGGGTGATGTTGTGGGGTCAGGGGTTAATGGAGTTGATGAGTGTGTGTTGGGGCTGGGGCACTCCTCATGTCCTTTACTAAAGATATCAAGTGTGCTTTGGGATCTCCTGAGATCATGAACAGCACTATATAAATGCAAGCCTTAAGAACAAGAGTGGGGACTAGGCCTTCTGTCCATTCAAACCTGCTCCACTGTTCAATAAGATCATAACTGAGTTGGCAGTAGCCTTGCACTTTACTGTCTCTCCTCTCCCCACCGTAACTCCTGACTCCTCCTATCAGTGACCTATCTAAGCTAGCTTTGCTCCCATTCAATGAGCCAGCCTTCATTGTCGTCTGTGAAAGAGAATTCTGGATTCAGTTTAATATCACTCATTTAGACAAACTGCAGCGCCAGGGGGATCTTCAGAAGCGACCTATTGAAAGTTGAGGAGGGTTTGATTAAGATAACAGGAAGCAGAGATATAGATTCCAATACGTTCGCTGACTGAAGCAGGCCTTGAGAAAGGGAATTGGATCTGTTGCAGATGAGAAAGGGGAGGGAATACCTTGCTCTTGTAGATTGCTCATATGGACACGAAGGCTGAATAGCCTCCTCCTGTGCTATCCTCTTTATTAGGCCAATACAGTACCTAGATTTGAATCCAGAACAGTTTCTGTGTTAACTGGGACAATGGAAGTGCAAGAGAACAGTCAAGAAACAGTGACCTTAATCAGTTTCAATTAAAAACAGAATCAAAAAAGCAGTCAAAGTAAAGGGAGCTATTGAAAGAAGCCCCCCTCAGTGAAGTAAATGGGGGACTGGAGCAGAGACTGTCCATGAACAAGGTGAAGCCTTCTGCCTGGAGACAGTTCTGATGAGAAGCTACTGTCTTCTTCAGAAACTATGATTTCAGTTCTCTGCCCAAAGGCAGGTCCAATCCATCACAGCGTCCATCATGGATACAGCAGGGGGATAACTCCTGGAATTCCTCTCCACTGGAACACTGAGCATTTCCACTAATCTGATCCATCTGGCCTCCGGATGTGTTGCTGAGGCAAAGTGTACTTCTCTCGGTATGTTGCAGCCTGGAGCTATGATTCATGATGGCAGAGACTCACACTCTTGCTGCCTGGTGTGTGTTGGAGGGATTTACAGTTGATAGTCAACTTATTTGTCCAAGTTGTAAATGCACCTGTCTGGGCCCTAAGTCCCTTATTATAGGACTTGAACCCAGAGCATCTGGCTCAGATGCAAAAATACTGCCTTATTCCTCTTCAAAACTGAGTGGTTGAAATGCAGATTAATAAAACACGATTGGGGTTTCTAATGCTAAAGAAACTTCATAGTCTCACTCCAATTTTGCTTTTGACTGTTCCATCCCTTTCATATCCTTCTTTGCACTGACCCCCACTCCAGACTCCAAACTCACTCTATAATATCCTCCCTTCAGTCTCTATCTATACATGGCACACAGCCAGTTCAGGGGAGGAAGAAGTATGATGTTATTACACACTAAAAAGGATAATTTCAGAGGCCTTGTGGACAATGAATATGATCGAACAAGTTGGGAGAATTGTGGGCAAGTTTATTAAATGTTGGTGAGAGCAAAGATGATGAAACCTTTACTCAAAGACATAGAGAATACATTTCTAAGATACAGAGCAGATTTCAGAAGGGAAGGTCAGGCTTGATCACAAATGGTAAACATTTTTTTGAAGAATAATCAAAATGGTGAACAAGGATAATTCAGTAACACTGTTGCCTCGCAGTGCCAGCATTGATTCCAGCCTCGAGTGACTGTCTGTGTGGAGTTTGCACATTCTCTTAGTGTCTGTATGGGATACCTCAGTGCTCAGGTTTCCTCCCACCATCCAAGGATGTTCAGGCCAGGTGGATGGGCCCTGGGAAATTGTCCGATAGCCTGCACATTCTGGATACTTTTTGATTTGCTAAAATGCCCTCTTATCACAGAATTCAATTGTGGCAAGAACATTTGGAGTTAGGGAGCAAGCAACAGATTGGGATAGTGAGCTGGCTTAATGGAAAACAGTAGGTTTAAGGCTCAGACTGATGTTGCACAAAGGTCAGGTAAAAGCAAAATACTGCAGATGCTGGAAATCTGAAATAAAAACAGAATGCTGGAGAAACTCAGCAGGTTGGGCTACATCTGTGAAGAGTGAAATAGCATTCACATTTTTGAGCCCAGTGATTCTCCTCCAGAACTTCGTATTGGTTTGGAAATATTAACGTTGTCCCTCTCTCCACACCTGTTGAGTTTCTCCAGCACTTTCTATTTTTATCCCATGAAAGGTTAGTTCTATGTATAGCTCTGTCCCTATACTTCTCTGTGTATTCCCTTCTTGTGCCTTCTCACTATCTGTTGAGCTGATTGTGGTCTGTTCCAATTCTCAGTTCAGGACATCGTGTTCCAGCTCCAACGCTTTGTTTCTGCTCTGTCCAAGTACTACAATGAATGTTACGCTGTCTTAAAAGATGCTGACGTGTTTCCCATTGAGGTGGATTTGACGAAAACAATGTTGAACTACAGTCCAAAGGATATTTACACAGACGCAGAGGAAGAGGAGGAGAAGGAGAATGAGGAAAATGGAGAGAAACTATTTGATGAATAGAACTTATTTTCCTGTCTGGACAGAAAATTGAATCCCTTTACACAATCAAATCTGAAATATGCTGTTTATAGTTTGAATGATGAACTGTTTTATTTATGTCTCGAATGGATGTGACCATTAATCCTCATCAGATCCTTGACTAAATACAAATACTTTATGGGCATGCACTTTATTTACACCTAAACTTGTTTTAGTGTGTCCCGTTCAGTGTGTCCTTTGTTTGAGCCTCTAGGAGTAGCATGTGAGGTTCTGTGCTTCTACAAAGCGAACAGTGCTGACAGCTGTTTGTTTCATATTAACCTAATCACCAAGGGACTTGAGTTTTTGATTCAGACATTCCGTTCCTCCCCTCCTCAACAAATATCATCAGTCATTTAGTCCTGAGACTTTATTTATTCACTTGTGGGACATGAGTATGTCTGGCTAGCCAGTACTTATTGGCCATCCTGAGATTCCCCTTTAAGGTTGTGGTGACCTGCTTTATTGAAGAGCAGTCCACGTGCAGTAAGTGGACTCTGAATGCCTTTAGAGAGGAAATTCCAGGATTTTGACCCAGCAATGTTTTTCCAAGTCAGGATGGTGAGTGGCTTGGAGGGGAGCTTGCAGAGGATGGTGTTCCAATGTATCTGTTGTCTTTGCCCTTCGAGATGGAATTGATTGTGGGTTTGGAAAGTGCTGTCTAAGTTTATCTTTGGTCAATTTCTGCTGTTCGTCTTGTAGATACAGTGCTGCTACTGAGCATCGGTGGTGGATGCCTGTGAATGTGCTGCCAATCAAGTGGGCAGCTTTGTTCTCATATTTGTCCTTGTCTTTTAAACCAGAGTTAAAAGTACCTGATGATAGGTGTTTGTGTCACAGCCCTAAAATTCTTTATTTTGCCATGAAAGAGTGAGGATCATACACGTGATTTTTTTTCAGGTTGGCAGACAACAAGGTCAGCGTTGGGACCTCGGCAATTGGCCGACTGAAGTATCCAAATTCACTAATGTTCCAGAGCTAGGTTTAAAAAATAATCCAGTTGTGAAGAGAGTGCAGCAAACCAGGAAAGGGATAGTGTGGGGCTGAGATGGGCTAAATGTCGTCCTAACTTGTTGCTATGACTCTCTAAGTGAGTGGTGTAGATGGTGGCAGCAATTTTTTTTTCAAATGATGAGAAGCTGTTCCAGCCATTGCTCAGAGTGAGAAGTTCAGAAAGGCAAATGGTATAATGGTTTTTTGTATAAGAGCTTTGGAGTAAGAATAAGAAAGGATTGCACAGGTGGAGAGGGCTCTGATGGGAGCACACTTGGAGATATCCATTTACTTGTGTATTTTGACCTGTGTGTTAGCTGTTGAAGGCCAGGATCTTACAGAATGGCCTATTTCTGATCCTATTTGCTACATTCTTGTCATTTCAATTTAACACCTTTTTTGAGCAGCAGTGACGTGTATGATTTTCTGATTAAGAAGAATTGTTTCTGAATCAAGAGCACTTGAAAGGTCATAAGGCATCTATAGCTTTAAAAAGCTTGCATCTATACCATCTGGGAATTTTCAACCCTTATTTTCTTCATTAATAAATAGTTGATAGGACAGAACTTGGAGTCATTGAAAATGGACAGATTTTGAGACTTTCCTTGCACTCATCAGGATGTTTTGCAATGATCCCAATTCAAGAAGAAAGCCAACATTTTTATTACAATGAAGGTAAGTGCTGATTCATTAGCAGATGGACTTTGGTCAAGATGTTGCCGTGGAGAATGCAACTTTTAATGTTGATTGACAGTTAACTGCTAGGAAGTTGTGTGAGAGGTATTTATGCTGGCAACCAATTTAGGATTGTCTGTTGGATTGACAATGTAGTACACTTGAGTATACAGGAAGATACAAATTTATTACACGTGGCCCTGTTCTTTGCTGACAGCAAGGCATGAATGCACTGCGTCTGTTTCAACTAAACAAGATAGATGTCAGCCATTCACTGGTTCTTTTTTCAGGGCAATGTGCTGACTGATCACAATTAACCTGCCTATTTTAAAATTTAAACAAAGCCTGACTGTTAACTGACAATCGGTATTAATGGGCGTATTCTCCATAGCAACATCTCTAACACTGAGTCCACTTGCCAATCAGTCAGCATTTGCCTCACTCACTCGCAATGTCAGTGCTGGTTTTCCTGTTTAATTGGCATCCTTGCACTCATCAAAACATTTTGCAAGATGACGACAAGCTTTGACGGAATGTGCCTTTTTCAACAATACTCTGGTTCTACAACAGTGATAATTTGCTGATACACGTTATAATGAGCCCTTGTCTCTGATTCAGTCGCATTGTTGCTTGTGATGGTCTGTCATGGTACCCACGTGCTTGACTGCAAACTGATCACAAGTCATCATTGGTTTCATTGCCAGTACCACAACTGATAGGTTTTAAGGATTGTCCTTGACCACCCTCTTTTATTTCTTGGGCTTGATAACCCTTGCACATTTCTTTTCATGTTTCTTCCTTCTGTATCTCTCTTGTCAACGTTCCCAGTGAGCTGTGGGGTTGAGTTGCACGGTAACCTGAATAGACCACGTGGCTCTTTATACTCTTACAGGATCGCGCACTGAGGAAAAACTCGTTTACAACTACAGGACCTCGGGCTTTTACTGTCAGTTTTGCCACAATCACTTTATTTGGGTCTGTGCTGTTTCACTCTTTTTTTTCCTGTTCTTCACCTCTTGTTAGTTTCATGTTGGTCCTTTTTACCTCTTTAATTACCCAGAGCTGTTTTATTTTTGTGTTAAGTAGAATTCTTGCCTCTTTGGGGTATAAACGGGTTTGTTAAAACATTAAATCGTTTACTGAATGTTTTGCATTAATCTCCTGTCTTTGTATTTGTGAGCAGATTTGCACAATTCATTGTGGATAGTGTCTACATCTTCCCACTGAAGTTGCCCTTCCCTAAATCTAGAAATCTTGGCTGTTCCACCATTTCTCCCTCTAAAACATAGTGTGCTGAATCATATTTTGGATGCTATTAGGTAAATATTCATGACCTGTTCACTCATTCATAAATCTAATATGTGAACAAGGAGCAAGAGCAGGCTATTTGCTCCTTCAAGCCTGCTCCACCATTCACTTGCCTGGATGAGTGTAGCTCCAACAACACTGAAGAAGCTTGACGGAGTCTAGGACAAAACAGTCTGCTTGATTAGTAACACATCCATTCCCTCTACCAATGTTCAGTAGCAGCAGTGTGTACCATATACAAGATGTACTGCCAAAATTCACCAGAGATCTTCAGGCGACACCTCCCAAACCCACAATCACTCCCACCCAGTATGACAATAGCAGTCAGTTCCATGGAAATGCTGCCACCTGCAAGTTTCCCTTCCAGCTACGCACCAGCCTGACTCACTGTTCCTTCACTATTGCTTAGTCAAGACCCTGGAATTCCATCCCTAATGAAATTATAGGTCTGTCCACAGCAGGAGGACTACAGCATTTGAGAAGGCAGCTCACCCCCACCTTTTCAAGGGGCAGCTAGGAACGGACAATAAATGCTGGACCAACCAGTGGCAAGCATACCCCATGAATTAATAATAAAATAAAGAGATCATGGTTGATTCTGATTTTAACTTCAATTCTACATTCCTGCACATCCCTGACAATCTTTCATCCCTTTGGTCATCAAGAATCTATCTATGTCTGCCTTAAAAATATTTAAAGATTTTGTATCCACTACTTTTGAGTAACGTAATTCTGAAGACTCTCAACTCGGAGAAATAAAATATAGAATTCTCCATTGTTGCAAAAACTAACCTGGCCAAATTTGAAAAAATACAACCTCATTTGCTTATCCTGATCTGTTTGAAAGTTAAGCTTCCCCTTTCTGAGCATTCTGCCTTAGTGAAATGCTGGTCTTCTCCTGCACTAACATCCTGTTACTTCACAGCTGGAATAGAGTCATACAGCATGGAAACAGACCCTTCAGTCCAGTCAGTCCATGCTGAGCACGTTCCCAAACTAAACTGGCTCCACTTGCCTGCACTTGGCCAATATCTCTCCAAATGTTTCCTATTCATGTATTTATCCAAATGTTTTTTAAACATTGTGGCTGTACCCACATGCATCACTTTCTCCTGGCGTTCATTCCACACACGAACCACTCTGTGTTTAAAAATAAAATTGCATCTCTTGTCTTCTTTAAATCTTTCTTCTCTCACCTTAAAAATATACCCCCAAGTCTGGAAATCCTCCACTCTAGGGAAAGGACACCTGTCCATTCACCTTGCCTGTAGCCCTCATGATTTTATAAGGTCACTCCTCTGCCCCAATGAAAATAGTCCCCACCGCTCCCCATAACTCAATCCTCAATTTCCAGCAATCTCCCAGTAAACAAAATCTCTTCTGAATCCTCTCCATCTTAGTAATGTATAAAATAACAGTAGGACAACCGGAACTTGACACAGAACTCCAGAAAAGGCCTCACCAATGTCTTGTACAACCGCAACAGGATGGATCTCTTAGTATCTGGCGGTTTACGCATAACTCCCATCCTATCTGTTTTTAAACAGTACCTGCTAAGCTTCCACTGAGTACTTTATTCTCATCTTGTTACAGAAGCAAGTTCACCCTTAATCATGAAGGCTGCACCTCACTCTTGACTAGATCCCTGTTCCATGCTGTGGATATTCAAATCTGACATACTCTGTTCCAAGTTGACAAAGAACAAAGAAACCTACAGCTCAGGAACAGGCCCTTTGGCCCTCCAAGCCTGCGCCGATCAAAATCCTCTGTCTAATTTATTTTCTAACGGTCTGTGTCCATTTGATCTCCACCCATCCATGTACCTGTCCAAATATATCTTAAAAGTGTCTGCGTCTACCACTTCCTCTGGCAATGCGTTCCAGGCACCCACCACCCTCTGTGTAAAGAACTTTCCTCCTCTCACTTTGAACTCATGACCCCTAGTAATTGAGTCCCCCACTCTGGGGTAAAAGCTTTTTTTTATCCATGACATGTCATACCAATCTCTAATTCATTCCATCTATACCTTATCGACTTCGATTGTACAGAATATTCCAGCCCCTTCCAACTTTGATCACTTCATGCTTTCCCTCTTCTTCCTTGCCTTTGATGGTTTGAGTTCCCTTAAAGGGTTTTGCATGAAAATTATTCTGTTGGAAATTAATGTTTCACAATGGTGGTTAGTAGGTTTAAATAACAAGTACCACAGTTGATTAGGTGATGGGGAGAAAAACACATTCAGTTGGGTATAAGAGCTCTTCTGGATATAAAGGAAAAATTCAGGCTTCTTGTGATGTAGTGGTGGTGATCCTATCTCTGAGTCAGGGTTCAAGCCCCACATGCATCAGAGGTGTTTAATAACATTTCTGAACAGGTTGCTTAGAAAGTATCTAAGGAATTTCCCCCCCTTTTCCAGTTGGGATTGTATGTTTATACTATCTTTACAACCAGAGGAACCTACCCATTGACCACTCACAAATCCAACCTTGTGACAGTCATCCTGCCCATCCCTCCCACTCAGATGTGGAATCCCTGTTTCCCACGTGACTCCTTCACTGCTACTAGGTCACCATCCCAGACCTGTTTATCCCTAAACCAATTAATTTTCATAACAAGTTCACCATGTGAGACCTAGTCAAAACCTTGTCAATTACATCTGTTGCACTACCCTCATTTACACACCTCTAGTCACCTCCTCTTGAAAAAAACCTCAGTCAAACTTGTTAGAGAACATGTCCCCAACAAAGCCATGCTGACTGTCCTTGGTTAGTACATGCCTGTCTAAATAGAGATTAATGCTGTCCCTCAGATTTTTTTTTTCCAATAGTTTGCTCACCACTAAAGTTTGGCTCCTCTGGTATCAAATTATCTTTGGTATTCTTCCTACATGAGATATTGTCTAATCAATTGGCTTACCCAGCCATTTCCATGAAACTCCAGTCTGGGATTAGGAGAAGAATATTAAAGGATGTGAGGAGTTCCCATTGAGGATGAGGACCTGTATCACTCGGAAGGGATTCTCACGACAAGCTGAATATTTACAATGGAACAGCATGAAGCTTTTAGTAAAATGAAAATCAATGGGAACTCAGGAACAGTTCAATATAAGTGAATCCTTTTGAATAGGCAGATAGTGACAACACTGTCAAAGTTATTGATTCATTCACAAATACATAAGTGAACACTCAGAATCCCTACTATGTGGCAGCAGGCTATTTCACCCACCGAATTCACATTGACCATCCAAAGAGCATTCCACCCACCCCCACCCTACCCCTGTAACTGCATTCCCATGGCTAACACCTAATCTATACATTCCTGACACAATTGGCAATTTAGCATGACCAATCCATCCTAACTTGCACATCTTTGGACTGTGGGAGGAAACTGGAGCACCCAGAGGAAACCCACACAGACAGGAGGAGAATGTGCAAACTCCACACAGTCACATGAGGATGGAATTGAACCCAGGTCCTAGACCTGTGAGGCAATGGTGCTAACCACTGTGCCACCCAAATTCATTCGCATGCATTCATGTTCACACACTCTCTCTCACACTTGCCTTCATTCACATGCACTGTCATATACCCTAATTTACATGCACCCTCTCTCACACCATTCTCACTCTCCACACTCAGCTTCTCACACTGGTGCGTTTACATCTGCTGACTGACTCTAACGTTCCTGGACACCCATACATTGTCTCATGTTCACTCGTCACATTTACACTAGGCTCATTAGTTATACTGTGGTGGTACAATATTAGTTCATCTGTTTGATTTACCAAAATCTGCTCAATAGACTTTCACAAGCTCCTTGTTTCTGATGCAATTTTATTTCTTTTCTCTCCAACTATTTATTGTAAAACATCACTGACAAATTCCACCAGTTGGACTCTCTAACTCAAAGCTATAACGTTGCGGTGAGGGCCATGTGTATCGATGTGAAACTGATAGATTGAAGACCAATATGTGAGGGATCCAGAAGGAAGGTAAAGTGCTGGGGGGAGTGCAGGGGAAGTTGAGAGAGATGGAATTGAGAGAATTTGAAAGAGCATGAGGCCATGGTGAAAAGCCAGGAGCTGAGGGGCAAATGAGAGGGAGGGTGAACAGGAGAGTTGGAAGGAAAAAGCAAGATAAAGTGCAGGAGAAAGAAGAGAAAGCAAGAGTAAAGATGGGAGGGAGGTGGTACAAAAGAGGGGAAGCAAATGAGGGAGGAACAAGGAAGGCGGAGAGGAAAAAGATGCCATGAAGAGATGGGGAAACTACAGCGAGGATGCAAATGAGGCAAGAAAGAGAAATTAATGAAGGGAAAAGAGATGTGGGACAGGAGAGGGAAGGGACTGAAAGTGGACAGGTGAGGAAGGGGGGCATTGCACACTGGGGTAATCAGACAGGCAACATAGCCACCCAAGGCAGCAGCAGGGACTGAAAGTAGGAAGGTGAGGAAGGGGGGCATTGAAAACTGGGGTAATTGGACAGGCAGTAGCAGGTTTCAAAGGAAAGGTGAGACAAGGGACTTACTAGTGAATGGGAAATTTATTTGAGATTGAGAGGTTAGAAGGCACTTTCTCATGAGTCCCACCCTCATGAATGACTGAGTCGGGGAGAGAAACAGAAAACTGAAGAAGATGTGAGGAAGATGGATGGGATGGAAGTTGGGTGAATGAAGAGAACTAGCCTTTGTTTCTCCATTAGTTTTCCTCAGTTGTATTATTTGCACCAATTTGTAGCCTGTCCCTGGTAGTGGCCGAGGTAGTCTTGCCTATTTTGTCTTGAGCTTTTATTTATGAGCTTGTCTTTTCATGTTGCTCAAAACACTCTGTACCTCCACTGTCTGCACCTGTCACATTACTGTCATCCCTTTGGTCCTTCTGAACTCTGCTCAGGCTCTGCTCCAGGGATCCTACGTCCAATGGGCTCTCATAGAGATCCCCTGTGTAGTCCTGCACTGTGCTGCTCTCGCCCATTGCCACAGTTTCACCTTCCACATCCTCCGCTTGCTGCCGACCCTTCCTGTTCTTGGGCTGGTTGTGTTTGAGGCAGAGGTAGAAAGCTCCAAACAGAAAGACAGCTGAAAGAATAAGCTCCGAGCCTGCCATGTAGAAGATGAGCTTGTAGTTTTTGAAAGCATCTACCAAGTGCCCTGTAAGAGGGACAGTCTGAATTATAATCCATTCCCTCATACGTCCAGGCCAAACCCAACCTCAAACCCAGCTCCAACCAGCTGACCATCACAAGACCAGGAACTTTGGGAAGGGTCAGGACATTGGGAGCCAGTGAGATTCCCAGGTTTCCACTGCCCGGCAGCCAGGCCTAGAGAGTTTTCCTGGGGGCTTAATTGGCTGTTACTGAATCCACTTATTGATGAGATGATGGGATAGTGTAGGGGGATGGGCTTAGATTAATTCACAGGTTGGCGCAACATCGAGGGCCGAAGGGCCTGTTCTGCGCTGTATTGTTCTATGTTCTATGTTCTATGGTTCTGGCCCAAACATAGGACAGCCTTTAGTGATTGGGTTGATGCTGCTTGAGGCTAGTGGGCAAACATAAGGCCGCCTCAGAAATGGAGGCCCTTTGGCATGGTGGTAAAATCATATTTAGGGAAGGACCAAGCTGGCAGGCCCCAGGATTGGTGGGAAATATCTCCAGTCAGGGCTGGAGAAGGATGAGGAGGGGAGTGCCTTTTTGTGGAGAGAAGCCTTCAGCTCTTTTGCCCCACCACCCCAGACAGTCACAAGGAGGCTGTTTCTACGGAACTAGGGGCCTCCACATGCAGGAAGATCGTACTGGCACCACCAAAATGCAAGGAATTGCTCTGAAGGGCTCCTCTTTGGTACCTTCCATTTCTAAGTTAGTTATCCATGGCATTACCTCTCCGTCCGGCTGCCCTAGGGCAATAACTCAATTGGAGAAGAGTGGTGTTCAGGATGGGGTAGGAGTGTTTGGGGAATTAGGAAATGGAGGTAGGTGTATTGGACGATGAGTGTAATGGGATGTTTGGGGTGGACTATTGGAGCAGGGGGATATTGGAACTTGGGGTGTGATTATTGGACAGTGGAGATATTGGGGTAAAGTGGGGGTATTTCAAGAGGAGATATTGAAGCTGTGACTGCACAGGAGATTGCAAGTGGGGCTACTGGAGCTAGCAATGTTAGCATTAGTGGCAGTGTTTGGGGTAGGCTTAGGGTTATTAGAGAGTGTAGGTATTGGGATTCTGGTTTTAGACTGGGGGATTTAGTGTGTTACAAGAGAGTGAAGGTATTGTGGAGGCATATTGGTGCTGCGGGTATTGGATAATGGAACATGTTAAGACTTGGAATATGGGCCTGGGACTTCTGGAGAGGTTGTGGAACCTGGAGCACACGCACATGGCAGGGTATTGAAGTCGTTGGGGCTTTGGAGACTAGTGAGACTCGGGGCACAGGGGAGTGTCAGTAAGGTTGAGTCAGGTATTAGACAATATTAGTGTGTGTGATATTGATGAGTGGGGATCTAGAGAGTGGGGGTATATAGAATGGGGTATATGGGAGAACAGGGTATTAGAGAACTGCCCGCCAGTCGGTATCTGACCTGCTGAGGGGGGTCCAATGAGCACTGCAAAGGCCTCGATGAGCAGCAACAAGCCGATGGCACTTGGGAATTTCTGGGAGCCGACAATGTCCATGAGCACCTCGAACTGCAGAGCTCCGACCATCCCATAGGTCACCCCGAAGAAAATGCAGAAAGCCACCAGCCCAGTGTAGGTGGCAGCCCTGGCACTCAGCACATCGGTCAGACCATTACACAACATGGAGAAACTGAAAAAATAAGCAACTCGAGGCCGCACCAAATCCAGTCCAGCCACGACACCACTCAATGGCCGAGCAAAGATGTCAATGAAGCCAATGATAGACAGCAGGAAGGCAGCTTCAGTGTCTGGGACACCTATGTCTTTGGCATAGTTAACAATCATGATGGGAGGTACAAAGAGGCCTAGGACCAGGATGAACTTGGAGATAGTGTAGATGACAAAGCTTCGATTCTGGAATACACTGAAATCTAGGAGTTTCCAACTTCTTTTGTTTGTTCCTGACTTCCTGCCACCGTCCTTGGTGCTGTTTCTGGTCACTGCCTGTTGACAATTCTCCAGCTCCAAGCTGGTCGTGGGGAGCATCTCCTTGGCCTCCGACTTGTTTTTGCTGTTCTGCTTCAGACTCTCGAGGGGCCTCATCACAGCTCCACATGTACAACAGTTGAGTAACAACCCCCCCATGATGAGGAAGCCCCCTCTCCAGCCATAATAATCCAGCAGGACCTGGCCGAATGGGGACAAGGCACTTAGGAACACTGGGCTCCCAGCTGCTGCTAGCCCATTAGCTAATGGCCTCTTTTTATCAAAATACCTGCCCAGCATTATGAGTGATGGTTGGAAATTCAGAGCGAGTCCAAGACCTGCAGGAGACACAGATTGTTTATCATCTGAAATATCTGTTCAAAGGATTGATTCTCCAATTTCTTATCATAAAATCAAAGTTGAACTTTGGCAGGATGAGCTGAGATATTCTACAATCATAAAATCCCTACAGTGTTTGATTAGGCCACTTGAGTCCACATCAACTCTCCAAACAGCAGCCCATTCAGACTCATCCCCCCAAATCCTTGGGACCCTGCCATTCCCCCTAACCAACACACCTTTGGACTGTGGGAGGAAACCAGGGCACCCAGGGAAAACCCGCATAGACACGGGGAGAACATGCAAGCTCCAGTCACCTGACAGTGGAATCAAAACCATGGTCCTGGAACTATGAGGCAGCAGTTCTAACCACTGAGCCACCATTCCACCTCTATCCTGCCTCGACATCTGAAGATTTTGCCCATCGTTAGTTGGGACATTATCATTTCTCTGAGTTTGCGCAAACAACCTTCCTAACTGTACAAATATGCAAAAGACATTCTGGATAATCAAACTATAGTGCCAGATGACTGGAGGATAGCAAGTGTGGCTCCCCTGTTCAAGGAGGGGAGTAGAGACAACCCTGGTAATCACAGAGCAGTGAGCCTTACCTCAGTTGTTGGTAAAGTGTTGGAAAAGGTTATAAGGGATAGGATTTATAATAATCTAGAAAAGAATAAATTGATTAGGGATAGTCAGCACGGTTTTGTGAAGGAAAGGTCATGCCTCACAAACCTTATTGAGTTCTTTGAGAAGGTGACCAAACAGGTAGATGAGAGTAAACCGGTTGATGTGGTGTATATGGATTTCAGCAAGGCGTTCGATAAGGTTCCCCACAATAGGCGATTGTACAAAATGCGGAGGAATGGAATTGTGGGAGATATAGCAGTTTGGATCGGAAATTGGCTTGCTGAAAGAAGACAGAGGGTGGTAGTTGATGGGAAATGTTCATCCTGAGACCAGTTACTAGTGGTGTACCGCAAGGGTCAGTGTTGGGTCCGCTGCTGTTTGTCATTTTTATAAATGACCTGGATGAGGGCGTAGAAGGCTGAGCTAGTAAATTTGCAGATGATACTAAGGTCGGTGGAGTTGTGGATAGTGACGAAGGATGCTGTAGGTTGCAGAGAGACATAGATAAGCTGCAGAGCTGGGCTGAGAGGTGGCAAATGGAGTTTAATGCAGACAAGTGTGAAGTGATACACTTTGGTAGGAGTAACCGGAAGGCAAAGTACAGGGCTAATGGTAAGATTCTTAGTAGTGTAGATGAGCAGAGAGATCTCAGTGTCCATGTACACAGATCCTTGAAAGTTGCCACCCAGGTTGACAGGGCTGTTAAGAAGGCATACAGTGTTTTAGCTTTTATTAATAGAGGGATCGAGTTCCGGAACCAAGAGGTTATGCTGCAGCTGTACAAAACTCTGGTGCGGCCACACTTGGAGTATTGCGTACAGTTCTGGTCACCGCATTATAAGAAGGATGTGGAAGCTTTGGAAAGGGTGCAGAGGAGATTTACTAGGATGTTGCCTGGTATGGAGGGAAGGTCTTAGGAGGAAAGGCTGAGGGACTTGAGACTGTCTTCATTAGAGAGAAGAAGGTTGAGAGGTGACTTAATTGAAACATATAAAATAATCAGAGGGTTAGATAGGGTGGATAGGGAGAGCCTTTTTCCTAGGATGGTGACAGCGAGCACGAGGGGGCATACCTTTAAATTGAGGGGTGAAAGATATAGGACAGATGTCAGAGGTAGTTTCTTTACTCAGAGAGTAGAAAGGGAATGGAACGCTTTGCCTGCAACGGTAGTAGATTCGCCAACTTTAGGTACATTTAAGTCATCATTGGACAAACATATGGACGTACATGGAATAGAGTAGGTTAGATGGGCTTGAGATTGGTATGACAGGTCGGCACAACATCGAGGGCCGAAGGGCCTGTATTGTGCTGTAATGTTCTATGTTCTATATTCAGTGCAAGTAAAGTATTTTAATTGTGAAAATGTCTTTTGAGAGTTGGAATCCGCCAAGAGAATTGTAAATTTAAATGTGATTTGTTTGAGGTATTTGAGGGCTAGGGCAGCATTTATTGGCCATCCATAATTGCCCCAGAGGTCATTAAGAGTCAACCACATTGCCATGGTCTGGAGTCACATTTAGCCCAGACCAGGCAACAACAGCAGAATTCCTTCCCTCAAGGACAGTAGAATAGAACAGAATCCCTACAGTGTGGAAACAAGCCCTTTGGCCCAACAAGTCCACACCGACCCTCAGAACACCCACTCAAACCCCTAATCTACACATCCCTGAACACTACAGCCAATCCACCTAGCCTGCGCATCTTTGGGTAGAGAACTCAATGGGATTTTCCAACAGTGGTCTTGTGGTCATCATTAGTCTGTTAATTCCAGGTTTTTATTGAAGTCAAATCTTGCCAAGGCAGATTCAAACCTGGGCCTCCAGAACATTACCTGAGTCTCCGGATGAATGGCTTAGAGATAATACCACTTGGCCATCACCTCTCCCAGAGGCTGTTGGCTATTAAATAGACTGGGGATGAACAATGGTTACAATATGAAGTTCTGTTAGACCAAACCTAGACTGGCTCTGAGTTTCCCAGAGAGCAGTGGGTGACTGGGATCTGACACTTACCTACAAGGCAGCAGACCCCTGAATACCTCAAATGGACATTTTCAGTCAGGGATAGACCCTGTCTTCTACATAAAGGTGGGTACTTTAACGAATTTGGGGTTGATGATCTTCTGGGCTGCTGTCTTTCACCCTGACTGGCCAAAAATATAATCTGACACATTGGCCAGCTGCTTATCTCTCTCCTGGGAGATGAAATGTCTTCAGGTGGAGCAGACACACTGTGATGTCCAAATTTGTATGGGACAGTCTGGGCGATGCATAATACGATGCAGTCATACAGCATGGAAACAGACCCTTCGGTCCAACCAGCCCATGCTGACAGTAATCCCAAACTAAACTGGTTCCACTTGCCTGCACTTGGCCCATGTTCCTCCAAACATTTCTTATTCAAAACTCTTTTAAACGTTCTAACTGTGCTTGCAGCTATCGCTTCTTCCGGCAGTCCATTGAACAAGGGGCTCTTTGGCTGTCCATCATTGCTTGTGATTTCAGCCACACAATGATGCCAGGGTTCGGAAGAAAAACAGACAGAGGAAGAGAGAGACTGGAGGAGAGAGAGACTGGAGGAGAGAGAGAGTAGGACTGGGAGAAAGAGGGGAAGAGATGATGGGACAGGATGAGGAGATAAAATTTAGGAAGAGAGATAAAGATTATGGCAAAAATCTGCATCTATAAAATGCCTTTAATAGAGTCAATGTCCTGATATTGGGAAGAAATTTGAGAGGCCAAAGAGGCCTGGAGATACCAGGAGCTTTGTAAGTAGGCTCTTGATCTAAATTGGCTAAGAATAGTACCAGTTCCCTTCCCCGAAAACCATCACCCTCCAAAAGGCAGGTCAGAGAGATTGAGGAGGGGTCTACCGAGTCACAGTCACTGAGGATATCATTCCCATCCTCATCGTTTCAGTGGAGCAGGGATTTCAAATGTGGAGCTGTGGATTAGGGAGGTGACAGTGCACTGAATGAGTTTGGAGTGAATGTGGGATGTTACTGATGGGTTTGTAGTTTGTGAGGATATGGAGATGAAGGAAAGATGAGCTAACGATAGGTTTGAAAGGGAGAATGGTGTTTGCAGAGGAGACCATGTTCCAAACTCTGAACTGTATTCCCAGGACCACTGATAAGCTCCTGGCTTACTCTGGGAGACACACGGAGACATCCATATCTTCAGCTCCATGGATTTAACAAAGCTGCAGAGTTGCTTCTCCCCTGAATGTTTGGCAGAGTTGAGGGCAAGGATAGTTTAATCACTTTGAGTAATCTCTTAATCGAATAAACACGTCAGGGAGCTGATAATAGTTAACAAGGCCATCCTGCCGAAGTTACTGCAGTAACGTACCTGTAATCACCCCAGCAGTCAGGTACAGCTGCGTGATATTTACGGAGAAAGATGCCAGTATCATTCCAGAGGAGGCCAGTAAACCTCCGATCAACATGACAGGACGGCAGCTGAAGCGATTCACCACGATGCTGCACAAGGGCCCTGTGTCAGACAGAAGGCAACTTGTGACACTCGCTGCCTTTTCTTCCAGTAACCTCATTTGCAACAGGAACAGCCAGCCTGAGCCCTGACTCACCATCGCATGGAAAGGAAAGGCCCAACTCTTCAATGATAAATATCCTCTCCCAGTGTTCACTCTATTGAAGTGCTTTTTAATTGAAGCACCTCAATTAAATCGTCCCTTAACCTTTTCTGTTCTAAAGAGAACAATTCCAGGGTCTCACCATCCCACAACATCCCACTCCAATAAATCTCCTCTCACCCTTCTTTAACATCTGTCTCTATAGAGTGAACCGTGGCAATGTCTCACTGTCTCAGGCTGTTGTTGGACCATTTTGACAGAATGGTGTGTCTGCATTGACCCTTACCCTGGGGTCTCCTTGTTCCTCTCCCTTTGCCAACAACTGTATTTAACTCCAGGATCACTGCCTCAGGCGGGGTGGACAGAGCTCGTGGATACAGAGCAAGGATATGGACTCCTGCAGTCCATCAGCTCCAGCAGGCACTGTCCCATCACTGAAACTGGTCATTAGATGCAAACCCTCAGCTAGAGCTGTGTTTGGCCCCATTGCCCCAAACACAATTATCAACCCGTCACTCTTCCACTGCCGAACCCACTCCAGCCCCTCCACCCTCCTCCTCCATTCCCCTTGAACCTTTGTCTTTCTGACGCAGTTGGACTCAGCAACCCACTGCCTCTCAGGCTTTGTTTTTAAATCCCACCTCCGGACTCATGGATCAAGCTGTGGATTGATCCAGGATCGGACCGTTACCTGTGCCGTACAGCATGGCCAGGATAATGGAGGAAATCCAAGCCGTATCACTGTAGCCAATGTGGAAATCATGCATCAGCTCCTTGAAGTAAACACTGACGGCTTTTGGGAAGGCGTAGGAGAATCCGGTGATCATGAAGCAACCAATCAGCACTATCCAGCCCCAGCCCCCATCAGGGGCTTCTTTGGTGGGGCATCCTCCTGGCTTCGAATGACCCATCAGGAAATCCTGTTCTGAGGAATAAAGCAAACCACTTCAGGAACTCAACAGTAACAGCATGAGGGAGGAGAGAGTGGCACACTCAGAGACCCCACAACCCACCCTGATCTACCCCGCCCCAATCCACCCTCACCCTGATCCACCCAGACCTACAGACACACTCCACAACCCACCCTGATCTACCCCCGCCCCAATCCACCCTCACCCTGATCCACCCAGACCTACAGAGACACCCCAGACCCACCCTAAAAACTCACCCTGACCAAAACTCACCCACACTGACCCTGACCCGTATGGACATACCCTGACCCACACTGACCCTGACCCATATGGACACACCCTGACCCACACTGACACAACCTGACACACCCTGACCCACATGGACAAACGCTGATCCACATGGACACACCCTGACCCACACTGACACACGCTGACCCACAAGGACATACCCTGACCCATTCGGAAACAAACTGATGCACACTGACACACTGACCCACACGGACACAACCTGACCCACACTGACTCATACAGACCCACACGGACACAACCTGACTCACACAGACCCACACGGACACACCCTGACCCACACGGACACACGCTGACACACACTGACACACCCTGACCCACACGGACAAACGCTGATCCACACGGACACACCCTGACCCACACTGACACACGCTGACCCACAAGGACATATCCTGACCCATTCGGAAACAAACTGATGCACACTGACACACTCTGACCCACACGGACACAACCTGACCCACACTGACTCACACAGACCCACACGGACACAACCTGACTCACACAGACCCACACTGACACACCCTGACCCACACGGACACACGCTGACACACACTGACACACCCTGACCCACACGGACAAACGCTGATCCACACGGACACACCCTGACCCACACTGACACACGCTGACCCACAAGGACATATCCTGACCCATTCGGAAACAAACTGATGCACACTGACACACTCTGACCCACACGGACACAACCTGACCCACACTGACTCACACAGACCCACACGGACACAACCTGACTCACACAGACCCACACTGACACACCCTGACCCACACGGACACACGCTGACACACACTGACACACCCTGACCCACACGGACACACCCTGATCCACAAGGACACACGCGGACCCACATTGACACACCCTGACCTACACTGATACAACCTGACCCACACGCTGATCCACACTGACACACGCTGACCCACACTGACACACTCTGACCCACATGTACACAACCTAACCCACACTGACTCACACAGACCCACACTGACACACCCTGACCCACACGGACACACGCTGATCCACACTGACACACCCTGACCCACACGGACATACCCTGACACACCCTGACACACACTGACACACCCTGACCCACATGGACACAACCTGACCCACACTGACTCACACAGACCCCCAAGCTACCACTGATCCACAAAGACACACCCTGACCCACACGGACACACCCTGACACACACAGATCACCTTGACTCAGACAAGGACTTGACTGAGATACAGATGCTGCAAAGAAATACAAAAAAAGGATGAATATCTGCAGGTTATAGCCCACACGTACAGATATAATCTATAGCCTGCAGATACAGAGGTATAAACAATCTAGTCTGCATGGTACACGCACGTAAACAAAAATCTATAAATGGCACATATATTTGGATATAAACAATCTAACAATCTATAGCCTGCGCGTATACATGTATAAACAATCTATAGACTGCACAAGTACCGATATAAACAATCTATAGCCTGCACATATACAGGTATAAACAACCGATAGACTGCACTTATACAGGCGTAAGCAATCTATAGACTGCACATGTACAGATATAAACAATCTATAGACTGCACAAGTACCGATATAAACAATCTATAGCCTGCACATATACAGGTATAAACAACCGATAGACTGCACTTATACAGGCGTAAGCAATCTATAGACTGCACATGTACAGATATAAACAATCTATAGACTGCACAAGTACCAATATAAACAATCTATAGCCTGCACATATACAGGTATAAACACTCTATAGACTGCACATGTACGGATATAAACAATCTATAGCCTGCACATATACAGGTATAAACACTCTATAGACTGCACATGTACGGATATAAACAATCTATAGCCTGCACATATACAGGTATAAACACTCTATAGACTGCACATGTACGGATATAAACAATCTATAGCCTGCACATATACAGGTATAAACACTCTATAGACTGCACATGTACCGATATAAACAATCTATAGCCTGCACATATACAGGTATAAACACTCTATAGACTGCACATGTACGGATATAAACAATCTATAGCCTGCACGTATACAGGTATAAACAATCTAGAGACTGCACTTACACAGGTGTAAGCAATCTATAGATGGAACATACACAAGTATAAACTGTCTGTAGATTGTACATGTCCACATCTAAATAACCTATAGACTGCACATATGCAGGTATAAACCATCTACAGATATAGTGCACATTTACAAAAACACACAAGCCATAAAGCCAAACACAGATAAATACAAGCTATAGATGAACATCTACGGAAATACAAAAGCAATAGATTCTCATCAGCTGAACTACATAAATTATAGACCACATACCCAGAGAGCTGCGCATTTGTAAACCCGCATACACAGATATACATGCAATATAGACTGCACATTGTCACCATCTCTGGGGTAGTGCGTAGAAGATTAAGCATCAGTCTTCCCAGAGGTCTCACAAAGCTAAACATAGCTCCTGGGAAGTAGCATCACAATTATGTAAAGTGATAAAGAAAGTGTATGGCATGCTTACCTTTATTAGTTGGGGAATTGAGTCGGAGAGTCAGGCTGTAATGTTGCAGATTTATAAGACTTTGGTTAGACAACATTTAGAGTATTGCATTCAGTCCTGGTCACCATTTTACAGGAGGGATGTGGAGGCTTTGGAGAGGGTGCTCAGCACGAGAGGTTTACCAGGATGCTGCCTAGATTAGAGGGTATGAGCTATAAGGAGAGACTAGAAATACTCATTTCTGAATAAGGGCCTAAGCCCGAAATGTCAGCTTTCCTGCTCCTCTGATGCTGCTTGGCCTGCTGTGTTCATCCAGCTCTACACCTTGTTATCTCTAGAAAAACCCACGCTGTTTTCTCTGGAGGGGAGGCTTGATAAAGGTCTATAAAATTATAAGAGCATGGAAAGGGTTGACAGTCAGAATATTTTTCCCAGAATTGAAATGTCAGTTACTTGGGAGACATGCAAGGTGAGCAGAGGAAAGTTCAAAGGACTTGTGAGGAGCAAATGTTTTACAGAGTAGGAGCCTGGAAAATGCTGCCAGAGGTTGTGGCGGAGGCAGCTATGATGGGGGCGTATAAGGGACATTTAGCACACGAATATTCAAGGAATGGCAAGATATGGACCAAGGGCAGTCAGAAGGGATTAAATTAATTTGGCATTTTGTTCAGCACAACACTGTGGGCCAAAGGGCCTGTTTCTCTGCTGTACAGTTCTATGGTCTATGATCAGTCTGAACTAAGTACACAAAGTTCCCCAACATGTCTGTCTTTTAGATGAGATTTGACAAAAAGCATGGCAGATTTTTCTGAATGTAGTTTCTTTTCAGTGATAGATTTTTTTTTCCATTTCAGTCCACCGTTCAAAATACAGACTTTACAACATATTGGGTAGTTACAGTCCCATAGGGCTGCTCTCTCAATGGGGAGAGATGACTGGCAGTGGGTTTAACCTACACCTCAGGTGAGGGGAGAGATTTCAGCAATCTCACCTCTCATTCTTCTAAACTCCAATAAGCACAGGCCCCACCTACTCAACCTCATTAGACAGTCAGCCCACATCCGGGGTCAGCTGTGTGAACCCTATTAGGACTGCCCCCAAGGCCAATCTATCTTTCCTTAAATAAGGTGCCCCAAAACTGTATTCCAGCTGTGGTCTGACAAGTACCTCACTCATTCACTAAGTCAGAATCCATTCCCTAAATGAGGGAAGAACATATTTCCAGTGGTTATTAATATAGGCAAAGGTCAGGAAGCAGTACCTGAGCTCTAGGGACTGAGGGCAAGAGGTCAGCAGGTTGAGTAAAGGGAATCCTTTAGATCCCACCTCACTCCGCGAATTCACTACGCTCCTTCTCTCTCACCCCCACCTCCCTCACACTCTTCATTCCACCTCAACATTGTCAAATTGTCTTCCTGAATTTTTCCAAAGAGACCTGGCCTGGTAGTGAAACAGTTAATGGGCTTGAAGAGGTTCCAGCAGTTTTCTGTGATAGAATAGAGCTGATAATTCCCACTCACCCACAATGGTCTCCCTCTGCTGAGATTGTATCCAGGGTCTGGTGAATGCTGGTGGCGTTGGCAGCAGTTTTGTGTCGGCTCTTTGTCCCAGATTCAGCTTCAGTTCATCACCACGTCCCTGACCCTGCCAATTGCTGGCTATTGGGCTGTGACTTGGCTTCACCCAATTGGCAAAGAATGACTCGACTTATCCCAAAATCCCTGAGCTTGTCCGTGAGTGGTTTCACGTCCAGCCGGAGAACAACATCCGTCTTTACAGCCAGGATTCCTGCTAATCCACGCCTCTCAAAGCCAGGCAAATCCCTCACAGGAGCAAAGTTTACATGTTACACCTTCTCTCTCACTCCATTGACACAATCAAACTGGTCTGTAGAGAGAAGCTTCCTTATTCCAAATTTTACAAGCCCCTTAATCCAACTTGTAGCCATGAGAAACCATCCCCACATCGTGGTCTCCTTTTAGTGAGCTTTGGTTCACTGTTTTCTGGGATACAGGCAGCACTGGCTCTGAGGGCCATTCCTTCCCATTTCTCATTTTGAAACAGTCCAGTTGAACAGTGTGAGTTTGTCCTGAACTGCTCCAAACATTCGGAGATAAAATTACATCCGTGGGATCTCAGGTTGCCATGTGCTTTACCCCAGTCTGGTTTATGAATAAGTTGTCAAGGTATGTTTGTTAGTTGTTGCTGATTTCTATCCGAGAGAATCACAGACTGTTGCAGCACAGAAAGAGGCCATTCAGCCCATTATGCTTTCTCTGGGAATATTACCAAGTGCCAACCTTTTCTCCAAATTATAAAGCCCAGTCAAATCCATGCTAGACCACACTTTGCGGGATGAGGTCTTTAAACTGACAACGGGATTCGATGGAGTGGACACTGAGACACGTTTCCCCTCATAGGGGAGAGCTGAACTGGAGGCTGTCAGTGTACGGTCGTCCCCATGAAATCTAAACAGGAATGCAGGAGAATTGCCTTCCCCTGGAGAGTGGGGAGAATTTGGGACTCGGTCCCACTGGGAGTGAGAAATTTCGTGGGTGAGTGAGAGAGCGTGGGGGACAATGAGAAAGTGTGTGGGAGAATGAGAGAGCGTGGGGAGAATGAGAGAGTGTGGGGAAAATGAGAGACCATGGGGGAGAGTGAGAGAGCATGGGGGAGAATGAGAGAGCATGGGGAAAAAGAGCCAGTGCAGGGGGATTGAGCCAATGTAGGGAGTGCAAATCCAGCATAGCTAAGCATTTAAGAAGGGGCTATATGTTGAACTTTTAACTTTATTTCTTTATTTTCCTTCTTTATACCAATAAGGACTTTAATGTTGAATTTTTAATTTGTTTTGCATATTTTTCAACGTTGTACCTAAGATTTTGTATCTAGTTACCTTCGTACCTAAGATGGTGCCAGGAACGACAACTCTGTAAACTTTTTACTGTACTTCTGTATCCCTCTACCTGAGTATGTGACAATAAAACCTAATATGTATATCCTGTATCATTTTAGCATTTAACAAATATGAAGGGGATCTGAAGGGGAAGGCAACGGCCTAGCGGTGTTATCGCTGGACTGTTAATCCAGAGACCCAGACCCCAGATTCGAAAACCACCATGGCTGATGGTGGAATCTGAATTCAATAATAATCTGGAATTGAGAGTCTAATGGTGACCATGAACCCGTTACCAATTGTCAGGAAAAACCCATCTGGTTTATTAATGTCCTTTAGAGAATGAAACTGCCATCCTTACCTGGTCCGGCCTACATGTGGCTCCAGACCTACAGCAATGTGGTTGACTCTGAACAGCCCTCTGGGCAATTAAGGATGGGCAATAAATGCTACAATGTCAGCAACACCCTCATCTCGTGAATGAATAAAACAAAAACTAATAGCCATTGTCCTCAATATCATCAGCCCCAGAAATATTGAAAGTATTTGACTCATGCAGTTGATAGTTATGGCATTGGTTCTCAGTAGTTGGGATGGGCCCTCACCAGCGAGGGTCAGGTGGTCACACAAGGGTAGGAGATGTTTAGAACTCTTCTCCACAAAGGGTGAGAAATGCTGGATCAGTTGTTAATTTTAAATCTGAGATGGATAATTTTTTGCTAAGCAAAGGAATTAAGGGATATGGGCTAAAGGCAGGTACATACAGTTTGGCCACAGATCAACTAAATTGGTAGAGTGGGTAGAGAGGTGGCAGATCAAGTTCAATGTGGAGAAGTTTTGGGTGTTACATTTAGGTACAAGGACCAGAAAGTGACAGCTCAAAATAAAGGATACTATTCTAAAGGGGCTACAGAAGTAGAGAAATCTGGGTGCAATACAAACATTTTACAGAAGTTAATTTACACGTTACGGTGTTAATAAATGGGCCAGCATTTATTGCCCATCCCTAATTAACCCATGAGAAGGAGAATGAGAAAGTGTGGGGGAGAATGAGAGAGCGTGGGGAGAATGAGAGTGTGTGGGGAAAAGTGAGAGAGCATGGGGGAGAATGAGAGAGCACCTCACAGTGCTAGGGGCCTGGGTTTTATTCCGGCCTCGGGTAACTGTGCAGAGTTTGCACATTCTCCCCATGTCTGCGTGGGTTTCTTCCGGGTGATCTGGTTTCCTCCCACAGTCCAAAGATGTGCAGGTTAGGGTGGATTGGCCATGCTAAATTGCTTGTAGTACCCAGGGATGTTTGGGTTAGGTGGGTTAGACAAGGGAAGTGCAGGCATAGATGTTCGGAGGAGTGGTATGGACTTGTTGGGCTGAATGACCTGTTTCCACACTGTAGGGATTCTATGATTCTATGACTTCTTGAACTGCTGCAGCCCATGTGCTGTAGGTAGGCCCACAATTCCCTTATGGTGAGAATTCCCAGATTTTGATTCAGTGACAATGAAGGAACAGCGATATATTTCCGAGTCAGGGCGGTGACTTGCTTTGAGGGAAACTTGCAGGGTATGGTGTTCCCACGTATCTGCTGTCATTGTCCTTCTAGATGGAAGTGATTGTGGATTTTAAGGTGTTGCCTAAGGATCTTTGGTGAGTTTCTGCTGTGCAACTTATAGATAGTACACACTGCTGCCACTGAGCGTTGGTGATGGAGGGGAATGGAAATGGTCCTAATCAAGCAGGGGCTGCTTTGTCCTTCATGGTGTCAAGTTTCTTGAGTGCTGTTGGAGGTTCATGCATCCAGGCAAGTGGGGAGTATTCCATCACACTCCTGACTTATGCCTTGTAGATGGTGAACAGGCTTTGAGGAGTCAGACGGTGAATTACTCACCACAGTTTTCCCAGCCTTTGGCCTGGTCTTATAGTCACTGTGTTTATGTGGCAAATCCTGTCGAGTTTCTGGTCAATAGTAACCCCCAGGATGTTGATAGTGAGAGATTAAGTGAGGGTAACACCATTGAATATCAAGGGGCAATGATTAGATTGTCTCTTATTGGTGATGTTCATAGCCTGGCATTTGTGTGGTGTGAATATTTTTCTTTAATATTCATTTTGTGGGATGTGGGTGTTGCTGGCTGACCAGCATTCCTTGCCCATCCCTAGTTGCCCTTGAGAAAGTGGGGGTGAGCTGCCTTCTTGAACTGCTGCAGTCCTCCCACTGTGGGTTGACCCACAATGCTATTAGGGAGGGAATTCCAGGATTTTGACTCAGCAACAGTGATGGAACGGCAATACATTTCCAAGTCAGGATGGTGGGTGACTTGGAGGGGAACTTGGAGATGGTAGTGCTCCCATGAGTCTACTGCCCTTATGCTTCTAGATGGAAGTGGTTGTGGGTTTGGTAAGGTGCTGTATGAGAATCTCGCGTGCATTTCTGCAGTGCATCTTGCAGATAGAACACACTGCTGCTACTGAGTGTCAGTGGTGGAGGGAGTGGATGCTTGTGGATAGAGTACCAACCAAGCGGCTGTTTTGTCCTGGATGGTGTCAGGCTTCTTGAGTGTTGTTGGGGCTGCACTCATCCAGGCAAGTGGGGAATATTCCATCACACTCCTGACTTGTGCCTTGTAGATGGTGGACAGGCTTTGGGGAGTCAGGAGGTGAGTTACTTGCTGCAGTATTCCCAGCTTCTGACCTACTCTTGTAGTCACTGTGTTTATATGGTGAGTCCAGCTAGTTTCTGGTCAATGGTAACCCCTAGGAAGTAGATAGAGGGGTATTCAGTGATGGGAACACCATTGAATATCAAAGGGGTGGTGGTTAGATTGTGTCTTATTGGTGATGGTCATAGCCTGACATTTGTGTGGTGCGAATGTCACTTACCACTTGTCAGTCCAAGCCTGAATATTGTCCAGATCTTGCAGCATTTGAACACTTCAGCATCTGCTGCTTCAGTGTCTGAGGAGTCACAAATGGAGTGAACATTGTGCAATCCTCGGTGAACATCCCCGCTTCTGACCTTATCATGGAGGGAAGGTCATTGATGAAACAGCTGAGGGTGTTTGGCCCGAGGACACTACCCTGAGGAACTCCTGCAGAGATGTCCTGGAGCTGAGATGACTGACCTCCAACAACTACAACCATTTCCTGTGTGCAAGGATGACTCCAACCAGTGGAGAGTTTATTCTTATTTTTGGATGTGGGCATTACTGGTGAGGCCAGCTTTTATTGCCCATCCCATTTCCTGAAAGGACATTGAGAGCCAGATGGGGTTTAATGGCCATCAACATTGGTTACATGTTCTCCATTAGATTTGCTTTTTATTTAATTCAACATTCTCCATTGTCCATGATGAAATTTGAAACAATGTCCCCAGAACATTAGCCTGAGAGTCCTGGATTACTAATACACTGACATTACCATGACACCAACACCTTCACTAACTTCCCCTGATACCGACTGAGTCCAGTTTTGCTGAAGCTTCTTGACGCCACACTGGGTTGAATGCAGCCTTGATGTCAAGGGCTGTCACTCTCATCTCACCTCAGAAATTCAGCTCTTTTGTCCATGTTTGAGCCAAGGCTATAATGGGGTCAGGATGAGTGGCCCTGGGCGTCACTGAGCAGGTTATTGCTGAGCAGGTGCTGCTTGATAGCGCTGTTACTGACACCTTTCATCACTTTACTGATGATCGAGAATAGAGTGATAGGTGCTAATTGGCCAGGTTGGAGCTGTCCTGGTTTTAGTGTACAGCGTGTGTCCGGGAAATTTTTCACATTGTTGGGTAGATGCCACTGGTACAGCTTGGCTCAGGATGTAGCATGTTCTGGAGCATGAGCCTTCAGTACTATTGCCGGGATGTTGCCAGGGCCCATAGCCTTTGTAATAATTCGGTACATTTAATCATTTCTTGATATCAATGTGGAGTGAATCGAATTGGCTGAAGACTGGTATCTGTGATGCTGGGGACCACTGGAGGATGCTGAGATAGATCATCCACTCAGCACTTCTGGCTGAACATCACTGCGAATGCTTCAGCCTTTTCTTTTGCACTGATGTGCTGGGCTCTTCCATCATTGGGGATGGGGATATTTGTGGACCCTCCTCCTCCACTGAGTTGTTTAATCGTCCACCACCATTCACAACTGGATGTGGCAGGACGGCAGAGTTTAGATCTGATCCATTGGTTGTGGGAGCACTTAGCTCTGTCGATCATTTGCTGCTTATGCAGTTTGGTGTGCAAGTAGTTCTGTCTGGTAGCTTCAACAGGTTAAGCCCTCTCACTTGGGGGTCTCCAGAGTACAATGCAATGGCAAAGAAGTAGAGGGGATAAATTTAAAATGGATATGAAAAGACATTTCTTCAGCCAGAGAGTGATGGGCCTGTGGAATTCATTGCCACAGAGCGCAGTGGAGTTAAATGTTTTCAAGGCAGAGATCGATAAATTCTTGATCTCACAAGGAATCAAGAGCTAGGCGGAGAGTGCAGGGAAGTGGAGTTGAAATACCCATCAGCCATGATTAAATGGCGGAGAAGACTCAATGGGCTGAATGGCCTCACTTCCACTCCTATTTCTTACAGTCTTATGGACAAAACCACCAGGTCATCTTTCCCCTGCCCCCACCATTAAAAGTGTTGGGACGGATGGGGAGAACACAAACCGTGTTCAAACTTTCATTAATAGGAGCCGGGTACAAGAGCAGAAAGTTCGTGGTGCGATTGTAAGGATACGAGAGCTCAACTGGAGTATTGTGTACAGTTCTGGGCTCGACGCTACCTGAAGGATGTGAACATTTGAAGAGTATGCACAGAGGTTTTAAAGGATGGTTCCAGCATCAGACCCTTCAATAATGAGGAACGATTAGAGACGTTTGGGCTGCTATCTTTGAGATGATAAAGGCAACATTTCAAAATCTATATAGGGGCCTGGACATAGAGAGAAGCTGTTTCATCTTATAAGAGGATCAAACGGACAGAACACAATTGGAGTGTTTGTCAAACAATAAAACATGAGATTCTAGATAAAGTGAATGAGGAGTATAGATAAAATGAACGAGGAGTATAGATAAAGGG
Source organism: Stegostoma tigrinum (assembly GCF_030684315.1). Lineage (NCBI taxonomy): Eukaryota > Metazoa > Chordata > Chondrichthyes > Orectolobiformes > Stegostomatidae > Stegostoma > Stegostoma tigrinum. The sequence goes on along the minus strand of NC_081391.1, from coordinate 1,778,117 downwards.
AATGTGGAGTATAGATAAAGAGAATGAGGAGAATACATAAGGTGAATGAGGAGAACAGATAAAGTGAATAAGGAGTATAGATAAAGTGATGAAGAGTATAGATAAAGTGAATGAGAAGCGCAGATAATGTGAATGAGGAATATAGATAAAGTGAACGAAGAGTACAGATAAGGTGAATGAGGAGTGTATATAAATTGAATGAGGAGCATAGACAAGGTGAATGAGGGATGTAGAGAAAGTGAATGACGAGTGCAGATAAAGCGAATGAGGCGTACAGATAAAGAGAATGAGGAGTATAGATAAAGTGAATGAGGAGTGTACATTAAGTGAATGAGGAGTAAATATAAAGGAAATGAGGAGTATAGATAAAGTGAATGAATAGTGTAGAAAACGTGAATGAGGAGTAGATATAAAGGAAATGAGGAGTAAAGACAAAGTGAATGAGGAGTATAGATAAAGAGAATGAGGAGTGTGATAAAGTGAATGAGGAGAACAGATAAAGTGATGAGGAGTGTTGATGAAGAGAATGAGGAATGTAGATAAAGTGAATAAGGACTGCAGATAAAGTGAATGAGGAGTCTAGATAAAGTGAATGAGGAGTATAGACAAAGTGAATGAGGAGTGTAGATAAAGTGAATGAGGAGAATACAAAAGGTGAATGAGGAGTATAGATAATGTGAATGAGGATTGTGGATAAAGTGAATGAGGAGTACAGATAATGCGAATGAGCAATAGAGATAAAGTGATTGAGGAGTACAGATAAGGTGAATGAGGAGTGTAGATAAATTAAATGAGGAGTATAGGCAAGGTGAATGAGGAGTGTAGATAAAGTGAATGAGGAGTACAGATAAGGTGAATGAGGAGTGTTGTTAAGGTGAAGGAGGAGTATAGATAACGTGAATGAGGAGCAGATATGAAGTGAATGAGGAGTACAGAAAAGGTGAATGAGGAATATATATAAGGTGAATGCGGAGTGTAGATAAAGTGAATGAGGAGTGATGTTAAAGTGAATGAGGAATATAGATAAAGTGAATGAGGAGCACAGATAAAGTGAATGAGGAGTATACATAAGGTGAATGAGGAGGACATATAAAGGATGTGAGGAGTGCAGATAAAGTGAATGAAGAGAATAAATAAAGTGAATGATGAGTGTAGATAAGGTGAATGAGGGGTGTAGACAAAGTGAATGAGGAGTATAGATAAAGTGAATGAGGAGTATAGATAAAGTGAATGAGGAGTGCAGATAATGTGAATGAGGAGTGTAGATGAATTGAATGAGGAGTAGAGGTAAGGTAAATGAGGAATGTAGAAAAAGGGAATGAGGAGTATATATAAAGGAAATGAGGAGTAAAGATAAAGTGAATGAGGAGTAAAGATAAAGTGAATGAGGAATGTTGATAAAGTGAATGAGGAGTGTTGATAAAGTGAATGAGGAGTGCAAATAAAGTGAATAAGGCATGCAGATAAAGTGAATGAGGAGTATAGATAATGTGAATGAGTGTAGATAAAGTGAATGAGGAGTGTTGATAAAGTGAATGAGGAGTATAGATAAAGTGAATGAGGAGTCTAGATAAAGTGAATGAGGAGTATAGACAAAGTGAATGAGGAGTGTAGATAAAGTGAATGAGGAGAATACAAAAGGTGAATGAGGAGTATAGATAATGTGAATGAGGATTGTGGATAAAGTGAATGAGGAGTACAGATAATGCGAATGAGCAATAGAGATAAAGTGATTGAGGAGTACAGATAAGGTGAATGAGGAGTGTAGATAAATTAAATGAGGAGTATAGGCAAGGTGAATGAGGAGTGTAGATAAAGTGAATGAGGAGTACAGATAAGGTGAATGAGGAGTGTTGTTAAGGTGAAGGAGGAGTACAGATAAAGTGAATGAGGAGTACAGATAAAGTGAAAGAGCTGTATAGAAAAGGTGAATGAGGAGTATAGGTAAGGTGAATGATAAGTATAGATAAAGTGAATGAAGAATGCAAATAAAGTGAATGAGGAGTATAGATAAAGAGAATGAGGAGTGTAGATAAAGTGAATGAGGAGTATTGATAAAGAGAATGAGGAGTGTAGATAAAGTGAATGAGGAGTACAGATGAATTGAATGAGGAGTATAGGTAAAGAGAATGAGGAGTATAGATAAAGTGAATGAGGAGTGCAGATAAAGTGAATAAGGGCTGCAGATAAAGTGAATGAGGAGTATAGAAAAAGTAAATGAGGAGTATAGAAAAAGTAAATGAGGAGTATAGATAAAGTGAATGAGGAGTGCAGATAAAGTGAATAAGGGCTGCAGATAAAGTAAATGAGGAGTATAGAAAAAGTAAATGAGGAGTATAGATAAAGTAAATGAGGAGTATAGATAAAGTAAATGAGGAGTATAGATAAAGTGAATGAGGAGTGTAGATGAGGTGAATGAGGAGTGTGGATAAAGTGAATGAGGAGTGGAGAGAAAGTGAATGAGGAGTGTTGTTAAAGTGAATGAGGAGTATAGATAAAGTGAAAGAGGAGCACAGATAAAGTGAATGAGGAGTATAGATAAGGTGAATGAGGAGTGTAGACTACGTGAATAAGGAGTTTAGATAAAGTGAATGAGGAGTATAGATAAAGAGAATGAGGAGTGTAGATAAAGTGAATGAGGAGAGTTGATAAAGAGAATGAGGAGTAGAGATAAAGTGAATGAGGAGCATAGAAAATGTGAATGAGGAGTATAGATAAGGTGAATGAGGAGTGTAGACTAAGTGAATGAGGAGTGTAGATAAAGTGAATGAGGAGTATAGATATAGAGAATGAGGAGTGTAGATAAAGTGAATGAGGAGAGTTGATAAAGAGAATGAGGAGTAGAGATAAAGTGAATGAGGAGCATAGAAAATGTGAATGAGGAGTATAGATAAGGTGAATGAGGAGTGTAGATAAAGTGAATGAGGAGTGTAGATAACGTTATTTAGGAGTGTAGATACGGTGAACGAGGAGTATAGATAAAGAAATGTGGAGTGCAGATAAAGTGAATGACGAGTATAGATAAAGTGAATGAGGAGTACAGATAAAGTGAATGAGGAGTCTAGATAAAGGAAATGAAGAGTAAAGATAAAGTGAATGTGGAATAAAGCTAAAGTGAAGGAGGAGTACAGATAAGGTGAATGAGGAGTGTAGATAAATTGAATGAGGAGTATAGATAAGGTGAATGAGGGGTGCAGCCAAAGTGAATGAGGAGTGTAGACAAAGTGAATGAGGAGTATAGATAACGTGAATGAGGAGTGTAGATAAAGTGAATGAGGACTGCAGATAAGGTGAATGAGGAGTATAGATAAAGAAATGAGGAGTGGAGATAAAGTGAATGAGGAGTATAGATAAAGGAAATGAGGAATGTAGATGAGGTGAATGAGGAGTCAAGAAAAAGTGAACGTGGAGTACAGATAAAGTGAATGAGGAGTACAGATAAGGTGAATTAGGAATGTAGATAAGGTGAATGAGGTGTATAGATAAGTGAATGAGAAGTGAAGATTATGTGCATGAGGAGTACTGATAAAGTGAAGGAGGAGTGTAGATGAGGTGAATGAGGTGTACAGATAAAGTGAATGAGGAGTGTAGATAAAATGAATGAGGACCACAGATAAAGTGAATGTGGAGTATAGATAAGGTGAATGACGAGTGGTGATCAGGTGAATGAGGATTATAGATAGACGTGAATGAGGAGTATAGATGATGTGAATGAGATGAACAGATAAGGTGAATGAGGAGTGTAGATAAAGTGAATGAGGATTGAGGATAAAGTAAATGAGGTCTATTGATTAGGTGAATGAGGAGGGTTATTACAGTGAATGAGGAGTATAGATAAGGTGAATGAGGAGTGTAGATAAGGAGAATGAGGAGTGTAGATGAAGTGAATGCGGAGTGTAGATAAAGTGATTGAGGAGTTTAGATAAGGTGAATGAGGAGTGCAGATAAAGTGAATGAGTAATGTAGATAAAGTGAATGAGGAGTACAGATACAGTAAAGGAGGAGTTTAGATAAGGTGAATGAGGAGTGTAGATAAAGTGAATGAGGAATTCAGATACAGTAAAGGAGGAGTATAGATAAGGTGAATGAGGAGTGTAGATAAAGTGAATGAGGAGTGTGGATAAGGTGAATGACGAGTGGTGATAAGGTGAATGAAGAATACGGATAAATGGAATGTGGTGTAGAGATAAAGTGAATCAGATGCACAGTCAAGGTGAATGTGGGCTGTAGATAAAGTGGATGAGGATTACAGATACAGTGAATGAGGAGTATAGATAAAGTGAATGAGGAGAGTAGATAAGGTGAATGAGGAGTATAGATAAGGTGAATGAGGTGTGTAGATAAAGTTTTTGAGGAGTTTACATAAGGTGAATGAGGACAGAAGATGATGTGAATGAGGAGTATAGATAAGGTGCATGAGGAATACAGATACTGTGAGCGTGGAATATTGAAAAAGTGAATGAGGAGTACAGATAAAGTGAATGAGGTGTAATGATAAAGTGGACGGGGAGTATAGATAAAGTGAATGAGGTGTATAGATAAATGAATCTGGATTGTAGATAAAGTGAATGTGGAGTATAGATAACGTGACCGAGGACTGCAGATAAAGTGAAAGAGGGGAATGGATAAAGTGAATGAGGAGTATTGATGAAGTGAATGAGGTGGAAAGATAAGGTGAATGAGGAGTGTAGATAAAGTGATTGAGGAGTGTAGACAAGGTGAATGAGGTGGATAAATAAAGTGAAATGGAGTGTGGATAAGGTGAATGACGAGTAGAGATAAAACTGAATGAGGAGTGTATGTAAAGTGAATGAGGAGTACAGATAAAGTGAATGAGGAGTGCAGATAAATTGAATGAGAAGTATAGATAAGGTGAATGAGGGGTGTAGAGAAAGTGACTGAGGAGTATAGATGAAGAGAATCAGGAGTGTAGATAAGGTGAATGAGGAGTGTAGATAAAGAGAAAGAGGAGCATAGATAAGATGATTGACGAGTGGTGACCTGGTGAATCAGGCGTATAGATAAAGTGAATGAGGAGTATAGATGAAGTGAAAGTGGTTTACAGATAAGGTGAATGTGGAGTGGTTGTAAAGTGAACGAGGAGTGTAGACAAATTGAATGAGGAGTACAGATAAAGTGAACGAGGAGTGAGGATAAAGTGAATGAGTAGTACAGATAAAGTGATGGAGGAGTATAGAAAAAGTGAATGAGGAGTGCAGATAAAGTGAAAGAGGGGAATAGATACAGTGAATGAGGCGTATAGATGTAGTGAATGAAGTGGAAAGATAAGGTGAATGCAGAATGGAGTGAAAGTGATTGAGGAGTGTAGATGAGGTGAATGAGGAGTGTAGATAAAGTGAATGAGGAGTTTAGATCAGGTCAATGAGGAGTGCAGATAAAGTGAACGAGGAGTGAGGATAAAGTGAATGAGTAGTACAGATAAAGTGATGGAGGAGTATAGAAAAAGTGAATGAGAAGTGCTGAAAACGTGAATGTGGAGTATAGATAAGGTGAATCTGGAGTGTAAAAAGCGTGAATGAGGAGTATTGATAAGGAGAATGAGGAGTGTAGTTAAAGTGAATGAGTAGTGCAGATAAAGTGAATGAGGAGGACAGATAAAGTGAATGAGGGGTATAAATAAAGTGAAATGGAGTGTAGATAAGGTGAATGACGAGTAGAGATAAAACTGAATGAGGAGTATAGGTAAAGTGAATGAGGAGTACAGATAAAGTGAATGAGGAGTAAAGATAAAGGAAATGAGGAGTGGAGATAAGTTGAATGAGGAGTGTCAATAAGGTGAATAAGGAGTATAGATAAAGGAAATGAGAAATGTAGATAACGTGAATGTGGAGTATAGATAAGGTGAATCTGGTTTGTAGATAAAGTGAATGAGGAGTATTGATAAAGTGAATGAGGAGTGCAGACATAGTGAAAGAGGGGAATAGATAAAGTGAATGAGGAGTATAGATAAAGTGGATGAGTTGGAAAGACAAGGTGAATGAGGAGTGTAGGTAAAGTGAATGAGGAGTGTAGATAAAGTGAATGAGGAGTATAGATTAGGTGAATGAGGAGTACAGATAAAGAAAATGAGGAGTGGAGATTAGGTGAATGTGGAGTGTAGTTAAGGTGATTGAGGAGTATAGATAAAGTGAATGCGGCATGTAGATAGAGTGAATGAGGACAATAGATAAGTTGAATGAGGAGTGTAGAAAAAGTCAATGAGGAGTGGAGATAAAGTGAATGAGTAGTATGGATAAAGTGAATGAGGAGTATAGATAAAGTGAATGAGTAGTGTAGATAACGTGAATGTGGAGTATAGAAAAGGTGAATCTGGAGAGGATACAAAGTGAATGAGGAGTATAGACAAGGTAAATGAGGAGTGCATATAAAGTGAACGAGTAGTGTAGATAAAGTGAATGAGGAGTTCAGATACAGTGAATGAGGAGTACAGATAAAGTGAATGAGGAGTGTAGATAAAGTGAAAGAGGGAAATAGATAAAGTGAATGAGGCGTATAGATGTAGTGAATGAAGTGGAAAGATAAGGTGAATGCAGAATGGAGTGAAAGCGATTGAGGTGTGTAGATAAGGTGAATGAGGAGTGTAGATAAAGTGAATGAGGAGTTTAGATAAAGGAAATGAGGAGTGTAGATAAGGTGAATGAGGAGTGTAGATAAAGTGAATGAGGAGTACAGATAAAGTGAATGCGGTGTACAAATAAAGTGAAACGAGTAGTGTAGATAAAGTGAATGAGGAGTTCAGATACAGTGAATGAGGAGTACAGATAAAGTGAATGAGGAGTGCAGATAAAGTGAAAGAGGGAAATAGATAAAGTGAATGAGGCGTATAGATGTAGTGAATGAAGTGGAAAGATAAGGTGAATGCAGAATGGAGTGAAAGCGATTGAGGAGTGTAGATAAGGTGAATGAGGAGTGTAGATAAAGTGAATGAGGAGTTTAGATAAAGGAAATGAGGAGTGTAGATAAGGTGAATGAGGAGTGTAGATAAAGTGAATGAGGAGTACAGATAAAGTGAATGCGGTGTACAAATAAAGTGAAATGGAGTGTAGATAAGGTGAATGACGAGTAGAGATAAAACTGAAGGAGGAATATAGGGAAGGTTAATGAGGAGTATAGATAAAGCGAATGAGTAATGTAGATAAAGTGAATGAGGAGGACAGATAAAGTGAATGAGGAGGGCAGATAAAGTGAATGAGGAGGGCAGATAAAGTGAATGAGGAGTACACATAAAGTGAATGAGGAGTGCAGATAAAGTGATTGAGGAGTAAAGATAGGGTGAATGAGGAGTGCAGACAAAGTGATTGAGGAGCGTAGATAAGGTGAATGATGAGTGTAGATAAATTGAACGAGGAGTTAGATCAAGGAAATGAGGGGTGTAGATAAGGTCAATGAGGAGAAGAGATGAAGTGAATGTGGAGTGTAGATAAAGTGAATGAGGAGCATAGAAAAGGTGAATGAGGAGCATAGGGAAGGTGAATGAGAAGTACAGAAAAAGTCAATGAGGAGTGTGGATGAAATGAATGAGGAGTATAGAAATGGTGAAGTAGGAGTATAGATGAGGTGAATGAGAAGTATAGATAAAGTCAATGAGGTGAGTGGATAAAGTGAATGAGGAGTGTATATAAAGTGAATGAGGAGTGTAGATAAGGTGAATGAGGAGTTCAGATAAAGTGATTGAAGAGTGTAGATAAAGTGAATGAGGAGTAAGAAAAAGTGAATGTGGAGTGTAGATAAAGTGAATGAGCAGTATTGATAAGGTGAATGAGGAATGTAGATAAAGTGAATGAAGAGTATCGATAAAGTGAATGAGGTGTATAGATTAGCTGAATGAGGAGTGTACATAAAGTGAATGACGTGTTTAGATAAAGGAAATGAGGAGTGTAGATAAGGTGAAAGGGGAGTACAGACAAAGTGAATGAGAATTGGAGATAAAGTGAATGAGAAGTACAGTGAAAGTGAATGAGGAGTGTAGATAAAGGGAAAGAGCAGTGTAGATAAGGTGAATGAGGAGTGTAGATAAAGTGAATGAGGAGTACAGATAAAGTGAATGAGGAGTACAGATAAAGTGAATGAGGAGTGTTGATAAAGTGAATGAGGAGTGTCGATAAACTGAATGAGGACTATAGATAAAGGAAATTAGGAGTGTAGATAAAGTGAATGAGGAGTCGCGATAAAGTAAATGAGGAGTAGCAGACAATGTGAATGAGGAGTGTAGATAAGGTGAATGAGTCATGCAGATAAAGTGAATGAGGGGTATAGATCAGGTGAATGACGAGTGGTGATAAGGTGAATGAGGAGTATAGATAGACGTGAATGAGGAGTATAGATGATGTGAATCAGGAGTGTAGATAAGGTGAATGAGGAGTGTAGATAAAGAGAATGAGGAGTATAGATAAGGTGAATGACGAGTGGTGACCAGGTGAGTGAGGCATATAGATAAAGTGAATGTGGAGTATAGATGAAGTGAATAAGGTTTACAGATAAGGTAAATGTGGAGTGTTTGTAAAGTGAACGAGGAGAGTAGACAAAGTGAATGAGGAGTGCAGATAAAGTGAATGAGTAGTATAGGTGAAGTGAATGCGGAGTTTAGATAAAGAGAATGAGGAGTATAGATAAGGTGAATGAGGAGTACAGATGAATTGAATGAGGAGTGTAGATAAAGAAAATGACGAGTGGAGATAATGTGAATGTGAGCATAGATAAAGTGAATGAGGAGTGTAGATAAGGTGCATGAGGAGTACAGATGAAGGGAATGAGGAGTATAGATAAAGTGAATGAGGAGTATAGATGAAGAGAATGAGGTGTACAGATAAGGTGAATGTGGAGTGTTTATAAAGTGAACGACGAGTGTAGATAAAGTGAATGAGTAGTATAGGTGAAGTGAACGAGGAGTGTGGACAAAGTGAATGAGGAGTATAGATAAGGTGAATGAGGAGTATAGATAAGGTGAATGAGGAGTGTAGATAAACTGAATGAGGAGTACAGATAAAGTGAATGAGGAGTATAGATAAAGGAAATGAGGAGTGGAGATAAAGTGAATGAGGAACATTGATAAATTGAATGAGGAGTACAGATAAAATGAATGAAGAGTGCAGATAAAGTGAAAGAGGGGTATAGATAATGTGAATGAGATCTATAGATAAGGTGAATGAGGAGTATACATAAAGTGAATGAGGAGTATACATAAAGTGAATGAGGAGTATAGATGAAGTGAATGTGGAGTATCGATAAAGAGAATGAGGAGTGTAGATAAAGTGAATGAGGAGTACAGATAAGGTGAATGACAAGTGGTGATAAGGTGAATGAGGATTATAGATGAAATGAATGAGGCGTGTAGTTAGATTGAAAGAGGAGTACAGATAAGGTGAATCTGGAGTGCAGATAAAGTGAAAGAGGAGTATAGAGAAGGTCAATGCGGAGTGTAGATAAAGTGAATGAGGGGTACAGATAAAGTGAATGAGGAGAATAGATAAAGTGAATGAGGAGTTCGATAAGCTGAATGAGGAGTATCGATAAAGGAAATTAGGTGTGGAGATAATGTGAATGAGGAGTTGCGATAAAGTAAATGAGGAGTGTAGACAAAGTGAATGAGGAGTATAGATAAAATAAATGAGGAGTGTTGATGAAGTGAATGTGGAGTGTAGATTAGGTGAATGACGAGTGGCGATAAGGTGAATGAGGAGTATAGTTAAAGTGAATGAGGTATGTAGATAAAGTGAATGAGGTGTACAGATAAGGTGAATGAGGAGTGTAGATAAAGTGAATGAGTAGTGCATATTAAGTGAATGAGGAATACAGATAGAGTGAATGAGGAGTGTAGATAATGTGATTGAGGAGTGTAGATAAGCTGAATGAGGAGTGTAGATAAGCTGAATGAGGAGTGTAAATAAAGCAAATGAGGAGTGTAAATGAGGTCAATGTGGAGTATGTACAAATTGAACGAGGAAGGTAGATAAATTGAATGAGGAGTATAGATAAGGTGTATGAGGAGTACAGATACTGTGAACGAGGAATATGGATAAAGTGAATGAGGAGAACAGATAAAGTGACTGAGGGGTATTGATAAAGTGAACAAGGAGTACAGATAAAGTGAATGAAGTGTATCGATAAGGGGAATGAGGAGTGTAAATAAAGTCAATAAGTAGTATAGTTAAAATGAATGAGGAGTATAGACAAGGTGAATGAGGGGTATTGATCAAGTGAATGAGGAGTATAGATGTAGTGAATTAGGTGGAAAGATAAGATGAATGTAGAATGGAGATAACGCGATTGAGGAGTGTAGATAAGGTGAATGAGGAGTGTAGATAAAGTGAATGACGAGTTTAGATAAAGGAAATGAGGAATGCAGATAAAGTGAATGAGGAGTGTAGATAAAGTGAATGAGCAGTATAGATAAAGTGAATGCGGTGTATAAATGCAGTGAAATGGAGTGTAGATAAGGTGAATGACGAGTAGAGATAAAACTGAATGAGGAGTTTACGTAAAGTGAATGAGGAGTATAGATAAAGTGAATGAGTAATGTAGATAAAGTGAATGAGGAGTATACATAAAGTGAATGAGAAGTTTAGATAAAGGAAATGAGGAGTGTAGATAAGGTGAATGAGGCGTATACATAAAGTGAATGAGGAGTGTAGATAAAATGATTCAGGAGTATAGATAATGTGAATGAGGAGTGTAGATAATGTGAATGACGTGGAGATAAACTGAATGAGGAGTATAGATAAAGAGAATGAGGAGTATAGATAAAGTGAATGAGGAGTGTAGATAAGGTGAATGAGGAGTGTAGAGAAGGTGAATTGCAGGTGTGTTTTCCCTCGGAGTTGGGATTTCAAGTCCAGGGGCGTAGCTAAAGGTGAGAGGAAAAAGGGTTAAACAAGGTATGAGGGGCACAGACAGTGGTTCGTGTGTGCAATGAAGTTCCAAAGAAGGTGGTGAATGTGGGTTCAGTCATGTTTAAAAGACATTTGGATAAATACAGGAGTAGGAAAGGTTTGGAGGGGTATGGGCACGTCAGACTCATTCAGTTTGGAGTTATGGTCATTATGGTCTTTTGGACTGAAGGTTCTATTTCCGTGGTGTATGACTGTATGGGGTGTGGGAGAAGCCTTATCCCACAGCGAGTGGTTAGGGTTTGGAAAGCACTGCATGGAAATGTGGTGGCGACGAGCTCAATTGAAGCATACAAAAGGAATATTATATGATTATTTAGAAGAAACAATGTAGAGGTTTCAGGGGGAACGGTGGGGGATTGGCACTGCTTAGGGAGCCCGAGCAGATATGCTGAGCTGAGTGGCCTCCTTCTGCCCAATAACAGCTCTGTGCCTCTGAGACAATTCTGCATGCTTGATGTTTGGAATTTGAGACTGGAATTCCTTCACCGATTAGCGGTCTCTGCTCGGTCAGAGCTTATACTCAATGAGGCCAATTCATGTAAAACCCCAGCAATGTGCACCACATGACCCTGAATGTTACAGAACAGAGCCATTAAATAAAGATATTTAAATCCTGTCTGATACTCACTAATTATTCAAATAGTTAAACCCAGGCAGCTGGAAATTCTCCAACCTCTGGCCTCACAGATCATCTTAATTACACTGGCATTCTCCCCAATGCTATTCACACTAAACCGCTCAGTGACACTGGTTATAGTGAAACGATTATAAGTAGGTGGACCTATTGCGTTAATATTCGGTTGAAGACTCCAGCACAATGTGAATATTGTCAGGAACATGTGAAACAGTCACGGAAAGTGTTAGACCATAGCCAGTCCCCAGCATTAAACTCTCGGCCAACAAAAATCAGCTGTGAGTGGGTGAGGACACTATCCCTTCATTCCCGTCTGATGTTCGGTGTACAGCAGAGATTGAGATCTATTGGTTATAGATAACATGGTGTGGAACTGGGAGAACACAGCAGGCCAGGCAGCCTCAGAGGAGCAGGAAAGCTCCTTCTTAAGAAGGGTCCCAAACAGAAACGTCAGCTTTCCTGCTCCTCTGATGCTGTGCAGCCTGCTGTGTTCATCCAGCTCCACACTGTATTACCTCTGACTCCAGCGTCAGCAGTTCTTAATATCTTTGAGATCCATTGGTTTCTGTTTGTTAGCATGTGGTTGGCTCTTTGTGCTGAGTGTATCTACTGGATTCTGTGAGGTAATCCTCCACAGTGAGAAACTCCCCCAAGTGAAAGACCCCCACGGTGAGGGACCCCATAGTGAGAGACCTCCACTGACAGACCACCCCACACTGAGAGACTCCACTCACAGTGAGAGACTCTCCCAAACTGACAGACCCCCACAGTGAGAGAGACCTCCCCAAAGTGAGAGACCCCCACAGTGAGAGAACCCCAGAGTGAGAGAGACCTCCCCACAGTGAGAGACCCCACAGTGAGAGACACCCCCAAAGTGAAAGACCCCCACAGTGAGAGAACCCCAGAGTGAGACACCTCCACAGTGAGAGAACCCTTCAGTGACAGACCCCACAGTGAGAGACACCCCCAAAGTGAAAGACCCCCACAGTGAGAGAACCCCAGAGTGAGACACATCCACAGTGAGAGAACTCCACAGTGACAGACCCCACAGTGAGAGACCCCCACGGTGAGAAAACCCCAAAGTGGGACAACCCCACAGTGACAGACCCCACAGTGACAGACCCCCATAGTGAGAGACCCCCACGGTGAGACAACCCCAAAGTGAGACAATCCCACAGTGACAGGCCCCACAGTGAGAGACACCCCATAGTGAGAGACCCCCACAGTGACAGACCCCACAGTGAAAGACACCCCATAGTGAGAGACACCCACAGAGAGAGAACCCCACAGTGACAGACCCCCACAGTGAGAGACCCCCACAGTGAGAGACCTCACAGTAAGAGACTCCCACAGTGAGAGACCTCACAGCGAGAGACCCCACAGTGGGAGAATCCCCCACACTGAGAGACCCCCCCACACTGAGAGACACCCCCACACTGAGAGAACTCCCTACACTGACAGAATCACCTCACACTGAGAGACTCCCCCCACATTGAGAGATTCTTCCACACTGAGAGCCCCCCCACACTGAGAGACCCCACAGTGAGACATTCCCCCCACAGTGAGAGACTCCCCTCACAGTGAGAGATTCCTCCACACTGAGAGACACTCCACATTGAGAGATCCCACGGTGTGAAACCCCATAGTGAGAGACCACCCCACAGTGAAAGATTTCCCACACTGAGAGATGCCCCACACTGAGAGAATCCACAGTGAGAGACCCCCACAGGGAGGACCCCAACATTGAGAGACTCCTTATTGAGGGCTCCCCTCCCTCCACCCTTTCCTTTATTCAGGAGGACCCTCTGTCCCCAGGCCCTTGGTTCCCTTTTCTCCATTACGTTTTCTCACTGAGTTGAGTGCTTTGAAGCTGGTATTGAAGCTGTGATTGGTTGTGAAGTGACTATAAATTTGGAAATGGCTGCACTCTTGACAGGGAAACTCTCCATTATCAGTGTCTTTCCTCAGCAAACATTGGAGCTCAGATGGCCGCACATTTCCCACCAGCAGCATGGTGTGGGCTGTGTTCCCACTGACGGGGTGAATGGTGTGATGACTGTGTCTCACTGACACAGTGCTGCCCTGTCACTCCAGCCACCTCTCCGGGGCTTGGTATTGCTGAGGTTCAGCAGCTGGAGGAGTTCATTCAGCTCCTGGGTCTGGTCAGGCTTTTGTTATCATCATTAAATGGTTGTGGCTTGACCCACAATCCCAAAAAAACCCTCCATCCTCCAACACTCTCCCTTCCACTTAACCCCCATGGAAAAAAAACCTTTGAAGGTTATCCCCTGACCTTAACCTTCAAATATTCAACAACATTGCTCTCTGAGGAAGAGAGTTCTTTAGATCTATCACCTGCTGAAAGAAAGGACATCTTCTCTTCTAAGTTTTAAATAGAAGGCCCAAGGTTTTTCAAGGACAGTGATTTGCCCTCCACAGTGGTCGAGAACGCTCTCGACTGTGTCTCCTGCATTTCCCGCAGCTTATCCCTCACATCCCTCCCTGCAATAACAATCAAAACAGAATCCCCCTCGTCCTCACACCACCCCACCAACCTCCGGATCCAACGCATCATCCTTTTTGACCCATACTTTCTCAATCAGGTCTCTCCCACAAGGGGAATCTTCTCAGTGCTCTCCCTGTCAAGCCCCCTCGGGATTTTCTATATTTCAATTAAGCACTTCTCAATCTTCTCAACCCCGATGAATACAGGCCCAATGTTTCCTCATAAGACAAACCCCTCATCCCAAGAATCTGTCAAGTGAACTTTCTCTGAACAGTCTTGAAAGCAATGACTTTTATTAAATAAGGAGACCAAACCTGCTGCCAAATCTCAAAATGTGTCCTCACCAATCCTCTGTACAAAACAGTACAAACATCCCGACTTTTATATTCCATTTACCTTGCAATAATCAACATTTTATTTTCCTTCCTAATCACATGCTGTATCTGTGCCTATTGGCGTTTATGAAAGCAGCCTGCGATAGACAGAGATAACAAGGTGTAGCGCTGGACAGGACAGCAGGACAGGCAGCATCAGTGGAGCAGGACAGCTGACATTTCGGGCCTGGAGCCTTCTTCAGAAATGGGGAAGGGGAAGGGGAATCTGACATAAATAAAGAGAGAGGGAAGAGATGATAGAGGTGGATAGAAGAGCAAATAGGTGGAGAAAAGACGGACAGGTCAAGGAGGTGGGGATGAAGCCAGTAAAGGTGAATGTAGGTAGGGGGTTGGGATGGGGTGTTGGTCAGTGAGGTGGGAGGAGTGGATAGGTGGGAGAGAAGACAGACAGGTCAAGGAGGCGAGGACGAGATGGGCTGGTCTTGGGATGGGTTCGGGGTGAGGAGATTTTGAAGTCCACATTGAGACAATTGGGATCCAGGGCACCCAGGTGGAGTATGAGATGCTGTTCCTGCAATCTTTGGGTGGCATCGTTGTGGCACTGCAGGAGGCCCGGATGGACATGTTGTCCAAGGAATGGGAGGGGGAGTTGAAATGGTTCGCGACTGGGAGGTGCAGTCATTTGTTGTGAACTGAGTGTAGGTGTTCTGCAAAGCGGTCCCCAAGCCTCCGCTTGGTTTCCCCGATGTGGAGGAGGGCACAATGGGAACAGCGGATACAGTATACCACGTTGGCAGATGTGCAGGTGAACATTTGTTTGATGTGGAAAGACTTCTTGGGACCTGGGATGGGGGTGAGGGGTTGGCGTAGGGGTAGGTATGGCTCTTCCTGCAGTTGCAGGGAAAAGTGCTGGGTGTGGGGGGGCTGGAGGGGAGTGTGGAGTGGACAAGGGAGTCCCAGAGAGAGTGGCCCCTCCAGAAGGCAGACAAGGGTGGGGAGGGAAAAATGTCTTTGGTGGTGGGGTCGGATTGCAGATGGTGGAAGTGTTGGAGGATAATGCGTTGGATCTGGAGGGTGGTGGGGTGGTACTTGAGGATGAGGGGCATTCTGTTTTTGTTGTTATTGCAGGGAGGGGGTGTGAGGGACGAGTTGCAGGAAATGCGGAAGACACAGGCGACGGCATTCTGGACCACTGCATGGGGCAAATTGACATGCAGAATGTCTGGGAGTGGAATGCCTCATCCTGGGAGCAGATACGTCGGAGGCAAAGGAATTGGGAATAGTGGATGGCATTTTTGCAGGAAGGTGGATGGGAGGAGGTGTATTCTAGGTAGCTGTGGGAGTCGGTGGGCTTGAAATGGATATCAGTTTCTAGGTGGTTGCCAGAGATGGAAACGGAGAGGTCCAGGAAGGTGAGGGAGATGTTAGAGATGGTCCAGGTAAACGTATGGCTGTGGTGGCAGGTGTTAGTGAAGTGGATGAACTGTTCGAGCTCCTTGTGGGAGCATAAAGCAGCGCCGATACTGTCATCAACATAACGGAGGAAGAGGTGGGGTTTAGGGCCGGTGTAGCTTTGGAAGAGGAATTGTTCCATGTAACCTACAAAGAGGCAGGCATAGCTTGGGCCCATGTGGGTACTCATGGCCACCCCCTTTGTCTGTAGGAAGTGGGAGGAATTGAAAGAGAAGTTGTTGAGGGTGAGGATGAGTTCGGCTAAGCGGATGAAGGTGTCCCTGGAGGGGACTGGTTTGTCTGCGGGAGAGGAGGAAGCAGAGAGCCTTTGGGCCATCTGTATGTGAATGCAGGTGAGATGAGGTGTTGGGGACCGGGGAATTAGAAGTTCTGGAGGAGATGGAGGGTGTGGGTGATGTCACAGATATAAGTGGGGAGTTCCTGGGCCAAGGGGGAGAAAATGGAGTCCAGATAGCTGGAGATGAGTTCGGTGGGGCCGGAGCAGGCGGAGACAATGGGTTGACCAGGGCAGGCGGGTTTGTGGATTTTGGGAAGGAGATAGCAGCAGGCGGTGCGGGGTTGGGGAATGATGAGGTTAGAGGCTGTGGGTGGGAGTCACCTGAGGTGTTGAGGTTGTGGATGGTTTGGGAGATGATGGTTTGGCACTTGGGGGTGGGGTAATGATCCAGGGTCGGCAGGAGGAGGTATCGGAGAGTTGGCATCTGGCCTCAGCGATGTATAGGTCAGTGCGGCATACTACAACTGCGTCCCCCCCACTGTCTGCGGGCTTTATGGTGAGGTTGGGATTGGAGCGGAGGTAGTGGAGGTCTGCACGTTCTGTGGTGGAGAGGTTGGAGTAGGTGAGGGGATGGAGGGTAGGAGGCCTTGGGGTGGTGTCCAGGAGGAGGGGGTGTGTTGGAGGTGGGAGAAGAGGTCTATAGAGGTGGCACGGTTAGGCTCACAGTTAAAGAAGTAAGCGTGGAGGCGGAGGCAGAGGCAGTGGAAAAACTGAGGACTGACCATTCGTCCTCAGTGAGTGAGAGGTCTGGTAGGAAGGAGAAGACCCAGCTGGGCTGGGGGCTGGTGTTAACAGTGGGGCTGCTGGCTGTTGTGGTGGTGTGCAGAGGGGGCGAGGTGTTGGTGGTGGGCTTTATTTGGACACTTGTGTTTGGACACAGACTGCTTCCATATCTAAGGAGTCACAACTGGTGTTTAATATTGTCAATATCATTTTACTGATGACCAAGAGTGGACTGATGGAACAGAAATTGGCCAGGTTGGATTCCTCCTGTTTTCTGTGTACAGGAAATTAAACAACTCACTGGAGAAGGTGGCTCCACAAATATCCCCAACCTCAATGATGGAAGAGCCCAGTGCATCAGTGTGTAAGATAAGGCTGAAGATTTCACTGCAATCTTCAGCCAGAAGTGCTGAGTGGACGATCCATCTTGCCCTCCTCCAGTGGTCCCCAGCGTCACAGATACCAGTCTTCAGCCAATTCGATTCACTCCACGTGATATCAATAGACAATTGGAGTCTCTGGACACTGCAAAGGCTATGGGCCCTGACAACATTCCTGCAATAATACTGAAGACCTCTGCTCCAGAACTTGCTGCTCCTTGAGCCAAGCTGTTCCAGTGCAGTCACAACACTGGTACCTACCCGGCAATGTGGAAACTTGTCCAGGTATGTCCTGTACACAAAGAAAAGGATGAATCCAAACCAGCCAATTTCTGCTCCATCAGTCCACTCTTGGTCATCAGTAAAGTGACATTCACAGTATTAAGCAGCAGTCCTGACTCCTCAGATACCGAAGCAGTCTGCATCCAAATATAACAAGACCGGACAATATCCAGGCGTGGGCTGACAAGTGGCAAGTAACATTTGTGCCTCACAAATGCCAGGCAATGACCATTTCCAATAAGATAAAATCTAACCATTGCCCCTTTGGATTCAATGACATTACTATCATTGAATCCCCACTTTCAACAACTGGCAGATTACCGTTGACTAGAAACTTAACTGGACTCGTCATATAAATACAGTGGCTACAAGAGCAAATCAAAAGCTAGGAATCCTGCATTCAATAACTCATCTCCTGACTCCCCAACCCATGTCCGCCATCTATGAGGCACAAGTCAGGAGTGTGATGGAATACTTCTTTTTTCTGAAGAAGGGCTCAGGCCTGAAACGTCAGCCTTGCTGCTCCTCTGATACTGCTTGGCGTGCTGTGTTCATCCAGCTCCACACCTTGTTGTCTCACATTTTCCAGCATCTGCAGTTCCTACTATCTCTATGATGGAATACTCTCCACTTCCCTGGATGAGTGCAGCCCCAACAACACTCAACAAGCTTGACACCATCAAGGACAAAGCAGCCCACATGAGTGGCTCTACATCCACAATCATCCACTCCCTCCACCACCGATACTTAGTAGCAGCAGTGTGTACTACCTGCAAGATGCACTGCAGAAACCCCCCAAAAGATGCTCAGACAGCACCATCCAAACCTACAACCACTTCTATCTCAAAAGACAAGGGTAACAGATATATGGGAACACCACCACCTTCAAGTTCCCCTCCAAGCTGCTCATCATCCTGACTTTGATATATATATTGCCATCCCTTCAGTGTCGCTGGATCAAAATCCTGGAATTCCCTGTCTAAGTGCAGGTGGACAGCAGTCATTCGAGAAGGCAGTTCATGAGCACCTGTTCAAGGGTAATTAGGAATGGGCAATAAATGCTGGTCTAGACTAGATACCCACAAAGCCATGAATCAATAAAATAAATATTGTTACGTTTCACCTACTCGGACACTCAGGTCTAAGTAGCCCAGAGTTCAGGAATCTCTCTCCATACTGCTTTTCTATTGTCCTATCTAGATACCTTTGTTGATTCCTTATGCCATTTTATCACAACTTGTCTCTGACCTATTTTGTGTCCTTAATACTATTGTCACTATACCTTCCCTCCCTTCACCTAAATAAATAATTGAAGCCTGACCTGGAGGCACTCAAATTGTTACATCTTGTCAACCCAAAGTGATCTATTTATCCCTATTCTCTTCCCTTGTTTATTCATCAGGGGATATAGAAATCATTGGGTGGGCCTATATTTATTGTTCATCCCTAATTGCCCAGGAGTAACTTCCTTCTAGAGCCACTGCAGTCCCTGGGGTGAAGGGGCACCCATTGTGTTAATACCCTGTCAACTAAGCAATCCTGTAGCCATGTCACCCTTATACCAGAAGCTCTGTTTTTGTGTAGTAACCTTTGAAATCGCCCACTGTCCAATGCCTTCTGGAAATCTAAGTACATCACATCCACTAGTTCCCTGTATCTGCATTGCTTGTTACTTCCTCAAAGAACTCTAACAACATGCTTGTTAACTTTGCCTGAATGCTTTGAGATCTTCTAAAGGCCTTGCTACTACCTCCTTAATCATGGACTTAATTTTCCTGTAATTTCCCAAGACAGATGTTAAATACACCGTCTATTTCCTGTATTTTGTCTGCTCTAGACTTGAATATGCCAGTTACATTCACTATTTCCCCATTTGACAGGATCTTTTGGGGATCGGGCGAGTTTTGGAAATGTAAAACCAATGCTTCGATGTTCTCAGTAGCGATTTCTTTTAAGACAGTGAGATGAAATCTGTCAGGACTTTGGGCTTTGTCAGTCATCAGTCCTAATAATTTGCTCAGTCCCCTTTGCTGGCGATTATAATTGATTTTAATTTCCTCAGTTTCTTTCACTCCAGATTTACAATTTCAGGGTTTTATTAGTATGCATTACTATTTACTTCATTTACCATTTTCTTACTTTCTAATATTCAATTCCCCAGACACGCTCCCCAGGGGACCAATCTGGTTACATTTCTTTTACTGTAACTCAGAAACTCTAGCTATCTGCTTTTAAATTTGTAGCAAGCTGTCTTGACACTAACATATCTCCTTTTTAGTCACATTTTGCTGCTTTTTTAAAATACTACTCAATTTTCTCATTGTCACCAATTTTCACAGAATTTTACAACACAGCTTTCATTTTATACAAGCTTTAATCAGAGTCATAGTCATAGAGTCATACAGTACATACTGCACCTTCAGCTCAACCAGATTATGATGAATTAAATCCCAAACTAACCTAGTCCCACTTGCATGCTCCTGGTCCTTATCCCTCCAAACCTTTCCTATTCATGCACTAATCCAAATGTCTTTTAAATGTTGTAACTGTACCCACATCCACCACTTCCTCAGGAAGTTCATTCCACACATGAACCACCATCTGTGTAAAAGATTTGTTCATGCCTTTTTTAAACCTCTCCTGTGTCCTTAAAAAAGTGTCCCCTAGTCTTGAAATACCCCAAACTAGGAAAAAGACAGTTACCATTTACCCAAAATATACCCCTCATTACTTCTGTAAGATTGCCTCTCAACTTCCTATGCTCCAATGAAAAAAAAACCCAACCTTACCAGCCTCTCTTTATAATTCAAACCTTCCTATCTGGCAATATCCTGGTAAATCTTTACTGAACCTTCTCCAGCTTGACAATATCTTTCCTATAACTGGGCAACCAGAATGGCGGATTCCTCCTCTGGAGTTCCTCCCTCACTAGAATAATTTTTATTTAAAAATTCAAAAAGTATTAAAAGGCAGGAGGCCATCATGTTCACACTGACTCTCTGAATGAGCAATTCACAGTGATCTCAGTAATAGTACATACTGTTATCCCAGTAATCTTATACAGTGACACCAGTGACCCTGCACAATTGATCCCAGCGACTCTGCAGTGATCCCGGTGACCCTGCAGACACCCCAATGACTCTGCACAAAGTGATCTTGGTGAACCAGCACAGTATGATCCCAGTGACCCTGCACAATTGATCCCAGAGACCTTGCAAGACACCCCAGTGACTCTGCACAGTGTGATCCTGGTGACCTGTGCAGTGCGATCCCTGTGACTCTGCACAGTGTGATCCCAGTGATCCTGCACACAGTGAGCCCAGTGATCCTGCGCAATGTGATCCTGGTGATCCTGCAGAGATCCTGGTGACCCTGCACAATCCATCCTGGTGACCCTGCAGAGATCTCGGTGACCCTGCACGACGTGATCCCGGTGACATGGGCATGTGATCAAGTTCTTGTTAGAATTGGAAACAGTTAGAATGGAATTAGTCTTAGGAATATGCAGAAATGGCTGAAGAGAGGTAGTTGAGAAAGAGATGCTGCTGCTGTGAGGGAAAAACAGAATGAGGCAAATAAAAATGATCTGAAAAGACCAAGATCAGAGTCACTGGCTACCCTCTCACAAAATCAAAGGGTGGCTCAGTGGCTCGCACTGCAGCCTCACAGCGCCAGGGAACCGGGGTCGATTCCACCCTCGGGCTACTATGGAGTTTGCACATTCTCCCTGTGTCTGTGTGAGTTTCCTCTGGGTGCTCCGGTTTCCTCCCACAGTCCAAAGATGTGCAGGTTAGATGGATTAGCCGTGCTAAATTGCCCGTAGAGTTTAGGGATGTGTAGCTTTAGGTGGGTTATAAGGGAATGGGTCTGGGTGGGATGCTCCAAAGATCAGTGTGGACTTGTTGTGTCAAAGGGCCTGTTCCCACGCTGTAGGGATTCCATGATCTATGACCCTGGTTAGGATTAAACACAAGGGGACTCATTGCAGGGAACCCACAAATCACAACTTTGGCAGGAATCCACAATGTATGTATCCGTTTTATTTGAAATGAATTTGTTCATTTATATTATTAATTAATTTATAACACTTCAGGCTTTATTTTCATTTTTGATTTGCAACTGTGAACATGTGTTGCTCCTCTCTCGCTCCCTCGTAGCCATCTCTAATTCATGGTTCCTCTTCTTGTCAATGTCCTCCATCTCTTGGAGTTTCTGTAAGAGACAAGGAGATGTGAAAGATTCCTCTCCCTCAGTAAATGCCCAGTCACTCCCATGTGGAATATTGACACTTGTTGATGATGACTGAGCAGATTATAGCAAAACAGGCAGGTGACAGAGTGTGAATGTGGGGGCATCACTATAGTGATCACCTTGAGCCTGCCTGTCTACACTGTTTGTTCTCAGAAACATCAGCTCATGCCAGGGTGGACAGGTTTGGAAAGAACTCTGAGGATGGTACAATCACCTCATTCCAGAAACCAGAAAGTCTTTCACATGAGCCATTGGGATAATGCAATAATGAGCTCTTGCTGTGCTGCAGTTCTGTCTTCAGGACTCTCTTTCTCAACCTCTCCCCTCACCCTGAGGTATGGTGACCCTCAGTTTAAACTCACCACCAGTTGTCTCTCTCTAATGTCAGAGTAGCTTTATGGTCCTTTGGGACTATGGTGACCTCGTTTCAGACTCAGCAATGCCTGTGTTCTGCCAGTGAGAACATTCAATTCATGTTCTCCCTTCAGAGGCTGGAAACCATTGGATCTTTTCCTGTCACCTCATCCCATGATGTTTGCAGTTGAGACAAGCATTCTCACTACTTGTTTCTCAAGAATGGACTCCTGCCTGCATTAGAACAGGGTCTGCCCTCAGCAATGGGGAGGTGATGGGATGGGGACAGTGATCCAACCCAGTCAAGTTTGCAGGGCAGAGACATTTTGTTTTCTGAACAGGGATGGGGACAATCCAACAGCTGGTCTCCCTCCCAGGATTAATTCCGTTTACAGTGACTGTAACAGTATAGCTGCATTCACCTGGGAGATTTCAGTTTGAATGATTGCCCGGAATTCCTTTCCTCGACCAAATGATTCCATCTGCTCCAGAAACTCTCGCCTTTCTTCAATCTCATTACACACTGGAACAGAAATGGAGTCAGACTTCAGAACAGTCACTGTGACGCCCCCTACAGCAAACTCCTGACACAGGCCTCCTTCACAATGCCAATCTCACCCTGCTCTCACCTCCAAGAACAGCACGCTCTCTCAGAGACAGCACCCTCCCTCAGGGACAGCACCCTCCCTCGGGGACAGCACCCTCCCTCGGGGACAGCACCCTCCCTTGGGGACAGCATCACCCCCCACCTCAGGGACAGCACCCTCTCTAAGGGACAACACCCTCCATCAGGGACAGCACCCTCTCTCGGGGACAGCACCCTCCCTCGGGGACAGCACCCTCCCTCGGGGACAGCACCCTCCCTCAGAGACAGCACCCTCCCTCGGGGACAGCACCCTCCCTCGGGGACAGCATCACCCCCCACCTCAGGGACAGCACCCTCTCTAAGGGACAACACCCTCCATCAGGGACAGCACCCTCTCTCGGGGACAGCACCCTCCCTCGGGGACAGCACCCTCCCTCAGGGACAGCACCCTCTCTAAGGGACAACACCCTCCATCAGGGACAGCACCCTCTCTAAGGGACAGCAGCCTCCCTCAGTTACAGCACCCTCCCTCGGGGACAGCACCCTCTCTCAGTAACTGCACCCTCCTTCAGGGACAGCACGCTCTCTCAGAGACAGAACCCTCCCTCAGGGACAGCACCCTCCCTCGGGGACAGCACCCTCCCTCAGGGACAGCACCCTCCCCCAGGGACAGCATCACCCCCCACCTCAGGGACAGCACCCTCTCTAAGGGACAACACCCTCCATCAGGGACAGCACCCTCTCTAAGGGACAGCAGCCTCCCTCAGTTACAGCACCCTCCCTCGGGGACAGCACCCTCTCTCAGTAACTGCACCCTCCTTCAGGGACAGCACCCTCTCTCAGGGACAGCACTCTCCACTGGTGTATATGGATTTTAGCAAGGCATTTAATAAGGGCCCCCATGGTAGGGTCATTCAGAAAGTAAGGAGGCATGGGATTGAGGGAAATTTGGCTGCCTGGATACAGAATTGGCTGTCCAATAGAAGACAGAGGTTGGTTGTAGCATGATGTTCCACGGGGATCTGTTCCGGGACTTCTGCTCTTTATGATCTTTATAAATGGCTTAGATGAGGAAGTGGAAGGGTGGGTTAGTAAGTTTGCCGATGACACCAAGGTTGGTGGAGATGTGGACAACGTGGAGGGCCGTTGTAGGTTGTAACTGGACATTGATAGGATGTACAGCTGGACAAAGAAGTGACAGATGGAATTCAACCCAGAAAATTGTGAAGTGATTCATTTTGGAAGGTCAAATTTGAATGCAGAATACAGGGTTAGGCAGGATTCTCCGCAGTGTGGAGGAACAAAGGGATCTTCAGGTCCACGTCCATAGATCCCTCAAATTTGCTACCCAAGTTGATAGGGTTGTAAAGAAGACGTATGGTGTGCTAGCTTTCATTGGCAGGGGAATTGAGTTTAAGAGCCATGAGGTAATGCTGCAGCTTAATAAAACCTTGGTTAGATCACATTTGGAATATTGTGTTCAGTTCTGGTCACCTCATTAGAGAAAGGATGTAAAAGCTTTAGAAAGGGTGCAGACGAGATTTACCAGGATGCTGCGTGGACTAGAGGGTAGGTCTTATGAGGAAAGGTTAACTGAGATAGGGAATTTCTTATTGGAGCGAAAAAGGATGGGAGGTGATTTGAGAGAGGTGTACAAGACAATGAGAGACGTAGACAGAGTGAATAACCAGCGACTTTTTCCCAGAGTGGAAATGACTATTACAAGGGGCCATAATTTTAAGGTGATTGGAAGAAGGCACAGGGGAGATGTCAGAGGTAGATTCTTTATGCAGAGAGTGGTGGGTGCACGGAATGCACTGCTGGCGGTGCTCAGTGGAGTCAGATACATTATGGACATTTAAGCAACTCTTGGATAGACACATGGATAATAGTAAAATTTTGAGAAGATTTGTAGCTCAGGTTGAGGTTCTGGATGTGAGTTTGCTCGCTGAGCTGGAAGGTTAGTTTTCAGACGTTTCGTCCCCATTCTAGGTAACATCATCACTGAGCCTCCGATGAAGCACTGGTGTTATGTCCCGCTTTCTATTTATCTGTTTAGGTTTCCTTGGGTTGGTCATGTCATTTCCTGCGTTGGTGATGTCATTTCCTGTTCTTGTTCTCAGAGGATGGTAGATTGGCTCCAAATCAATGTGTTTGTTGATGGAGTTCCGGTTGGAATGCCATGCTTCTAGGAATTCTCGTGCATGTTTCTGTTTGGCTTGTCCTAGGATGGATGTGTTGTCCCAATCAAAGTGGTGTCCTTCCTCATCTGTATGTAAGGATACTAGTGATAGTGGGTCATGTCGTTTTGTGTCTAGTTGATGTTCATGTATCCTGGTGGCTAGCTTTCTGCCTGTTTGTCCAATGTAGTGTTTGTCATAGTTCTTGCAAGGTATTTTGTAGATGACGTTTGTTTTGCTTCTACATCTACAAAATACCTTGCAAGAACTGTGACAAACACTACATTGGACAAACAGGCAGAAAGCTAGCCACCAGGATACATGAACATCAACTAGCCACAAAACGACATGACCCACTATCACTAGTATCCTTACATACAGATGAGGAAGGACACCACTTTGATTGGGACAACACATCCATCCTAGGACAAGCCAAACAGAGACACGCACGAGAATTCCTAGAAGCATGGCATTCCAACCAGAACTCCATCAACAAACACATTGATTTGGAGCCAATCTACCATCCTCTGAGAACAAGAACAGGAAATGACATCACCAACACAGGAAATGACATGACCAACCCAAGGAAACCTAACCAGATAAATAGAAAGCGGGACATAACACCAGTACTTCATCGAAGGCTCACTGATGATGTTACCTAGAATGGTGACGAAATGTCTGAAAACTAACCATCTAGCTCAGCGAGCAAACTCACATCCATAATAGTAAAATGTAGAGTATGCAGGGTAGTTTGATCTTAGAGTTGGATAATACGTTGACATAACATCATGGGCTGAAGGGCCCGTACTGTGCTGTACTGTTCTATGTTCTCCCATGGGGACAGCATCCTCCCTCGGGGACAGCATCCTCCCTCGGGGACAGCACCCTCCCTCAGCTCAGCACCCTTCCTCAGGGAAAGCATCCTCCCACCACGACAGCACAGTCCCTCACTGACAGCACCATCCATCAGGGACACACGCACTGACTCCATCACCAACAACAACCTCCTTTACTCACTGACAGCAGTGACCTTCCCTGACATCTGCACACATCCACACTGACACCAAGCCCAACACCACACAATACTGAAGCTGAATCCAAGAATTAGCCAGTGACACATCACACTGAGGATCTATTTAAGGAACACTTACATTCTTCAAACCGATCAATTTCTGGAGCCTCTTCTTCATCCTTCTTGGGTTTTGGTTCGAGATTGGGCTCAGGACCATCTTTCCCAGTTGCCATGAGATTCTGCAAACGTTGCTTTTCTTTTTCCAGGTTTCCTGAAGGAAAACAATGAGGCAGCACCAGAGAGATGAGTGAGTAGCCAGTCTGGAACCATTAGCAGTGAATAGGAGAGGGGGAGAGACAGAGTCTGAGTGAACTGATGGATTGTGAGCCAGGGAAGGAAAACGGAGCAGGAGAGGAAGGGAAGGAGGGGAATAGAAAGAAATGTGTGAGTAAAAGGTACAAGAAAGGGATCTTAATTCAAGGAGGGAGCAAATAGACAGCAGGAGATAAAGGGAAGAGAACAAGAAGAGAAGCAAAGGTAGCAAGGAAGAAGAAGGTGGATATAAAATAAGGAAAGGCAGAGAGGAGGAATGGAGGTGAAGAAGAGAGAAGGGTAAGTAAATGGAGTAGAGGGTGGGGATGGGAAGGAGAGCGACAGAGGTGAAAGGAGGAAGAAAATGCAGTGGGTGGAAGAGTGAAGAGAAAGAAGGATGGAGAGGTGGTGGATGGGGAAAGTGGGATATGCAGAGAGAGGGAAGTGGAATGGCAAACGAGAAGAAAAAGTAACAGAGGGGCAGACAGAGATGGAGAGGGAAAGGGAGGACCAGGGTTTCATGGAAGAACAGGGACAAGAGAGGAATGAGAAAACAAAGAATAACTTGCAAGACAAAGGAGTGCAAAGAGTTAGAGGGAGCAGATTGTCACTGCAATCACTAGGTTAAACGTGGCAATGAGGGACTGACCATTTTGATGGGAAGAGCCATTTGTATATAGAACTGGCTCAAAGGTAGAAGACAGAGGGTGGTGGTGGAGGGTTGCTTTTCAGACTGGAGACCGGTGACCAGTGGTGTGACACAAGGATCGCTGTTGGGTCCATTGCTTTTTGTCATTTTGTATAACTGATTTGGATGTGAACATAGGAGGTTTGGTTAGTAAGTTTGCAGATGACACCAGGACAGTGAAAAAGATTAATCAGAGTACAATGGGATCATGATCAGATGGGCCAATGGGCCAGGGAATGGCATTTGGAATTCAATTTGGATAAATGTGAGCTGCTGCATTTTTGAAAGGCATATCAGGCCAGGACATATGCAATCAATGGTAAGGTCCTAGGGTGTGTTGCTGAACAAAGAGACCTTGGAGTGCAGGTTCCTAGTTCCTTTGAAAGTGGAGTCCCAGGATAGGATAGAGAAGAAGGCATTTGGTGTGCTTGATTTCATTGGACAGTGCACTGTGTATAGGAGTTGGGAGGTCATGTTGCAGCTGTACAGGACATTGATTAGACCACTTTTGGAACACAGCGTGCAATTCTCGCCTCCCTGCTACAGGAAGGGTGTTGTGAAACTTGAGAGGATTCAGAAAAGATTTACCGGGATGTAGCTAGGGTTTGAGGGTTTGAGCTATAGGGAAAAATCGAATAGGCTAGAGCTGTTTTTCCTGGAGTGTTGGAGGCTGAGGGGTGACCTTTTAGTGGTTAATAAAATCAAGAGGGGCATGGATAGAGTAAATGGACAAGGTCTTTTCCCTGGGGTGAAAGGAGCCCAAAACTAGAAGGATAACAAAGTGTAAAGCTGGATGAACACAGCAGGCCAAACAGCATCTCAGGAGCACAAAAGCTGACGTTTCGGGCCTAGAACTAGAAGGAATACTTTTAAGGTGGGAGGACAAAGATTTAAAAGGGATTTAAGGGTCCTTTTTCACAGAGGGTGGTGCATGTATGTAACAAGCTGTCAGAGGAAATAGTTGAGGCTAGGACAATTACATCATTTAAAAGACATCTAGAATGGTATATGAATAGGGAAGGTTTAGAGGGATATGGGCCAAATGCTGACAAATGGGACTAGATTAATTTAGGATATCTGGTTTGCATGGATGAGTTGGATCAAAGGGTCTGTTTCCATGCTATACAGCTCTATGACTCTAATAGAAAAGCAGATTATCTAAATAGAGGGGTGCAGTAAGTGATTAAAGCCTATTTTGCAAGGAGAATGGAGTCTAAACGTAGGGAAACATTGTCAAAACTGTACATGGCATTGGCAAGGCCACACCTGAAGTTTAATGTGCAGGTGTGGCGTCCTGACTTAAGGAGGGATAAAGTTGGATTGGAAGCAGCTCAGAGCAGCTTCACTGGATATCAAAGTCTCTCAGCCAGAATACAGAGTGAGGTGCTCTGTCACCTCAGTGCTTCTTTGAATTGGTGTTCAAAAGGGGAGTGGTGGGGAGGGCTGGTTAATCAACTGAGAGAGTGCAGAAGGTGGTCATCAGCAAGAAGGTTTCTCTTCTGTGTCTGACCTGAAGGCTTCATTGGATCTAGGGTCAATCACACAATCAGAACCATACAGCCCAGGGGCTGCTTGTTATGTTGTCAGGGTCTCAGGGTCATTTCTTCCTGGCTGTTTCCCACTGTCAGCGGGGTAGGGCATACAAAACCCTGGTGATGGGGACACTGGCTGGAAGGTTTGTGAGAGTGACCATGTCATGTTGTTGTTTGACTACTTAATGGGGCATCTCTCTGTCTTGGAAGAATCCCAAGTTATCAGTGAGAACAACATTATGGGGTCAAATATGTGAACCATTCTGGAAAGAGAATATTCAGAAAAGATATTTCAATCATCATCCTGAGCAGGATGGAGGGGTGAAGCCCAGTAGGCACGAGACTGGGAGATTGAGAGCTTGGGATGTGAGTTGGGGTGAAGTCAGAAGTGTTGTAAAACAGGCTTCATCATCAACCTTGGGGGCAAATTCAGTAGTTGGGCATTTCAACAGTATATCCACTCAAAAGGTACTTCAGCAGGAGGTAGGGGGTGGTGGCAATGTCACTGGACTCATATTGCAGAGGACCAGGTAAATGCTCTGAAGCCATGGTTCCAACCCAGCTCAGTAGCTGGTGGACTTTAAATTCAATAGGTAATTAATCTAGAATTCGGATCTGGTTTCCAACTGGCCTACATTTGACTTCAAACCCGCAACAATCTGATTAGCTCCCAACTGCCCTCTGAAATGGCCATAACAAATCCTGAAATAATAAGCAGAAAAAGATTGGTAATTGTGGCAAGTGCCATATAGATTCAAGCCTTCCTTTATTCTTTTATTGATTGGGAAAAAGTTTCAAATTGACGCCTGGCCACCAGGCAAGTATGCTGAGCCCTTCAGTAAAGACCATGAAACAACACAAAAAAAATCAGTGGATAAACATAAAGTCATTATTTTGCATAATCAATGATTTAATGTACATTTTAATTCAAGTCATTTCAAGCAGTTTCTTGCTGAGATCTGTCTCTCTGAGGGGTCTATCTAATCACTAATCCAGTGATGACACTAACTTTGTGACAGATGAGAAAGTGCTGTGAAGTTTAGCACACTGCATACATCTGAACACCTACTTGTTGGTCGTGGCCGAAACCTTTCTCGTACATATGCATCTCCAGCACGACAGCTCTCTGCGGGTCTCAGGTGTGGCTTGGAGGAGGGAAGCAGTCGAACAGAAGGGGCTGTTGGCAGCGGAGGGGCTGCTGATACCTTGCTGGAGCTGGGATGGCAGCTCACAGGAAATGTATCACCCTCTATAATGAAACAACAAACAAGGACCGGGCTTAAACATCCAACAAATATTAGACTGGTTTCATAAAGCGAAGGCCAGATACTCCACTTGGAGATAGTCAGAACTGCTGGAGTCAGAGATAACACAGTATGGAGCCGGAGGAACACAGCAGGCCAGGCAACATCTGGAAAGCTGACATTTCGGGTGGGGAGGCCAGATGGTCCATTCTGTCTGAACTGGCTCTTTGCTAGAGCTTTCTAATTAGTTGCATTCCCCAGCCAATTCCCCACTGCCCTGAAATTCTCTCTCCTAATTGCCTAAATCAAATTCTGTTCATTTCTTGCTTTATCAACAATGCTAAGCTGTGCTCTCTGGTTTTGCTACTGGGCATGATTTATTCTTAACTGCTTAATCAAAACCATTCATGAGTTTGAACAGCCCTATCAAATCTCGTCTTAACCAGCTCAGTTATAAGGAGGATAATTCCAGCCTCTTCACATTAACTGAATTCCCTCATCCCTAGTTTACTTTTTCAGTAGATCTCCTCTGGACTCTCTCCAAGACATTCACATTGGTCCAAAGAATTTGATGCATTCCTCCTGCAAGGGTTCAGCCTGTCAATAGGATGGCTCACTCTTGCTTTTGTACTCATGGTTTCCCTATATAAAGCCATGGAGAATTTTTTTTCTGTAAGAACAGCCTTATCAACTTGTCATACCAATTTAAAGATTTCTTTATGTAACCAATCCCCTCAAGGTCAAGTTTCTGCACCTTCATTATAATTACACCTTTTAATTCAAGGATTTTTAACAAGAGATCTGCGGCCAATGGAACCTGTCAAGAATAATCACAGAAATTGTTTCTTTCCAGCTATGGGAGGTTGTCTTTGCATAAAACTTACCAAACCTCTAGATTGCTCTTGGTGATCGTCCCCAAGCTCAGTTATCCTCAGCAAAGCCGCTCCCATTAGGGCGTCATGAGAGATTTTTGGCTCAGTGGCTCAGTGGTTAGCACTGCTACCTCACAACACCAGGGACCTGGGTTCAATTCTGCGCCCAGATGATTTGTGCAGTTTGCACATTCTCCCTATGTCTGTGTGGGTTTCCTCTCACAGTCCAAAGGTGTGCAGATTAGGTAGATTGGCCATGCTACATTGCCTGTGCTAGGTGGATTAGCCGTGGGAAATGCAGGATAGGGGGCTGCAGATCTGTGTGGGCTTGGTGGGCTGCATGGCCTGGAGGGATTCTATGATTCATTGCTTTCTGAATCTCAAACCTCCCTCCCATCCTCCTCCCATGCTGGGCATGTTGTTTCCAATAAGCCATTATAACCCATCCAGTTTTCCACTGAAGGCATTTTTCTCTATTCATAAACGTTTGGAGAATTTTCATAGAATCATAGAATCTTTACAGCGTGGAAACAGGTCCTTCAGCCCAACACGTCTACACTAACTCTCAGAGCATCTCACGCAATATACACACCCCCGAATGCCACGGGCAATTTAGCATGGCCAATCCGCCTCGTCTCCAAATCTTTGGGCTGTGGGAGGAAACCCACGCAGACATGGGGAGAATGTGCAAACTCCACACAGACAGTTGTCTGAGCGTAGAATCAAACCTGGGTCCCTGGCGCTGTGAGGTTGCAGTGTTAGCCACTGAGCCACCGTGCCACCCTTTTCTGAAGAAAGATCGGGCTATAGGCTGCTAAAAAAGCCCACACGTGAAAGTAGAGCAAATTGCATAAGGGTAAAGTATAACAAAGCAGAAAATAGTGACAAGGTGAACAGATAAAGTGTAGTACTCCGTAGAAAAGTCACCTGAAGAAGAGCATGTCATGTGTTACAGAAGAAAGTAAGGATTGAAACTGGAAGCTGTGGCCAGTCACCAGTCCTCCTTCAATATTAGATTGGTGGCCGAGGATTTTGGAAGGGCTGTATACAGAGTGATTGCAAGTGTTAAAACCCCTGTTCAAAAAAATACAGAGGAATAAACCAGGCAACTCCAGCCCCAGTCAGTCTAACATTGGGAGGATACTTGAGATAATATTTATGACCATTTAGAAAATTATGGGCTAATGAATAAAACTGGCTATGACTAGTTAAGAGCAAATTGTATTTCACTGGCTTGTTTGACTTCTTTAACCTAATGGAGAGAATGGATGATAGCACAGCAGCTGGTATTGTTTACAGGATTTCAAAAGCACTTGACACAGCACCAAATAGACTTGTTAGCAAAATGGAAGCCCTTGGAATGGCAAGGTAATGACTGGCCAAGTCAGGCAGAAGTTTGAAAGTTGTTTCTCAGGCTAGGTACAATACCTGGGGACCTGGGTTTGAATCCTGCCATGGCAGATGGTGGAATTTGAATTCAATTTTTAAAAAAATCTCGAATTAAGAATCTAATGATGACCATGAATCTATTGTCGATTGTCAGAAAAACCCATCTGGTTCACCAATGACCTTTAGGGAAGGAAACTTCATCCTCACCTGGTCTGACTCCAGATCCACAGCAAGGTGGTTGGCTGTCCTCTGGACAATTAGGGATGGGCAATAAATGCTGCCTGGTCAGGGACGCCCTCAACCCGTTTACAAATTAAAAGAAAACACCCATTGCCTTCTCTCCAGCAAACTCCTCCCCATTATGTCCATTCAGAGTATGCACCACTTTTCTTTCTAATGACCTGGATGAGGGGACACAGTAAGTAATGCCAAAATTTACCAAATAGATGAAACTCAGTAAAACAGTAAACAGGAGCTGGTTTCATGAACATGTGAAGAGATTGAGAAATGGGCAGACACATGGTAGCGGAAATTTAACACAGAGAAATGTGAAAAGATACGCTATCTTGGGAAAAATGAACAGAGGCAACATAAATTAAATGGAGCAATGTTAATGACAATGCAGGAACAGAGACACCTGGGGGAAAATGTGGGCAAACATGTTAAGCTGAAAGCAGAACTTGTGGAGGCACATAGCAACATTCCAGGTGTGAAGCATGAAAAGCAAGGAAGTTTAAACCTTTATAAATATAGCTTCGGCCACTGTACTGTGTCTAGTTCTGGGCACTAGAGAGTATGATCCAGTTGTGATGGTGGTGGATAATAAAGCAACTGACAGGAAGAGCAGGCATCAAGACAGCACCTTCCAGTGATAGTGCTATCAAGTGGAATTTGCTCATCAACAAGTATCTGGAGGAACACTTAAAAGATCTACACTTGCCCCATCAAACACATTTGGGACAGGCACAACACAGGGTTAGATGCAGAGTAAAACTCCATCTACTCTTTTAAACGGAGCATAGATTTTATCTACACTTTTAAACTAGAGGTAAATGGAAAGTAAAGCTGTCTCTACTTAAAGCGCTCTAACACTGTTTCCAGCAAACACTCCCAAGGACAGGGACAGCACAGTGTTGGATACAGAGTAAAGCTCTTTCTACTCTTTTAAACTGAAAATAAAACTTGCTCCACTCTTATAACAAGGTGTAGAGCTGGATGAACACAGCAAGCAACAGAGGAGCAGGGAAGCTGACGTTTTGGGTCGAGACCCCTAGTTCCTACTTTCTCTTGCTCTATTCTTAAATGGAAAGTAGAGGTCACTCTACAATTATAAACTTAAACTAAATGGAAAGTAAAGTTTCCGTGATGCAATTCCCAATAAACACTTACAGGACAGAGACAGCATGGGGTTAAATATAGAGTAAAGCTCCCTCTGCTCTAGTAGACTAAAAGTAAAGCTCTCTCTCCTCTTTTAACACTGAAAGGAAATGGAAAATAAAATACCCTTGACACCGACCCCATCAAACACTCCCTGGTTAGGGACAGCGTAAGGTTCCATACAGAATAAAGTCTTCTCAGCTCTTTCATGAAAAGCTCCCTCAACTCCTTCCTGAAAACAGGAAGTTGAAAATAATAACAATGAAAAGATCCTGCTGGGGCACTGTATTGAGATCAAACCACAAATAAACAGTTGTACAGAAACTTTTTGAATGTAACAGAAACTACTAAACTAAATTAACATTGTCTGGGCTGATGATGCACCCTGCCCCTGTGGTGTCCATCGATCTCGAAAGGCCTTAACGCTGTGGTGAGCACTGAATGCTCCCTCTCCAGGAAAACCTGAGCACGGATGAAAGTGGGGCAGACGGTTAGGAACGATGACCACCTCTGTGCCCCGCTGTCTGGATCTGGTGAGGCCACCTTGGCCAGGCCCACATACAGAGCCACAAGAAGGTCTTGAGACTTGTTCATCCCTCTCCATACCAGGTGCCTGCAGATCAGGTACATGCGGCTGAAATGTAACCAAACCTTAAGCAGCAGCCCCTTCAAAAAACTAAAATAGGGCTCCAAACGGACACATTCAACACATATGTGGGAATCCAGGCTACAGAACGTGCAAATAGTCTGGCACCCGGTCACCCTACTTAGCCTACAGTTGCATGGGATGGCCACATGCAGCACACTACACCCCAGTGGAAAAGGGGAGGTCCCCTTTACATAAGGCCTTCCACTTGGGATCTCCAACATTAGTGAGTCAAATATCTTGCCAAGCCAAGTAGCAGTGGAGACTGTGTGCGTCAGCCTGTACAGATAATGTCTCTATGCCATTTGAGAAGCCTTGGAGAGGATTTTCCTAAGACAGCGCAGAATGTGGTGTGCTGCATCACGGGGCTGGGTCCAGTTCACAGGCTGATGTCGATTTCTGGATGGAAAGGGGTCAGTTCATCCGGAAGCACACAGCACACCTGAGCCACCTTGATTTCATGTGACATATTGGGGCTGAGTACCTCATCCCTTAGGCTATGGGTGGCACAGTTTGTGAACTGGGTGTTGACCAATGCCATCTTGACCACCTGCACCAATATCATCCAGTTTGCCCCTCCATCATCCAGTGTGTCCCTGAGTCTGGTCAGCCCAGCATCCCGAACACTCTCCTCCCTCGGCTGGTGCAAATCACACTGAAGGAGGAAACTGTTCCTGAGCAACGGTTACTCCAGGTCCTGAGGTGCTCCCTGCTCAGGCCCAGAGACTTTCTACTGGGAAGTTGGTTGAGGGCACCAGTCAGCTCATCCAGGCTTAGAGGGACATTGAGTGGGCTCATCTTCATTGGAAAGGGTATTGTGTATAAGGATAGACAAATTATGCTGCAGCTTCATAGAACTTCAGTTAGGCCACTCATGGACTATTACATACAGTTTGGTCACCACAGTACCAGAAGGATGTGGATCCTTTGGACAAGGTGCAGAAAGGTTACTAGGTTGTTGCTTGGTATGGGGGATTTTAGCTATGAAGAAAGGTTGGGTAGACAGGGTTTATTTTCACTGGAACGCAGGAGGTTGAGGAGTGATCTGGTAGTTTATAAGACTGTGAATGGCATAGATAAAGTGGAAAGTATGAGGCTTTTTGCTCATACTTATGGGTTTGGAGGGTCAGTTACAAGGGGGCACAGGTTCAAGGTGCAGTGACGAAGTTGAAAAAAGATGCGCGAGGCAAGTTTTTCACACAAAGGATGGTGAGTGCCTGGAATGCACTGCCAGAGGTGGTGGTGGAAGTAGATATAATAGCAGCTTTCAACAAACACCTGGACCGATACGTGAATAGGAAGGGATACGGATCCTGTAAGTGAAGACAGTTTTAGTATGGAAGGGCAAAATGTGTCGGCGCAGGTTGGAGGGAAGAAATGCCTATTCCTGTGCTGTATTGTTCTTTGTTCTTGGGACTGTCCTCCCACAGAACTTTATGTGCTTTGTTGCTGGATGGATCCAGAGAGAAGAGGGCTGTACGTAAGTCCCAGACTTGGGCCCTGGTGTCCTCTGCATCTGAGATGAGGGATCCCTCATCAATGAGTGGCACAAGGAGCTGCTGGTAGATCCTGTGCCTTTTTTCCAGTGAGTAGAAGAAGGAGGAGCTATGGTCTGGATCCCAGAGGAACGGGGCCCATGATCCCAAATACACACACCAGGACCAAATGAGATGCAGATCCTGGTGCACAGTCTTCTTCCTTTCATACATCTCCTGCGGGGCCGGATCCACATCAGACTGACAGAGACATGACTCTGGTCAAGCACCTTCTTCTCCAAATACTCAATCCTGGACTTCCAGCTCTTTGTCAACTCCTGCACGTACTGCTGACAGGAGACCTGGATCTGAGTGTTGCCCACATTCTAACAAAGTCTCAAAGACGGGAAGCCTTTCCCATCGCTGCTTCTTTCTCCAGGTAGTCTAGAAGTGATGGAATGAATCCCAGAACCGCTCATCCTTCAGCAGCAGGTTGTTAAAGGGCCAGTACATCAACCTTGCCCTTGCATTGAATGCGATGTAGTCCATCCATACCAGCTTGTGATTGGTGAATGACATGTGCTGCACAGAGGCCTACAGAACACAGGAGGTATATGCCCTGGAAATGTGTAGGTAGTCAATTCTGGACTCTTCAACTCCAGGCTTCACAAAGGCGAAGGCGATGAAATCAGGGTGGACATTCTGCTAGATGTCTACCAAGTCAAAGGATTGATCAAGTCCCTCAACCTCCTCACTCATGCTGAGCTCCACTGGGCACCTTGATGTACCCTGCTGTCAAAGATGCGATTGAAATCTCCCCCAAGGATAATGACTTTGCCCTCAACAATGGAGCTGAGAAGAGTAGACATTTTGTCAAATAAGCTCACCTGCTCAGGTCCTAGCTGAGGTGTATACATGTTCATGAAGTGCAGTACCATGCACAGCACTGGGTGGCAGGGATTCCCAGTTGGGGGCTGTCCATGTGGGAATGCTTCTTCTTTCCACTAAGGACCTGGGAAGGAAGGTGCTGTACACAAAAGTCTCATTAAACTGCAGACTGCTGCAGTTCACACACCCCAAACCCACATGTTTACTTTGGGGCTCTGTGAAGTTCATGTTTATACTATTTCTGGGCATTTACACTCCCTCTTTAGTTATTTGAGAAACCTTTTGTTGTGTTTTAGTTGCATTTGAGCCCTATGCTCCTGATCTTTGGATATCGGAGGAGTTCCTTGAGGGTCTGCTCCTGGGCTTGGCCAGGCTGGCTATAAAACAGCTCTAGGCAATGGAGAGGCTCATACCTACTGACTGCCTGCCCTCTTCCACGGTTATGTTTGTGCCTGGGTCCTCCTGGAGTGGAAGTACGTGGTGTCCATCAACGCTCTCAATGTCTTTAGACAGAATTGGGCACTACAGGGGATACAGTGCTTTGTTTTCCCCTGAAAGAACTCTTCAGGTGTGGCAACCCATTGCTAATCATCCTTTAATTACAAATGTCTTGTCTTACACAAAAGCACTGCCCCTCACTGTGTCAGGCATTCAGGGGGACCAATATTGCTGGCACTTACCCTTATATGTCAGCCAGGGCTCCCTGAGTGGACCAGATTAACAACTCTAAACAGTCAAGTCTATTTTATACTGTCCTGCTTTCTGACCTCACTACTATCATTATATCCTTCCCACCCTAAGTCCATAGATACTGGGAAGTCCGATTGCTTTGACAGCCTTTTGGGGCATTCTGACACCAGGTCAGTTTCCTCCAACTTGGAATCTGATGAAGGAGGTATGTTATGAATGGGAGCTCAGCTCTTGTGTCTGGAGTACCTTGGTACTTACTTCCATCATATTCATGTATGATTCAGATGACTTGATAATGTTTGATGGAAAGGGTGAATCAATGAATCCCTGAAGTATTTCTAAAAGCTCTGAAGTGCAGGGCAAGTTTTGCTCCCACAATGCATCTTTCAAATGCTTATTCAGGACAGTTGTACCTACCCAAACTTGATAAGTCTCTGGTCCTGATTTCAAGTTGGTCAGGCCTCTTACCCATGCAGGAGCATTTCCATGATTCTTGCACCAAACTTCATCCCCTGTATCAAACTATCCCTTTCACTCAGTGGCTTCTTGAGCCTGGCATTAGTGTTCCTGCTGCTGTTTCACCCTCACTCCAGGTGCAGGATGATCAGACTTAATGTGGTGCGGAATCTTCTTTTCAATGGCAACTTTGCCAGCACTATCCTTGTAGTTACAGGTGGGGTGGTTCTACAATCAAGCACGAACTGTGGCAGCTTGGTATCTAGTGGGGCTACAGGCTGTTACTTCAATCCAACTTTCAAAGTTTGGCCTACTCTATCTGCCAAGGCCATTAGATGATGGGTGGTATGGAACTGTCTTAATATGTTGAATCTCATTTGACTTTACAAAGTAACTAAAGCCGCTGTTGGTAAATGATGGCCTGTTATCCATTACCAATATCTCCAAGATTCTGTATGTTGCAAGAGATGTGTGCAAGTTTTCTATCATTGCTCCAGTATTTGACAAATTGGCCCACTTTGAGTGGGCATCTACAATGACCAAAAACAATGAACCCATGAAAGGACCCCCACTGTTGACATGCAACTGAGTCCAGGGTTTACCCAACCACTCCCACAGATGTGGGGGAGCTGCTGTCAGTAATTTTTGTCCTTGTTGACACTCTGGGCACTGTGCTACCAACGCAGCTATTGTCTGTGTCTAAGTCTGACCACCAGACATAACTCCTTGCCAAAATCTTCATTGTGGAGACCGCTGGATGGCCCTGGTGGAATTCAGCCAGAATTTGAGGGTGACCATGCCTCGGGACAATTACATTTGCTCCCTGTAACAGTATGCCATTGTCTACTGTGAGCTGGTGTCTCTGGGTCCGAAACGGTTTCACTTCTAATCACAATGACCCTATTAAGACTAATTGTTTCAGTTTGGAAAGGACTGGATCTTATTGTGTCCAAAGACTGACATTGTTAGCTGACTCTGGTAGCATGTTCAGAAAATTCAATGTCATGACTGAGTCTTCCACTTGGGATACCATAGGTGATATATTTGCTTATTGAAGGCAGCTCAATGCATCCGAATTTGCTACTCTGCCTCCCGGATGGTGCAGTAATTTGAAATTATAAGCACTTAATTACAAATTAGCCTAGTGCTGAATGTCGTCGAAAGCTATGGGCAGCACTCCCTCATCTTCTTTATGCAGACCAAGTATGTAGTCTCATGATTATCACAAATTTTCACCCATAAAGGAACTTTCTGACTCCAAATGTGACCGTTAATCCTTCTTTTCCTTTTTGGGCGCATTTACGCTCTGCATTAGCCAAAGTCCTGGATGCATGAACTATTGCCAGTGGGCCACCTATGAGCTAATACCACCCCAGTGCCATACGGGGAGGCATTGCACGTCAATATTAGATCTTTTTTGGGATCATAGTGTGCCAACACCATGGAAGAAGATAGCTGTTTCTTTGCTTCATCGAAAGCTAGGGCCTATCTATGAGATCATTTCTAAGGCTGACACTTTTTCAGCAGTTGATGCAAGGGTGTGTATGAACTTGCTGTAATAATTTACCAGACACAGAAATGACCTAAACTCCTGGACAGACTTGGGAACAGGATATCTTTGATCACCCTCACTTTATCTTTCAACTGGTATAACCCAGTCTTGTTGATTCAGCAGCCCACGTAGGTCATTTGGGGATCTAGGACACATATTTTTCCCTTCTCAGGCATATGCCTGCCTCGGAAAAATACTTTAGGACTATATTCAAGTTCTCTAAGTGCTCCTTATTAGTTTACCTGTTATGAGGATGCCATTGAGGTAAATGGTGACCTGAGACAGACTTTGCAAAATATTAAAAACTGAAAGAACTATGGAAGCTAGAAATCAGAAACAAAAGCAAAATTGTTGGAAAAGTTCAGCAGGCATGGCAGCTGCAGAGTGAAATCAGAATTAATGTTTTGGGTCCAGCGACCCTTCTTCAGAACCAGGTTCTTCATTATCCATTGTAAAATTGAACAAATGGCAATAGCCCAAATGGCAGTCTCAGACCATTATGGGTATTAGTTGCAGCACATTTCTGAGAATCCTGGTCTAAATGCAATTGCAAGTAAATGTGGCTCATGTCCAGCATGAAAGACAGAGCTCCTGCCAGCTCCGCATACAAATCCTCTATCTGAGGGATTGGGTATTTATCCAACTGTGAAACATAGTCCATTGTTTGTTTAAAATCCCCACAAAAGTGAATTGGCCCAACAGGTTTCAAAAGTATTATGACTAGTGCCTGCCTTTTGGACTGGTTTGCTGATTTCTTCAATTTCTAGCCTTTTGATTTCTCCTTCTACTTTTGTCCGTAAGGCAAATAGCACTGAGTGGGCCTTGCAGAATCATGAAAATACTTTCTGGTCAACGTGCAAAGTGGCCTTAGCTTCTGTGATACTCACTAGACGGTCCTAGAAGAGTTCTGGATATTTAGTTAGGACATTAATTAAGCAGCCATTTTCTAATTGAAAAATGTTGAGGCAATCTAGGTGAAGAACTCACAACCAATTTTGCCCCATCAAGCTTGGGCCTGAGTGTTTTACTACAATTACTGGTAACTGAGCTAGCTGCACGGGTGTTTACTGTTGGTGGTAACTAGTTGAAAAAAGCAAAAAGAAATAAAAGAAAGTTATGGTGATTTTGGTGGGATTGGAGGGTTGTGGTGGGGGTGTGGGGAAAGAGCTGGAGGTTGATCAGTTGTGTGTAATAGTACTTCTGGGTATAAAATAGACAATTAAGTGTTGCACACCTGAGCTGAACCATGATAGTAAAGTTCTCTCTAATCTTTCCAACTGGAAGTAAAGCTTCCACTACATCATCCCTAGCAAACATTCCCAGGAAAGATATCGAGTAAAACTGCCTCTACTCTTTTTATCTTAAAATAAACTGAAGATAAAGTTTCCCTAACACTGCCCACATCAAACACTCCCAGGGCAGTTACAATATTATATTAGATACAGGGTAAACCTCTCACAATATTGTCCCCATCCATCACTCACAGAACATGGACAGTATGGAGTTAGGTACAGAGAAAAGCTAGCTCTATTCTTTTAAACTGAAAGTAAAGCTCACTTGACACTGTTCACTTCCAGAACAGGTACAGCATGGGGTTAAATACAGAGTAAAGCTTCTTCTACTCTTTTAAGTCGACACTGCTTCCTCAAACACTCCCAGGACAGAGAGCACAGGGCTAGTGTTGGAGTAAAGCTCTCTCTACTGTTTTTAAGGGAGCTTAGAGTTCCCTCAAAATTATTCCCATTAATAGCAGAGCCAGGGATCACAGTCTGAGAGTTCTGGGTAGACCATTTAGGACAGAGATGAGGGACATTTCTTCACCCAAAGAGTGGTGAGCCTGTGAAATTCATTACCACAGGAAATAGTTGATGCCAAAACACTGAATGTATTCAAGAGGTGGCTAAATATAGCACTTGGGGCAAATGTGATCAAAGGTTATGGGGAGAACGCAGAATTAGGGTATTGAGTTGGCTGATCAGCCATAATCATGAAGAATAGCAGAGCAGGCTCGAAGGGCCAAATAGCCTCCCCCTGCTCCTATCTTCTATGTTTCTATGTACTGAGACAATATTGGGTCAGATACAGAGTAAAGGTGCCCCTACACTTTAAAC
The DNA here is from genome assembly GCF_030684315.1 of Stegostoma tigrinum. Lineage (NCBI taxonomy): Eukaryota > Metazoa > Chordata > Chondrichthyes > Orectolobiformes > Stegostomatidae > Stegostoma > Stegostoma tigrinum. Next base: position 1,736,982 of record NC_081391.1, on the reverse strand, counting down.
TGAAACTAAAACAACTTCCACTCTTTCAAACTGCAAGTAAAGCTCTTCCTGCATGCTCACCATCACACTCTCCCAGATCAGGTACAACACGGAGTTAGATAGAGTGTAATGCTCTCTGTCCTCTTTTAAACAGCGAGTACAGCTCCCTGTTCACTGTCAACATCAAGCTCTCCCAGGGCATGGGCACATAGGATTACATTCAGAGTAAAGTTGCCTCTACTTTTTCAAAACTGAAATTAAAATTCCATCTAGCCTGTCCCCATCAACACTCTCAGAACAGGTACAGTGCAGTGTTAGATATAGAGTAAAGATCCCTCTACACTGTCCCCATCAAACACTATCAGGACAGCGAGAGTTTGGGATTAGATATAGAGCAAAGCTTCCTCAACATTGTCCCAATCAAACACTCCTAGGACAGGGACAGCATGGGGTTAGATACACAGGAAAGCTTCCTCTACTCTTTCAAACGAAAATCAAAGCTCTTATGACATTGTCCCCATCAAACATTCCCAGCGCTGAGGCCGAGTGGGATTTGATACAGAGTAAAGCTTGCCTTACTCTTTTAAACTGAAAGGAAAGCCCCCTTGATACTGCCCCCATCATTTATTCCCATGACAGGTACAACACATAGCTAAATACACAGTAAAGCTGCCTCTACACTGTCCCAGAGATAATAAGGTGTAGAGCTGGATGAACACAGCAGGCCAAGCAGCATCAGAGGAGCAAGAAAGCTGACGTTTCGGGCCTGGACCCTTCTTCTGAAAATCTACACTATCTGCATAGAACACTCCCAGGCCAGTACAGCATGGGGTTAGACAGAGAATAAACTGTTTTCTACTGCTTTAAACTATAAGTAAAGCTCCCTCTTCTCTCAAGGTGCCGCTACTCTTTTAAACTGAAAGTAAATCTCCCATAACACTGACCCATCAGGTACTGCCATCACAGGTACAGCATGAAGTAGACAGCAAACCGACTGCACTATTTTTAAACAGAAAGTAAAGTTTCCTCTGCTCTTTTAAACTGAAGAAAGTTCTCTCTACACTGTCCCCATTAAACACTCTCCGGACAGGGACAGCAGGGGTTAGATACAGTATAAAGCGCGCTCTACTCTGCCTCCGACAAACATCCCACAGCATGATACAAGGTTAGATTTAAAGTTCCCTCTACTCTGTTAAACTGAAAGTAAAGCTCCACCTACACTGGCCCCATCAAACACTCCCAGAACAGGGACAGCATGGGGTTAGTTAAAGAGTAATGCTTCTTATACTCTTACAAACAGAAAATAAAGCTCTCTCCACTCAATTAAACTGAATGTAAAGCTCTTCCTACATGATCCCCTCCAAATATTCCCAGGACAAGAACAATATGGTGTTAGATACAGAGTAAAACTCTCTACTCTTCTAAACTGAACATGTACTCCCATCAGGACCACACAAAATTTTCTTTATGAAAAGTGCTGAGTGAGATGCTCATGTTTGATTATACTCACCTTGAAGCTTTCTGTTAAGTTGTCTCATCTGGAATTGATTCAATTTGGATTCCTGCATCATCACTGAAAAAAGACAGGGACATACAGTTAGTAAGAGCAGCGACTGGAACAGCAATGGGTGAGGTCACGGGCTCAGACTTCCCAAGAATCAGGTCATGCAATGTCTCCTTCCTCACTAGGCTGGAAGCATGTTGATGTTAAAAGCTCTTCTGAACTACTCTTGAAATTCTAATCTTCTCTGCACTTTGAACTATTACTAATCCAGTTTACTTTTGGATAATTGAAGTCCAACTTTATAACTACTCTCTAATTCTTGTACTTCTTCGTAATCTATTTGCAAATTTGTTCTGAGGGACATAGGAGCAAGAGGAGGCCATTCAACCACTCAGGTCTACTCCCCCACTCTAAATTTCTTTGCTATCATCAACATCTGGAAATATGTCAACTTCTTGAACCTTTCAATGACTGAGCCTCCACTGACTTTGGGAAGAAAATTCCAAAGATTCACTCCCTTCAGAGTGAAAAAAAAATCATCCCCATCTCAATCTGAAAAATCTTGCCCCTTGTCCTGATCCTGCCTCTTGGTTCTTGAACCCCTCCCAGCTACAGCAGAAAGCTTTTCTGCACCCAAACTGTCTCCCCTTTAAGAATCTTGCAAATTTCAATGAGATCTCCTCCCATTCTTCTAACCTCTCTAAGAATACTGTCTCAGCCTCATCAATCTCTCCTCATAAAACAATCCTGCCAATCTAGGGATCTATCTAGTAAATTTTCATGGAGCTTCGTCTGTGGTAAGTACATCCTGCAAGTAAGAACTGTGCACAACATCCCAGGTGCAGTCTAACCAAAGTTCTGTACAATTGGAGCAACACACCGATACTCCTGGTACTCAAATTCTCTTGCAATAAAAGTTAACACACCTTTTGCCTTTCTACTTGCCTGTTCCATATTATTTTCAGTGACTTAGGAACAAGGACATCCAGGATCCTTTGGCCGTTAACACTTTCCAATCTCTAATAAAAAACAAAAGAACTGCAGATGCTGTAAATCAGCAACAGAAACAGAAGTTGCTGGAAAAGCTCAGCAGGTCTGGCAGCATCTATGTAAAAAAATCAGAGTGAATGTTTTGGGCCAGGTGACCCTTCCTGTTCTGAGGAAGGGTCTGAGGGAAGAGTCACAGGATCCAAAATGTTAACTCTGATTTTTCTTCACAGATGCTGTCAGACCTGCTGAGCTTTTCCAGCATCTTCTGTTTTTCTACCTTCCAATCTTTCACCATTTCAATAAAAACACGACACCTCTGTTCCTCCTACCTAAGTGGATAACCTCACACTTATCCATATTATATTCCAACTGCTCACTTGCTCAGCCTGTCTTTGATCAGGGGTCTCCATTTATCTACAACTCCTCTGGGTCTGGGGAATCCAGAATGATTAGGTAGTATTTTATAATTAGACTGTGAAGCTTCATGATACAAGAGGGGGAAATAGAAATTTGGAGCTCTTTGCCTTAGAAAGCTGTGGGGGCGGGAGTCAACTGAAAAATTAAAAACTGAGACTAATGGATTTTTGTTAATCAAAAACATTAGACAAAGCACATGAGAATACCACCCCCTGCAAGTTCCCCTCCAAGTCATTCTTTGTTCAGGATTGGGAATATATTGTTGTCCCTTCAATTCTCCTGGTTCAATATCCTGGAGCTCCCTCACAGCATTAACAGTGTGCCTTAATCCTAAAGACTACAGCAGTTCAATAAGGCAGCTCACCATAACCTTTTCCAAGGCAACTAGGGATGGGCAATAAATGCTTGCCTAACCCTAGCCTCACATTTCCTGCTCTCTACTTCCACGCTGTGCTCCCTGTACAGTTTTTTTCTTTATCTATAGAATCATAGAATCCCTACAGCATGGAAGCAAGCCATTTGGCCCATTGAATCTACACCAAACCTCTAAAGAGCATCTCACCCAGACCCACGCCTCTACATCATAACCTTTCATTTCCCATGGCTATCTCACCTAGCCTTGATGTTGCTCCCCATTATGGGCAATTTAGTACGGCCAATCCACTGAACCTGCACATCCTTTGACTGTGGGAGGAAACCAGAGCACTTAGAGGAAACTCACGTAGATGCAGGGAGAATATGCAACCTCCACACAGACAGTTGCTTAAGGATGGAAACAAACCCAGGTTCCTGGTGCTGTGAGGTACCGTGCCAACCTAAACTACGAGCCATCTCACCTTTTAACAGGTCCTGGGTCTCTTTGCTGTATGAAGCTCTGGCACAATTCCAGAATCCAATGCCAGTTTGCCCTTTAGCTGCTCCCTGATCACTGGCCATGTTCCAGTGGTTGACAATCTAATGCTGGTGTTGATGAATAGGCTGGACCAGGTCAGTGTTAGACAAAGAGCAGAAAACTCACAACCTGAACTTCATTAGTTACCGGAAAGGACAACAACCAGAAACTGGACCACAGCTCAGATAGATAGTGACCAAAGACTGACCATGGGCTGGGATACAGAGACAGGACAAGGGGCTGGTGTGAAACACATTTACCAGTGACTGGACTAGGAGCCAGGTCGATACTAATTGGCGTGGACAGGTAGGAACAGTGACCAAAGAGTGAGGAGCTGGGTTGGAGGCTTGGAGGATTGTAACCAGCGACAGGCCAGGGACTGGTTGGGTGGAGGACACTGACCAATGTCTGATTAGGGGCTGGGGTCGATGGTGACCAGAGATTGGGCCAGAGGGACTGTGATCAGTGACTGACCAGGGTCCGGTAGTGGTGGGTGTTTTGGGGGTTAACACTGACTGATGACTGTTTAGGGGCTGGGGGCGTGTACAGTGACCGTGACAGGGGATGAGAGACAGTGACTAGGGGGAGGGATAGTGACCGGGGTGCAGTGACCAGGGGGGGACAGTGATCAGGGGGAGGTGACCAAGGGGATAGTGACTGTGGGGACAGTGACTGGGGTGGGGGGGGGGGGGGGTAGAGTGACCAGGGGGTCAATGACTGGGGGAGACAGTGACCAGGGACACAATGACTGGAAGGGACAGTGATCAGGGGGGCAGTGACCGGGGGGACAGTGATCAGGGGGGCAGTGGCCGGGGCGACAGTGACCGGGGGGGGGGGGGGTGCAGTGAGGGGGGGGACAATGACTGGAGGGTAGTGACCCGGAAGGGGGATGGGAGTCAGTAATCAGGGGGCAGGACAGTAAAGGCCGGCTGAACCGGGTGGGGAGAGTGACCAGTGGCCGGAGGGACTGTGGTCACATCAGGGCACAGAATGGTTTGTCTCTGTTGCTATGGTGACGGAGACCCCGCCCCTACCCCCAGAATGCAGCGCGCGGACAGGAAAGTGAAGTTCGAGGGCCCGGGAGCAGCGGCTGTGGAGCCGGTGCCGGTGTTCACTGAGCTGGGTCACCCCAGGGCTGTTGGAACCGGTACCTTTACACTGGCTACGGGGCAATTGAAACATGTGGCCATGATCCTGTACGCAGTGGGAGGGAGAGGGACCATCACACCAGATCCAGGGGAGGGTCTTCAGTACAAGAGCAGGGAGGTTATAATGAACAAAAACAGAAGCTGCTGGAAAAAGCTCAGCGGGTCTGGCAGCGTCTGTGAAGAAAAAAAAAGTTAACGTTTCGGGTCCGGTGACCCCAGCTCCAGGTTATATTGGAGCTGTGTGTAATGTTAGTTCGGCCACGGCAGAAGTATTGGTGGTGTAGTTCTGATCACTAGAACACAGCAGACCGGGCAGCATCAGAAGAGCAGGAAAGTTGACCTCTCGGGTCGGGACGCCTGGCTTGTTTGTCGAGCTCCACATCTCTGTCTCAAGCATTGGCAGTTCTTACTATCTCTGAACCAGTATTGGAAAATTGTGTTTGCACTGGAGAGGGAGCAGGAGACATTCACCAAGATGTTGCCTGGGCTGAAGCACTTTAGGTATGAAGAGAGGCTGGATAGGATGAAGTTCTTTTCCTTAAGAGATGTCAGAAGGTTGATTTGTTTGAACTGTACAAAGTTCGTGGGACATTAACAGGGACGACAGGGAGAAACTCCCCCTCCCATAGAGATCAGTAAGCAAAGGAGCAGGAGGTTTAGACAGAGTTTGAGGAACAATTTTTTTTCACTGAGAGGGTCCTGGGTATCTGGAATTCACTGCCTGAAAGGGTGGTAGTATTTCTGTAGTATTTGACTGAGCACCTGAAATGCCACATAATATAAGGCTACGGACCAAATGCTGGAAACTGGGACTTACGATACAGGAATAATGGGAACTGCAGATGCTGGAGAATCCAAGATAACAAAGTGTGGAGCTGGATGAACACAGCAGGCCAAGCAGCATCTCAGGAGCACAAAAGCTGACATTTCGGGCCTAGACCCTTCATCAGAGAGGATACAGGACTTCTTCCCATGCTATAAATACTCCGACTCTAAAGTGGATATTGAGGCACGTACAGGTGGGCTTTCGACCACACATTTTCATTGTCGATAAATTTTAGTCATAACATTGTCAATTCTGTTCATCAGCTCCTGAAGCCTCAAATTGTACCTTCATACCTCTGGGTGTTTGGTCATATATTTTGTGGCCTGGTGACATTGTTCTGTTTTGTAATTTATCTTCAAAACTCCTTTTGATGTTTGAATATGTTAAAGGCACTACTGCAATATAAGTTGCTGATCTGTTGTTGCAGACAAACAACTATCAGTGATTGACAAGCAGGGCAATTTCTTTTGTATTCACTCGTGGATGTGAACATTGCTGGCTATCCAGCATTTTATTGGCTGTCCCTAGCTGCCCTTGAGAAAGTGGTGGAGATCTGCCTTCTTGAACAGCTGCAGTTAACATTCTGTAGATTGAACTTTATGGAGGGAATTCCAGGATTTTGGCCCAGCGACAGTAAAGGAATGATGACATATTTCCAAGTCAAGATGGTGAGTGGCTTGGAGGGTTACTTGGAGGTGGTGGTGTTCCTGTGTATCTGCTTTTGATCTTCTAGATAGAAGTGATCATAGGTTTAGAAGGTGCTGTTTAAGGATCTTTGGTGAATTTCTCACTGCATCTTGTGGATAGCACAGGGGCATTTAGAAAACACCACATGCACAGTAACACGCTGCTAAAAGAGAAATGTTCCCCTTGACCAGGGTACTTGCATAAAATTGATTCATAAGCTTGTTGACACCAAAGTCAACTGTCATTCATAAACCAGACACATACTTGGACAACATTTCATTTTATTTGTCTCAATTTTACCCATTTTGTTAGAATAATATAGCTTTAGAACAGTGTTTGGGTGTTTCAATAAATATTATATACAAATAGGTAAGGCAGAGTAACAGCTAAAGAAAATATCTGCATTAGCAAAACCATTCAGTTCACTTGAAGACAGCAACTTTATAACTACCAAAACAAAAGAAATGGCACTAATTCTCATTCTACAGTTAGTATAAAAAAGCTATCAATAAAAGGTTTGACATTAAATTGAATTAAGGCTTATATTTGGCATCTGTTCCTGTATGTGTTAGATAGAAATATAATTAATACTAAGAACATAAAAATCACAAAAATAAATTGTTAACTAGGGCAACTGTGTATATGCCACAGCTTAGAGCAATGTATGTATTTTGCATTCAAATGTCTGGAAGCATAAAGTTTCAAAACACAAATCTGAAAGCCCCTGATAAAACTCAGTTTGTTTGAGAATGCAAAATAATGTTTAGTTGTTTGTTGGTTCTGTGTTCAAGTGTAAATGAACCTTCACAAGATAGAACTGACCATTTAAATCCTAATCAATCAGATACGAAGACCTTTACTGTCAGGTTAGTGTTAGCAGCCCATCAGCGTGCTGAGGGTTAGGCTCAGGTCGAAAGCACAGTCATTCACCAGCTCGGGGTAAATGCCCATCGCTAGAGTGGATCTATTGCAGGATGGGCACTGTGACTGGCAGATTAAAAACCAATGAAGGTTTCAGATTGCACCTGGTGAAGAATTACATCAACAGTACAGTGCAAGTTGAGAGACTTGAAGCACAATATTATCATGGACATGACCTTCATTACAGATAATAAATTAAACCATAAAGCCACCCAGTGCCTGCAGCTGCACTCTGTCAAAACAGCTGCTTGCATTGTGCTCAATTCGCATGCTCAGATTACGTTCGTACTCCTTACTTTCCACAGATAACAAACTCTACTGCTAAGCATTGTTTGCATCAATCAGTGTCTCACTTCTGAAACTTAACTCTAACAGAAGTGATGTGAGAATATGACAACTGTAGCAGAATTGAGTGTATTCAGTTTTGAAGTTTTCAATCTGCAGCTTTGTTACTGTTCAGATATTCCCCTGATGATAAATAATGAGTTGGAGGTCCATAGCGCAAAGATTCTATAAAGATCATGAACACACATTGTCACTTCTGTTTCATTCTGAAAAGTGCTTCTTATTTACTCGTATGGTGCAAAATTCAGGAATAAAGCCATGCTCATAATGAGCAGTGGACTGGTGTCAGCACTATGTCTCAACAACAACCATTTGGGATCTACAGCAAAACCTATGTGACATATGAGAGAGTCTTGAGAAACATCTGAACACCTTGGGCTCCAGCCCTGCTTATCCATTCTCAAACATGTTGATTCTGTCACTGTGACCGCTCATGATTTGGATGCAGAGTGCCCAGTGTCTGATCATGATTCATTGCTTTAAGCGCTCTCTGCATTAAAAAGACTGCTTTTATCTAGCAGAAGAGAGACACAGTAATTGCAGCAGTAACTGGCATCATAACTCCACAGATAGTGATCAAGTTGGATTCTGGCCACGCAGAGTCAGTTATTGGCTAAGGATACCCTCTGACCTTGATTACTGATAAGCAGAGGGCAGTAATCATTCTATTGATCTGTTCAGACTCTCAACAATGGGTAAATAAGATAATAAGAAATAGTATCCATCACTGGCATTGGGCAATACAGTGAAGAAATTATTTAGACCAATCTCAGCCATGACACAGAATCTTATGGTTCCAGCCACCACACCAGAATCCAGCAACTGCATCCGCAGCATTGTCAGTGCTCCTTATCTCCAGAGTATACAGCGCACTGTACTAAGTGTCAGTATGTGTGCACAAGACATTGATATGTTGTCACTGGTAAGGTACTGTTTTGGGAGATTTTGATAGCTTCTTTGCAAAGATTTCAGTTGCAACTGGGAAAGATTTATAAAACTCTTGCAGTGATAGATTAATAGTACATGCTGTACCACAAGATAACCAGCACACACAGGCAGGTAACAACCTGGTGAGTTCAGAACTGTTGAGAGTTGTTAGGTCTCGCGACAACTATTTGTGCAGTGAAAGGGCACTGCATAGCAGGAACTGAACAGAACATCACACACTAAACAAAACTCCACAGCAATAAGTGATGCCAGTTTGACTTGGCCACAGAAAACAACAACAGGGTCATGCACAGGCTGGTCCCGAGCCTGTACCTTTGAAACAGCACAAAAAACTGGAGAGTGGGAAAATGCAGACTGAAGCTTGAGAAAGACTAATGAATGTGTCTCAGCCGTTGTGTAAAATGCACTAAAACATAAATTATACAGGACTGTAGTGACTTCTATTGCACATAAACTAAGGATACATAGTAAATAATCTCAGCCAGCACAATGACGGGCCTGTCTAACGTCAGTGTGAGACCACATCTTCTTTCTATGAACAATCACCAGATGCTGTCAAGTTGAACCAGTCCCAAAAGGGGTAGTCCTGTTGGTCAAAGTCAGCTGTGCTACACACGCAGCTTCCCATTCTTTTCAGCATTTCCACCAATCATAAATTCTTCTCTTTGGCAGTTTTTGACCTTACTTCTGGCTTGTTGCCTAGAAATTTCAACATCTTGCTGGGCTTGAATTTTAACTTCTTCTTTATTTCACTATTGGAATCCTTGTGAAAATCTGTTTTTAAAAAAAAGCAGTCGTCATGTCTTTCAAGTAGGTAAATTGCATGGTCAGGGCCATCTGTTGTACCACAGACCCTCCCCCTCCCCCTCAAAAGCATCCAGGAGGGGTCATGGTCTCATCCTCAAAAGCCCAAACATGACAACTAGCAGCTAAAATGTAAAACATGTTCCAAGGTGCTTCACAGGTTCAGTACTGAACACAATTGGACATTGAGTCAGGCAAGGAACTACTGGCACAAAGGACTGAAAGTCTGGTCACGAAGAGAGGTTTGAAAGGACCATACGTGAAGGCAGAACGGGACGGAGAGATTTATGGAAAGAATTCAGTGTTTAAGATCTTATTGGACAGGTGAAGGTGCAGCTACCAACTGTGGAGTAATTAATACTGGGGAATTGCTGGAAGCCAGAACACGAGCAGACATATCGTGGAGGATCTAACGACAGTAGGATTGGGGAAGTGAGGCCAGAGAAGGATTTGAATACGTGGACACAATTTTAAAATCAAGGCATTAGGCAACCAGGTACCACAGTAGCTCAATACACATAGTGAGCTGGACAGGCGACAGTGCCCTGCCCATTGTTTTGATATTGGTGAACACTATTTGATGGACCTGTGAGGGAAAAAAAACAGCATTAGAATGAATATAAAACCATTACTAGACACAGGCAGAAATCATGTCTGAAAGATCCCAGCAAGATGGGAAAGGTTACTCCATAGAGTAATGTGACATTACTATTAATGTATTTAACATGATGATGTCCAGCAGTGGGAAAACTTGAATCTTCCAACCAAGAGATGGCCGACAGGGCTGGATTTAATGTTCCATCCTTCACCATTGCCTGGGAATGCCAGATTATATTTCCAGAAGACATCCGATTAGGTGCCCCATCTAGTTACCGCAGAAAACAAAAGCATGTGGAGCGAGGGTAGATGTGGTGAGCAGGAACCATAGAAGTATGCATAAATGGATCCTTGTTTGATCAGCAGGATGTGATGAGTTGAGTCCTGCAGGGGGTAGGGGATCCCAGCATATTACAATCTACACCAATGACTTAAGTGTTGGGTGCAAAGGCATGGTGGGAAAGCTAATGGGATGCTATATTTTATGACGAGATCTTCAACATAAGTTAGGATGTTATGCTTCTATTATACAGGGCACTGGTGTGATACAACTCAGTATGTGTATCTTGGAACAACTTATTTAAGGAAGGATGTAGTTCAGAGAATGTTTACGAGATTGATACCTGGAATAAATCTGCCAGGTTGGACAGACTGGGCTTGTTTTCACAGGAGTTTAGAAATATTTAAAATCCTGAATGGTCTTGACAGGGTGGATGCAATAATAACGTTTCTTCTTGTGGATGAGTCCAGAACTAGGAAATGTTATTTTAGATTTCAGAGATTGTGGAGATTGTGCTACTTCAGAACTCCCTGCCTCAAATCTGGTGGAGGTGGGGTCAAGGAATGTATGTAAGACAGATGATTTTCTTTTAGGCATGGGGAAATGAATGGTCAGAGATAGATGGCAGCATGGAATTTAAAACACAAACAAATCTTATTAAATGGTGGATTAGGCTTCAAAGGCTGATTGGTCAATTTCTGTTCGTATTTTGTATGTTTATATGTACATTTATGTCACTTCTCTGCAGTATGACGGCAGTGCAAGGTTTTGTGTGGTGAGAAGGTACAACACCTTGACATGTTGTTGGTTGTGACTGGGTGTAAGTCTGCACAGTGCTAGCTGGCAGCTCGCAAGTTCTTCATCGAGTCAAATTCATGGAGATGCGACAGTCTGACATACAGTGTAACCAATGACCGGCTCTTGGTGGAAGTTTTGGAATGCAAATTAAATGCTAAAATATCCACTCATAACAGCACTGGATGTACCCATTTGGCCCACAATGCTATGCGGTGCTAGGTCCTCAACTGAGTTTTATTCCAATCCCAACTTAATACCTTCTTTTGAATACTTATCCAATTCCCTTTGAGATTATGATTCAGTCTCTACCTTGTTCTCAAATATTCACAGATCCAATAACTCTAAATGTAAAAACACTCATTCCAACTTCTCCCTTTGTTTTTCAGTAGGTGTGGTTTGGGTTTGCATTTGGGTTAGGTCAGGTGGCCTGGGCCAGGGTTAGTCTGCGGTATGGGGGATTTGGGGATAGTGTGGGTTGTATAGGTGCCCATCGCTACTGAGAGTGCTACTACCCTGCAGCTGAACCCAACTAACCTCTCAGTTTCTGGGAGAGGTCCTTTATCTTCTTAGTAACTGAGATCCTGCTTCCAGGTAACATTCACACTAACTGCCACATGTAGCCCTCCAACTGAGTTCCAGAAAGGGAGGCCCAAAGACCAATATAAGTCCCTCGCTGCAGACGTGTCTCCATAGCAAAGATTTTGGTATCTTAGCAAGACCCACCCTCACCTCGTCCACTTCCACATCCCCCACTGCTCAGGTTACAGGGGAGTATTCAGATCAACCCTCATCTCATTTCTCCACACCACCCCCCCACCAGATTCAGGAGAATACTCAGACTCATCCTCACCTTGTTCTCTGTCCCCACTCCAGGTACAGCAGAGTTTTCTGACCCACCCTCACCTCATCCATCACCATCCCACCCCCAAAGTTCCAGGGGAGTATTCAGACCCACCCACAGCTTGGCGCTCTCTCTCCCTCCGAGCTTCATGTGCTGCAATTTTTAGTGGACAGAGAGAGCAATAGAATAGGGCAGGAATCAGCCTGAATTCAAACTGAACTGTTTAAAGAAACTGTCTTCTCTTATACATGTTAATCTCTTTAGTCCAGAAATACATTGTTCAGAAACAGCAGTTATCCAGAGATGTGCTTAGTGGATCCAAGTGACCCTCAGCACCATTTTAGTTCCATTCTTCAGGACCAGAACTATAGAAGGTACAGTATTTAGATAAGAACATTTTTATTATTGCTGTAACACCGTTTTATGCTTCTGGTAAGTATTTCTATTGACTGTGTTCTCTGGATAGACATTCTAAACTTACTCTATATATTCAGAAAACGTCAAAATCCAGAAAGACTTGGTCCCAATATTCTGATCTGGAGAGGTTACAGTATATATTATAGCATCTTGCATTTAAATGGTTCCATTAAGGTAGTGAAACATTGTGCGACGATTGACAGAAGTGTTGTCAAACCAAGTTAACACCAAACCAGGTACGGAGATATTGGGGGAGATGACCAAAAGCTCAGCCAGAGAAGTTGCTTTTAAGAAACACCTTAAATGAGAGAGCAGAGGCAGTGACATTTAGGAAGGCAAATCAAGAATTCAGGGCCTTGGCAGATGAAGACAGCATTAATGGAGGAGTGATGAAAATAATCAGGGATGCTCAAGAGTCCAGAATTAGAGGATAACAGATATCTTGGAGGGTTGTAGAACTAGGGGTGATTAGGGATGAATGGGCAGGACCATCGAATGAGGAAAGTGAATTTTTACATGTTTTTAACAAAGTCAATGTAGTTGTGTCAGCAAGGTGGTGGTGTATAAATTATATTTACATTTGGAGCAAATACCTTACCTTTGTTTTTTATCATTGCTGCCAGCAATTTATCCTCTTCTTCCTCTCTGTAATACAGTAATATGAGAATTACCTCATCATTTTCTCTCTCACATTGAGAAAAATTACAATGCACTTGACAATCCTGTAGTAGTCACCCCCAGATAGGAACCTCAATATCCCGTGTCAGTTAATCCTACAGAAAGCTGGTAACCCACTATCCTACATCTATTACTCCAGCACCATAACAAAATGACTCTTCTCTCACCTGATCCATTATCTGATCTATCGCAGACTCTTTCCTTCCTTAATTTCACTGTTTCTATTTCTTGGGATAGGGTGTCCAAAAATGACTCCCACAATTACCTTGACTGTACCTCCTCACACTGCTTCCTGCCAGGTTTCCATTCCCTTTTGCCACATCTGTTCCAACAGTGTCTCCTTTCACCAAACTGCCTTAATGGATGACTACTCCTCTGCTAATAAACATGGATAACAGAGCTTTCAGCCATGTCGGTCTCAACTCCCACAGTGCTGCTCTCATCCCTTCCCCACTCTCCCAGATCAATGACCGGGTTCTTGTCCTTATTCTTCACCCCATTAGTCTCTGCAAAGGATCATATCCTGCCATTTCTGCCTCCCCCATCAGCATACCACCACCAAACACATCTGCTCCTCGTCTCCTACACTGTCAGCATTCCAGAGGAAACATTCCCTCTATTACATCCTGGTACACTCTTATTAGACCTAACACTTCCTCACTGCCCCATGATACATCTCCTGCACATGCATGGCCAGGTAACATTTACCATATCACCTCCTTACCAAGGTCCTAAGCACAGCTTCTTTCAATCTGTATTCGCTGCTCACAACTGCAGCCTCCACTCTGTGTCGACACCAAACACAGGCTGGATGACCATTTTGTGGAATACCTCCTGTCAGTAAGAATGACAGTGACCTTCCAGATGCTTGCTACTTTATACACCATCTTGCTGTCATGTGAACATTTCAACCTAAACTACCATTTTCCAGCCCCTTTCAGTTCTGAAGAGGAGTCATACTGAAATTGCAATGTTAACTGTTTCTCTCGCCACAGATGCTGCCAGACCTGTTGCATTTCTCCAGCACCCTCTATTTGTGTGATCCTAAATACTGAATAGATTACCGCTGCCGGTCTTCATCCAGGCTGTTGATAATAGCATTTCTTTGCTCGATGACTGTAATCAACTCCTGCATCAATTCTGCCTCTCGCGCTCGATCCTCATCTGTCCAATCTTTTTCTGCAGGAACAAGTGAAGCAATGATCAGCCCGACGGAATTGACTGCGGAAGGTAAACCCCGAATGCATCGTGCAGCTATAACTCACCTGGTTTGTTGAGCAGACAGCGCAGTTCATACTCCACATCAGCTTGCCGCTCCTCCAGATTCTGTTGTTTGAAACTGCAACACAGGACAGGGTTCACATTATGGCAAGACTTCAGACTGTGGCAGCCTCCTCAGTTAAACAGCAATGATTAGTATATAAATTACCTATTCACAACTCCTTCATTAAGCCAATGGGGCTAGGAAATTGCAGCTGCACTTTTTCTAATAGATCTTGTCCTCATTCCCTCACCATCTGTGCAATCCCTGGAGACTGCCAATGTATCGTCAGTTCAGGCCCATCAGTCATGGACTGGGGACTGGGGCAACTCATTGATTTAAAGCTCTACTGCAGAATGGAGCAACAACCTAGGCCAAAACACAGGGGCCTGGCTGATAGACCAGGCAGTACAAGCACTGCAACACTGAACCTGACAGAGGAAGAGGCGCAGGGAGCATGGAAGTACAGAGATGAGGGGGATGGGAGTCAAGGGAAAGAACTGGAAAGGTGGAAACATGGAGCTGGAATGGCACTATCACTCTGTTTCATTTAAAGACCAAAATCAGATGATAAATTACATCAGTCTGAGTTGATCTTGCTGTGCTGCAGAGGAACACAGGTGGAAACACAGCTTTGTATAAACACTTAAGCTTACGCAGTGCATAAGAACTTTAATGAAAGGTCTTGTCTCACAAATTTAATTGAGTTTTTGAGGAAGTGACAAAGCTGATTGATGAGGGGGTAGGGCAGTGGATGTTGTCTACATGGACTTTATGAAAGCATTTGACAAATACCTTCATGGTAGGCTGGTCCAGAAGATTAAATCACACGGGATACGTGGTGAGTTGGTAAGTTGGAAACAAAATCGCTTGATCGTAGAAGGTAATTGTGCAGGGGTGTTTTTCTGATTAGAGGTGAAATAATTCTACACAGAGGCCAGTACTCCATCACCAAGTCATCCTTTATTTACATGTGGAGAGTCTTTGACACTGATCCAGCTCCCTCAGAGCCAGCTCTCCAAGAGAACAGACGTCTGACATTCCTGGTCTTATCTGTCAGTCAGGGCTCCCCAAATGGACCAGATTAACAGCCCCAATCAGGAAACTCATACTCTGTTTCCCACCTGGCTGACCTCTTTACAATCACTACAGGAGGTCTATGACCTATGGTGTTTTGCAAATGTCAGTGCTGGGACCTCAGTCATTTATAAATGAATTGGATAAAAATGTAGGTGGTCTGAGCAATAAGTTTGCAGACAACACAAAAAGTGATGGATGTGTGAATAGTGAAGAAGGTTGTTCAATGGTACAGCAGGGTATGGATCAATTCAAAAGGAAAGTACACAGTAAATGGTAGGACCCTTAGGAGCACTGATATACAGAAAGATCTTGGGATGCCAGTCCACAGCTCCCTGAAAGTGGCAACATAAGTGGTACGGTTGTAAAGGAGGCATATGGCATGCTTGCCTTCATCAGTAAGGGCACAGAGTATAAATATTGGCAAATCAGGAATGACACAGATAGGGTAAATAGCCAAGGTCTTTTTCCCAGAATAAAGGAGTCCTAAACTAGAGGGGCATAGGTGTAAGGTGAAAGGGGAAAGATTTAAAAGGGACCTGAGGGGCAACATTTTCACACACAGGGTGGTGAGTTTATGAAACGAGCTGCCAGAGGAAGTGGTAGAGGGGTTAAAATAACAACATTTAAAAGGCATCTGGATGGGTACCTGACTAGAAAGGGTTTACAGGGATATGGGTCAAACGCTGGCAAATGAAACTAGATCAGTTTAGGATATCTGGTTGGCACAGACGGGTTGGACTGAAGTCTGGTTCCTGTATAACTATGACTCTAAGTTACGTTGTAGCTGAATCACAGTTTAGTTCAGCCACATTTGGAGTATTCTATGCAGTTCTGGTTGCCACACTATGGGAAAGATCTGGAGGCGTTTAGACAGGGTGCAAAAGAGTTTCACCAGGAAGATGCCTAGATTGGAATGTAAAAGCTACAATGAGAGGTTGCACAAAGTTTTGACTAGCCCATGAGAGGCTGAAGAGTGATGGAAGCATATAAAATTATGAGGGACACAGATAAGATGGATAGTCGGAGTCACTTTCCTGGGAGGAAATTTTAAATTAATAGGTTTAAGGTGAAACAGGAATGTTTGAAGGATGTATGCAAAGTTTTTTTAATGCAGAGTGTGGTAGATGCCCAGAATGCAATGCTGGGGAGACGGTAAATACAAAGCAATGTTTAAGAGGCATTTAGACAAATATACGAACAGGGACAGAGTAGATGGATACAGACTGTATGCAGGCAGGTTCAAATGGCATCATGGTTGGCTCGTACATCATGGGCCGAAGGTCCTGTTCCTGTGCTGTCCTCTTGTACATTCTTAACGAGCTAGCTCAGGACTAGCTGATGTCAGACCGACAGGTGATACGACAGGGGTCCCTGCAGACAGCTTTTCCTTTCTGGCCCCCTTGCATACCTGTCCCTCAGCCGCAGACACCTCGGCAATGCCCCATCACCATCAAAAATAAATGAATGAGGGACCGGGAATGGCTGGTATCTCTATTCCATGGCAATCCAAACATGCAACAAAGTTATTGTGACACAAGTAGTTAATATGTGGTAAAGGGAAGAGAATGAATGCAATAAAACAGCAACTCACGTGTAAACTAGCTCTGACTCACGACGAACCAGCATGTGCTTCTCATGGATTAGTTTGAACCAATCAACCAGGAGATCATCTTCATCTTCATCTGTGAATCCAAAAGAAATCGAGAACGAATACTGACTGGAGATGTATCAAGCCCTCTTTCCCTTCCTCGAATCATCCCCACCTGCCCCTCCCTCCTAAGGGGTGCCACCTCCCCATAATGTGACAGATCGAGGACCACTTCCCAACCCCTCCCTCAGCCTTTAGTTGTGAATGCTTTAAATCCTCCAGCCAGCTGAACAGCACACAATTCAGGGATAGTACTCCTACAACCTCCAGCAATCCAGAAATTCTGTATTGTTTCAAACTGTGGTTTCTTCTCCATTCGTGATTTATTTCGCTCTGCAACTGGAGGCCATGTCGTCAGTTGTCTAGGCTCCAGATGATGGCGTTCCCTCCCTGCACCTCTCCCACTTTTTCAGAAAACAAATTCAACTTAAAGAGTATGATGTTATTGGCCATCACAGCATCCTGATTCAAGCTGGGCATAAGTTGGAAAATTGTTTACAATGTCTTTAGAAACAAAAGGGAGATTGAAAGAGATGAAGATGTGGCTGTATCAGGATAGAAGACAGTTACAGCATTAGAAATATTAGGAGTGAGCACTAAGTGGAACTGAAAATCAAAAAGACTTTTGGATTAGATTACTATCTTTGGATCACAGTGATAAAGTAACAGGATATAAAAGATAGAGGAATAAGTGTAGCTCATTCAGTCCCTTAAGCCTGTTCCACCATTCCGTTGAGATCATACCTGATCTACGGCCTAATGGCATATACTTGCCATTGGCCCATATCCCTTAATACCCTTGCTTCAATCTCAGATTTAGAATGAACTAATCCAGCATCCTTTGCTATTTCTGGAAGACAGTTCCAAACATTTACCACCCTTTTGTGTATAGAAGTGCTTCCTAACATCTCTCCTGAATGGTCTGGCCCCAATTCTTAGACTTGCCTCCAGGTCTAGAATCCTGAACCAGCAGAAATAGTTTATCTACCCTTTCTTTTCATGTTAATATTTTGGAGACTTTGAATAGATCACCCCTTAGCCTTCTAAATTTTAGAGAAACCAGACCTAATTTTTATAATCACTCCTCATTATTTAACCCAGACATTATTCTTGTAAACCTACGTTATACTCCCTCCAAGGCCAAAACATCCTTCCTGAGATGTGGTGCCCAGATCTGCTCACAATAATCCAAGTGGGGTCTAACCTGTGTTTTGGATAACCACGACATAACTTCTGCATCCTTACAATCCAGTTCCCTAGATGTAAAGGCCAGAATCCTACTAGCTTTCTTGATCATTTTCTGTGTCTGTTTATAATCATTTTAGGGAGTACCCTGAGCAATACTTTATCAATTCAAAATGGATAACCCCACACTTGCTTTGCCTAATCACTTGGTCTATCAATATTCCTTTATAATTTTATGCTATCATCTACAATGCCTACAATGTCACCTTGCTTTGTCACACTATCTTAGTCACCTCTGAGACCACCTCTTCTGGTCAGTTCAGAAGAAGTGATTGGACACAAAGCATTAACTCTAATTTCTCTCCACAGATACAAACAGACTTGCTGAGTTCCTTCAGCAATTTGTTTTTGTTTCAGATTTCCAGCACTCACAGTTCTCTGTTTTAGTTTAGAGATCAGAGACACTTGCTGCAAAGGCAGTGGGATATAAGTTAATTTTCACTTTACATTAACTTTCATGTTAAGTTTAGGAAACCTGGTCAGCATGGAGGAGTTGGGCTGAAGGGCCTGTTCCTGTGCTATATGACTCTATATAGGCTGGGGAAGCAGAATAGGATAGACAATTTCTGATGATTGCTCTCCGCGCTTTCCAGCCACATCCCTCTCGCCTCTTGGAACCTTACTTCTCTTCCTGTAATCAGGAAAAACTCACTGCCTAGAATTGTGATAGAGCTGGGAACCCCAACTACACTAAAGAAGTATTTAGATGATAATTTGAAGCACAAAGAGCATACAAAGCTACAAGTTAAGTGCTGGGAAATGTAATTAGGATAGATAGATGCTTCATGACCAGCATGGTCACAATGGACCAAAGGGTGTCTTTCCATGCTTTAAATCTATATGACCATAAGGCAACGTGTTAGTTGGGGGGGGCACTTTGGGACCAGTGACCATAATTCCGTCAATTTTAAAATACCTATAGAGGAGGATAGGTCAGGTCCTCAAATAAAAGTTGAAATTGGCCTTGTCCCAATTTAGAATGGTCTTAGACAGGAACGTTCAAAAGTTGATTGGGAGAGGCTGTTTGCAGTGAAAGGGTCTTCTGGTGAGTGGAGGTCTTTCAAAATTGAGTTAACGAGAGTTCAGGACTAGCATGTTCCTACGAGAGTGAAGGATAAGGCTGGCAGGAAGAGGGAGCCCTGAATGACTAGAGCTATTGAGGCCCTGGTCAAGAAAAAAGAGGCATATGACACATACAGACTGCTGGGATCAAATGAATTCCTTGAGGAGTTTAAAGGGTGTTGGAGTACACTTGAGAGAAAAATCAAGAGGGCTAAAAGGGGATGGCTTTGGCAGACGAGGCAAAGGAGAATCTGAAGAGATTCTACAAGGATACAAAGGGCAAGAGAGCAACTAGGGAGAGAATAGGGCCTCTTAAAGATTGACCAGGTCATCCGTGTGTGGAGCCACATGAGACGGGTGAGACCCTAAATGAATAGTTTTCGTCAGTATTTATTGTCGGCAAAGGCAAGGATGCTGAGGAACTCGAGTAAATAAATAGTCTTGGAGATAGTCTACATTACAAAAGAGGTGGTGCTAAAAGTCTTAAAATGCACTAAGGTAGATAAATCCGTGGGATCTGAAGCAGTGTATCTCAAGACTTTGTGGAAGGCTGAGGCAGGAAACTGCAGGATGCCTAGCAGGGATTTGTATCAACAGCCATAAGTGAAATGCCTGATGATTGGAGAATGGCTAATGTTGTGCCATTATTTAAGAAAGGCTGCAGGGAGATGCTGGGAACTAGACTGGTGAGCCTAACATCTGTTGGGTAAGTTGTCAGAGAGGTTATTTTGAGAGACTGGATTTATATGCATTTGAAGAGGCAACAACTCATTTGGGATCGTCAGCATGGCTTTGTGCATAGGAAACTGTGTTACACGAATATGATTGAGTTTTTTTTTGAAGGGGGTGAGCAAAAATGTAGATGAGGGCAGTGCAGTAGGCGTTGTCTACACGGACTTTGGCAAGACCTTCGACAAGATTCCGCATTGGTGGGTTGTTGAGCAAGGTTAAATCTCACAGGATTCAGGGATAGCTAGCCAATTGGATATAAAATTGGCTTGACAGTAGAAGACAGAGGGTGATGGAAGAGGATTGTTTTTCACATTGGTAGTCTGTGACCAGTGGTGTGCCACAGAGATTGGAGCTGAGTCCACTGTTATTGGTCATTTATATATACGATTTGGGTGAGAATTTAGGAGATATGGTTTGCTGATGACACCAAGATTAGTATTGTGGACAGTGAAGGAGGTTATCTGGGAACGTGGTAGGATCTTGATCAACTGGGACAGGGGGCTGACGAGTGGCAGATGAGGTTTAATTTAGCTAAATGCAAGATGTTGCATTTTGGTGTGTCAAACCAGAGCAGGACTTAGTCAATGGTAGCACCCAGGCGAGTATTATAGAACAGAGAGATCTAGGGAAACAAGTTCATAGTCATGTACCATCAGCCAATTCTGACTTCCCAAGTTCAAGGAGTTTCCGCTGAACTCACCATTGTCACAGCTGCGAAGTTTCTCCTCCAGTGCAACCCCATGATGTTCTAGTTCATCCAGGCTCTGTTCTAGTTGTTCCAACTCTCCCTGGATGTTCTCCTCAGGAATATATTGATCTGCATGCACCTTAAAAAAAAAATCACAACAACAAGAACTTAAAGCTACTGAGAAATTACAAGCCTTTCAAAAATAAATAAAATATATCAGTACAGAAAAACAGAAGTGTGAATCACCCTCAATTTCTGTATTCAAGGTACAGATCTAGGGATACAGGGTCCATGTACTCAATCCCATTTGCCTCGGATCATCTGTACAATTGAACTGTACTCTCAAATGGGTGCCAGGCTTTGCACTCATGCTATGCTCACTTCTGAAGTGAGAGCAATACTCTAAGGTTTTGGAGTAGATTTGTAGCTCGGGTTGTGGATGTTGAGGTTGGTTGGCTCGCCAAGCTAGATTGTTGTTCTGCAGGTGTTTCGTTACCGTGCTTGGTAACGTCCTCAGTGCAGCTTCTGATGAAGTGATTGTGTGTTTTCCCACCTGGTTGAAAGCAATACTGCCCAAACAATCCTGCTCAATTTAAACATCCTACTGTTACATCAAGTAAAAAGTCAGTCTGAGTGAGGCAGCAGCACGGGGGACAATCAGTAGAAGTGATAGCAGCTCTCTCTATCTCACTCTCAGACAATCATCAAGTGTGATAACAGGTCAACCACACATGGCAGAATAGTGGTAACAGATTAAACATATGCAGGGCACAATCAGCGAATGTGATAAACTCCTGCTCCCTCACACAAGATGGTGCACAAGTCAGGGCATCAGAGATAGTCAGCAAGGTGGTGTTGGAGGAGGCAGTGAACAAGGAGAGGAGGGAGGGGGTCCAAGAACGAGGAGACTGAGCATGACACAAGTAGTGAAAGTGAGGATTCAGCAGATTCAGGCAGAAACCAGAATGACCAGCAGCTGACAGAGGCATGGTGTTAATGTCAGCACTGAGACAGACGCAACATACACCGACAAACAGATTGGGTGCCGAGAATGAACATACACACAGCTTATCCTGTTCAGCATCAGCATTAATGTTTCTGACATCAGAAAAAGCAATTTAACTGCACGTAATTGAACAAAAAGATTCATTTCCAGCAGGAGATGAAAAGCCTTACACTTACCTTGCGCTTAATCAATGGGAATCCATGTCCTGGGGCTGGAGGACGTGCTGGTTTTGGTCCTTTCCGAGGGCGGGGTGGAGCAGTTAGTCCAGTTGGACTGGATTTTCTGTCAAATGGATTTTCTTTGCATGAAGACTGTAAAAAAAAATTATTCCCTGAACAAAGTGAGATTTCCCACTTATAATCTTCCAAAGTTCTCTCAATTTGGGAACTGTTCAGAGTTTACAAAGATAAGAAAGTCACTAGGATACACGATTCAACAGTTAAGGCAATAACTGACACTTCTGAGGCTGCAGGATGGTGGGTCATCTCCCACTTGTTAAGGTCAAAGAGGTCACTGGGCGGTTCGCAGAGTCCTGAGGGGCGAGGATGAACAGCAATGAATTGCGGTCTGCATTGGTAAGAAAAGGGTGGGAAGTCCTTTAGGCAGATTGCCAAGTGCTGGAAATGAATTAAAAAGTAGGACCTTAAAAGGTAGCAACACCTGAATTACTGCAAGGTCATGAGTTGGCAAATACTGAAATAGGAGGATACAGCAAATGGAAAGATGATGTAGAAACAAATTCTTTAGACTTCTGGGGAATTGGGACTGGTTCTGGAGGAAGGTGTAATGTGTGTAAGGCAGACAGGGTGCGCATCACTAAAATAAAACAAAACTTTGGATGGTAGAGACTTGCCTCGATGTGGCTGAGATCAACATCAATAGTGGGTTTTGTCAGTGCTTTTGGAAAAAGTTTAAATTAACCTGGCAGCGGGCGAGAAGCCTAAGCACAGAATCAGAAAGGAGAGTCAGGAATACAAAGGATAGCATTTGTGAAGGTGCATGGAAAGCAGAGGAACAAAGTCTAGAAAACAGACAATGGAGTTGTTCCAAGATCAGTAGTACAGGGAAGATAATGGCACCTTGGAGAAGGACAACAGAGTAATGCCTGAAATTTGGCTGAAGGAGGAATGGAAACTCAACATTGCTGGTTATTTTTCTTTAGCAAAATAGGATGAAAAATGGACCCCGACAAGAGGCAATTCTGAATTCAGATGGGAATGTTTAGCTAGTAATGAAGCAGGACAAGTGGAAGGGGCTGCTACATGACGTCCTTCAGCAACATTTATCCAAAAGCAAGATTTTGGTTTGTATAGGTTTGTTGCCAACACTCAGCTCTACATAAACCCCTCCGCTGTTTCAAAATTCCCAAATTATCTGACTTCCAGATCTGGATCAGCATAAACTATTCCAATTAAATATTGGGAAGATTGTTTTTTTTGTGCATCCTAAATTCAGTTCCTGAACCATTGATTTCACCCTCTTCCTTGGCAGAGTTCAAGATGGTGACAGTCTGTTTGGTGTCATGTGACTGGATCAAGTTTTTGACTTCATATTTGCCCCAATACTAAAACCGTTGATTTCCACTGATGTATCATTATCCTTTACCCTGTGATTCCGTCTCTTCTCCATTCACACACTGACAGTAGATTAAAAAGCAGGTCTCAATGGTTGTAATCTCTGGATTACTACCAGTCCCATGTTCCAGAGAGTTTAGAAAAGGAAAATAGGACAAATTAGATGAAGAGATGTACAGCTCGATGAACACAGCAGGTCAAACAGCATCACAGGAGCAGGAAAGCTGACATTTTGGGCCTAGACCCTTCATCAGAAATTGAGGAGGGGAAGGGGGTTCTAATATAAATTGGGAGAGAGGGGGAGGCAGATAGAGGATGGATACAGGAGAAGATAGGTTGTCAGGAGACAGACCGGTCAAAGAGGTGGGGATGGAGCCAGTAAAGGTGAGTGTAGGTGGGGAAGTAGGAAGGAGATAGGTCAGTCCAGGGAAGATTGACAGGTCAAGGGGGTAAATTAGGTTAGTAGGCAGGAGATTGGGGGGGGGGGGGGGGGGTGGGAAGGTGTCGGGGCAGGTGTAGCGCATCCTGCGGTTGCAGGGAAATGTGCCCGGTTGGTGGGGCTGGAGGGGAGTGTGGAGTGGACAAGGAAGTCACAGCAAGAGTGGTCCCTTTGGAAGGCAGATAAGGGTCAGGATGGAAAATGTCTTTGGTGGTGGGATCAGATTGCAGGAGGATGGCATTTTCCTTCCTTAAGGGACATCCTGAGGATGATGCGTTGGATCTGGGAGGTTGGTGGGGTGGTATGTGAGGACATTGGAGATCCTGTTTTGGTTTTTATTGCAGGGGTGGGGGTTGTGAGGGATGAGTTGCAGGAAATGCGGGAGACGTGGTTAAGGGTGTTCTCGACCACTGAGGAGAGGAAGTTGCGGTCCTTGAAAAACAAGGATATCTGAGATGTATTGGAGTGGAATGCCTTATCCTGGGATCAGATGCGGTGGAGGTGAAGGAATTGGGAATAGGAGATGGCATTTTTGCAGGAAGGTGGGTGGGAGGAGGTGATTTCTAGGTAGCTATGGGAGTCGGACTGCTTGAAACGGATATCGGTTTCTAGGTGGTTGCCAAAGATGGAGACAGAGAGGTTCAGGAAGGAGAGAGATGTATTAGAGATGATCCAGGTGAATTTAAGGTTGGGGTGGAAGGTATTGGTGAAGTGGATGAACTGTTCGAGCTCCTCGTGGGAGCACGAGGCGGCGCCGAAACAGTCATCAATGTAACGGAGGAAGAGGTGGGGTTTAGGGCCAGTGTAGCCATGGAAGAGGGATTGTTCTTCGTAACCTACGAAGAGGCAGGCATAGCTTGGGCCCATGCGAGTATCCATGGCCACCCCCTTTCTCCGTAGAAAGTGGGAGGAAATGAAAGAGAAGTGATTGAGGGCGTGGATGAGGGGGAGGGGGACCATGGAACTGCAAGTTCTGGAGGAGGTGGAGGGCGGGTGTGGGTGGTGTCACGGATGGAGGTAGGGAGTTCCTGGGCCAAGGGGAGAAAACGGAGTCCTGAGAAGTGGGGATAAGTTCGGTGGTGCAGGAGCAGGCGGAGACAATGGGTTGACCAAGGCAATCACGTTTGTAGATTTTGGGAAGGAGACAGAAGTGGGCGGTGTGGGGTTGGGGAACGATGAGGTTGGAGGCTGTGGGTGGGAGGTCACCTGAGGTGATGAGGTTGTGGATGGTTTGGGAGATGACGGTTTGGTGATTGGGGGTAGGGTCATGATCCAGGGGACGGTGGGTGGTGGTGTCGGAGAGTTGGCATCTGGCCTCAGCAATGTATAAGTCATTGCGCCATACGACAACTGCGCCTCCCTTGTCCGCAGGTTTTATGGTGAGGCTGGGATAGAAGAAGAGGGAGCGGAGGGCTGCACGTTCTGCGGGGGAGAGGTTGGAGTGGGTGAGAGGGGTGGAGAGGTTGAGGCGATCGATGTCATGATGGCAGTTGGAGATGAAGAAGTCGAGGGATGGTAGGAGGCCTTGGGGTGGTGCCCAGGAGGAGGGAGTGCACTGGAGGTGGGAGAAGGGGTCAGTAGAGGGAAGGTTAGGCTCACAGTTAAAGAAGTAAGCGTGGAGGCGGAGGCGTCGGAAAAACTGCTCAACGTCCAAGCGTGACCAGTATTCATTGATGTGGGTGGAGGGGGACAAAGGTGAGCCCTTTACTGAGGACTGACCGTTTGTGTGGGGGGGGGGGGGGGGGGGAGAGGGGGGAAGAGATGGTGAAGACTTGGCAGGGCTGGGTGCTGCTGTCTCCTCTGGAGCTGCTGGCTGTGGAGGCGGTGGGCAGAGCGATGTTGGCATCTGCTGCAGGCGGAGTTGCATCAGCATCGGTGGTGGACAGAATGGGGTAGGAGGCGACAGCAGCGGTGACAGTAGGTGCACCCTCAGTATCGGCCTCGGAAATGGAAGCCGTGGCGTTCGCTGTCCCGGAAGTGGTGTATCCGGTGGCAAAGGATATGATGTCATCCATGGTTGCTCCGACAGTGGCCGCAAGGCCAATGGCGGCGGGCACATAGTGAGGAAGGTCCTGGGTAGGGTTGGGGTTTTGGGAGGTGGGGTAAGCCCATTTTGGGTGGTAGGCACCAGTACGTTTACTGTACTTATGGTTTTTTTTTGTCCACTACAGCCAAGTAGAATTGCGAGTTCAGGTTGTGGATGCTACGAAGAATAAAAAACAGGAGGGGTCCTTTGCAGGTCTAGGAGAGGGAGGCTCTGAGCTGGGGTAGACTTGATTGGTGCCTGGAGATGCCTGTGCATTGCTGCGAGTGTGTGTTTCAGGTGTCGCAGGGAGAAATGCTTCTGAAGGGTCTCAATGTTCTGAAAGTAGCCTTTGTCACGGTTGGAGCCAAATTGGGAAGGCTTGAATTGGACTGTAGTCCATTGGGAATGATCTGGTTCCATAGGCAGGTACTAAAAAAGGTGATTGTGGCTGTAGTACCTGGTTTGCTTCAGGATGTGGTCAAGCAGTTTAAAGGCCGAAGGGATTATGAGAAAGTTACAGTGGGAGAGAGATCCACTGAGGTTTTTCAGGAGGGAGAAGGGTAACTTCTTCATGGCAGGCATCCTTAGAAGAGGTGTCGCAGTGGGGTTAAAATTGTTTCAGATAGTCAGAACTGCAAATGCTGGAGAATCTGAGATAACAAGGTGTAGAGCTGGATGAACACAGCAGGCTAAGCAGCATCACAGGAGCAGGAAAGTTGATGTTTTGGGCCTAGACCCTTAGACCCTTCTTACCCACCAACTCCTACAGCTACCTAGAATACACCTCCTCCCACCCACCTTCCTGCAAAAATTCCATTCCCTATTCGCAATTCCTTTGTCTCCGCCACATCTGCTCCCAGGATAAGGCATCCCACTCCCATACATCTCAGATGTCCACATTTTTCAAGGACTGCAACGTCCCCCCGCTCAATGGTCGAGAATGCCCTTGACTGTATCTCCCGCATTTCCTGCAACTCATCCTTCACACCCCCTCCCCACAATAAAAACCAAATCAGAAACCCCCTCGTCCTCACATAGTACCCCACCAACCTCCAGATCCAATGCCTCATCCTCCGACACTTCCGCCATCTGCAATCCGACCCCACCATGAAAGACATTTTTCCCCTCCCCACCCTTATCTGCCTTCTGGAGGGACCACTCTCTCCATGATTTCCTTGTCCGCTCCACACTCCCCTCCAGCCCTACCACACCCGGCACTTTTCCCTGCAACCACAGGAAGAGCTACACCTACCCCTTACCCCCATCCCACGCCCCAAGAAGATGTTCCACATCAAACAGATGTTCACCTGCACATCTGCTAGTGTGATATACTGCATCCACTGTTCCTGTTGTGGCCTCCTCTACATCAGGGAAATGAAGCGGAGGCTTGGGGACCGCTTTGCGGAACACCTACACTTGGTTCGCACTAAACAACTGCACCACCCAGTCGCAAACCATTTCAGCTCCCCCTCCCATTCCACAGATGACATGTCCATCCTGGGCCTCCTGCAGTGCCACAACGATGCCACCTGAAGGTTGCAGGAACAGCAACTGATATTCCGCTTGGGAACCCTGCAGCCCAATGGTATCAATGTGGACTTCACAAGCTTCAAAATCTCCCCTCCCCCCACTGTATCTCAAATGTAGCCCAGCTCATCTCCGCCTCCCTAACCTGTCCTTCCTCCCCTCTCAAGCCCCACCCCCATCTCCTACCTACTAACCTCATCCCACCTCCTTGACCTGTCTGTCCTCCCTGGACTGACCTATTATCTCCCTACCTCCCCACCTAAACTCACCTTTACTGGCTCCATCCCCACCTCTTTGACCAGTCTGTCTCCTCCCCACCTACCTTCTCCTCTATCCATCTTCTAATCAGCCTCCCCCTCTCTCCCTAATTTATTTCAGAACCCCCTTCCCCTCCCCAATTTATGAAGAAGGGTCTAGGCCTGAAACGGCAGCTTTCCCGCTCCTGTGATGCTGCTTAGCCTGCTGTGTTCATCCAGCTCCACACCTTGTTATCTCAGATTCTCCAGTATTTGCAGTTCCTACTATCCCTGAAACTAATTAGATGATTTTGTGACTCAAGCATTGGTGCAAGAGGGAGGGTTTTAGATTCCTAGATCACTGGTACCAATTCTGGGCAAGGTGAGACGTGTAAAATTGGGACACAGAACATAGAACAATACAGTGCAGAATAGGCCCTTTGGTCCTCGATGTTGCGCCAACCTGTGAACTAATCTAAGCCCTTCCCCTACACTATACCATCATCATCCATATGCATATCCAAGGACTGTTTAAGTGCCCCTAATGTGGTTGAGTTAACTACATTGGCACACAGGGCATTCCACGCCCTTACCACCTGCCTCTGACATCTGTCTTAAATCACCCCTGAATTTGTAGCTACGCCCCCTTGTACAAGCTGAAGTCATCATCCTGCACCTGAACCACACTGGGACCAACATTCTTGCATGCAAATTTGCTAGTGCTGTTGGGAGGAGTTGAAACTAATCTGGCAGGGAGAAGGGGCATATCGATGAAACACAGACACATCATGCTACAGCAAAGGAAGCAAGTTACGACGAGTTCAACTATGTTGAATGTCAAGAGTAAAGCAAGGCTGAATGGTCCTTAATGCAAGAAGTGTAATAGGTAAGACTGATGAATTAATGACATGGATTGAAACACAGAAGTATGATATTGTTATATTCACAGAAGCACGTTTGAGGAAAGGACTGGAGTGGCAACTCAACAGTCCATGCTATACAATCTTCAGGATAGACCTGAGGGGGATGTTAAAAGGGCAGTTGTACAGCACTATTAATTAAGGAGTCAATTACTGTACTAAGGAGAGATATCTTGGAAAGGTCCTCAAATGAGGCTTTGAGTGTAGAACTGAGGAATGTTAAGGGGCATCTACTTTATTGGGATTATATTGTAGGCCCACAAACAGTCAGCCATAAAAAGTGGAGCAAATACGTCAACAGTGCATAAGAGTAATAATCAAGGTATTGGAATAGTCATAGTGTTAAGGGTTTAGAGGGTGCAGATTTATTGAAATATATCCAGAGAGTTTTTTATATTAATACGTAGAGGGTGCACTGCTGGTTTTGGTTCTGGGGAAAGAAGCCACACAGATGTTCCATGTTGCAGTGGGAGAACAGTTTAGCAATTGCAACCATAATGTTGTACGGTTCAAATTTGTTCTGGTAAAGGAAAAAGCTGGCCTGCCAAAGACAGCTTTGGATTGAGGGAAGGCAGATTTTTAGAATAAAGCAGCATCTGGTCACACAAACTGGGAACAGCTGCTTACAGGTAAGTCTACAGCAGAGCAATAGAAGGACAATCAAAAAGGAGCTGAGCAGAGTACAGATCCAACCTGTATCCTTTAGAAGGAAATGTAGGAGCAATAAGTTCAGTGCACCCTGGATGTCCAGGACAATAAGAATAAGCAAGGAGAGTAGGGGTTTTATCAAGTCCAAAGAGAACAATTCAGCTGTGGCCCTCGAGGAATATAGGATGTGCAGAAGAGAACGCCAGAAAGCAATTAGAAGGGCAAAAAGGGGCATGAGAAAGAACTTGTGAACGGGAGTAGGAGAATCGCAGGATAGTTTATAAATACATTAAAGGGAAGAAGCTAACCAGAGAACGAGCAAGACCCATTAAATACCAAGGGAGCAACTGTGTGTGAAGCCACAGGATATTGGAATGGTGTTGAATGAATACTTTTCTTTGGTCTTCACTCTGGAAAAGGAGAATATGGGTATGGGATTCAGGAGGAACTTGTGCAGGTTGACCTAGGAAAGGAGGTGGTATTGGAGGCTTTGTTGGGCCTAAAAACAGATTAAATCCCCGGGTCTGGATGAATTCTAACTCAGGCTGCTGTAGCAGATGAGGGAGGAAATTGCAGGGGCTGACAAATTTTCAATTCCTCTGACTCCAGGGAAGTACCAGAGGACGGTTAATGTGGTTCCACCTTTTAAAGAGGGTGACAGAGATGAACCAGGAAATTGCAGACCAGTGAGTCCCCTGAGAGTGGTAAGGAGACCACTGGAGAAAATTCTGAAGGAGCATCTTAATAACCACTTGGAAAGGCACGTGTCAATTAGGGACAGTCAGCATGGCTTTGACAAAGGGAGATCATGCCTAACAAATTTGCTAGAATTATTTGAAAAGATGATCAATTGTGCGGAACAGGGAAGTTCAGTTGATAGAGTTTATATGGATTTTAGCAAATCTTACGACAAGGTCCCACATGGGAGACTGATTGACAGGGTTAAAGCACATGGAATTGAGGGAAACTTGGTGAGATGGATCAGAAATTGGTTTAGTAAAAGGACACAAAAGGTAGAAGGCTGTTTGAGTGACTGGAGGCTGGTGTCTAGTGGTGTACCAGGAAGATCAGTACTGAGACCCTTATTTATTGTTACAGACATAAATGATATAGATGAAAATGTGAAGGAGATATTAAGCAAATTGGCAAATGACACCAAGATTGGTAGAGCGGTTAATAGCAAAGATGATGGTCACAGGAAGACACAGACAGGTTGGTCAGATGGAGAGACCAGTGGCAGATGGTATTTAAACTTCATAAATGTGAGGTGATGCACTTTGAAGGAAGAAACAAAATGAACAACTATTTAATGAATGGCAGGACAATGGGTAGCTTAGAGAAACACAGGGATATTGGGGTAATTACCCATAGATCTCTGAAGTCAGCAGAACACGTGAATAGGATAATTAAGGCAGCATATGGGACACTTGTTTTCATCAGTTCTGGCACGGAGTACAAGAACAAGGAGGTAACATTGGAGTTGTATGGAGTGTTGGTCAGGTCACTTCTGGAGTACTGTATGCAGTTCTAGGCACCTCATTATAGGAAGGATGTGATACCATTAGAGGGGATACAGAGGAGGTTCATCAGAATATTGTCTGAAATAAGAAACTAAGCTATGAGGAGAGACATAGGCTTGGATTGTTTTCTCGACAGCAGAGAAGACGGAGATGTACATGATTGAGGTGTATTACAGTTATGGACATGGTGAAAACACAGCAGCCATTCCCTTTGGCTGAAGGGTCAATCACAAGGAGGGGGCATAGTTTAAGGGTAAGGGACAGGAGATTCAGAGGGGATTTGGGGAAAAAAACTTTTTCACTCAGTGGGTGGTGGGATTCTGGAATGCAGGAATGCACTGCCTAGGAAGGTAGTGAAGGCTGTGATGGCCAGAAACTTTACAAAAGTTTAAAAAAGTATTTAGATGAGCACTTCAAACGTCATAACATTCAGGATATGGGATAAGTGCAGGAAATTAGAATTATGCGCCTTTAGTGGTAGGTATTGTGGGTGCAGACTCGATGGGTCAAACAGTCTTTTCTGTTTTAACCTATTAATTGGCTGAGAGACAGGAAACAAGATGGGAGAATGGAGGCAGACATTCCAATTGGCTGGATGTCATTATGTCTTACATGGATCCATGTTGGAGCCTTAATTATTTACCACATTTAAAACATCATAGATGATCCGATATAAAGTCATTTAAATACATTCGCTAACTGAAAAAAAGATAGGCAGGCATTGTAGGAAGTGTGGCTGTAATTTGAAACTGCCAAGAGAAATGGACAAATGAACTGAATGGGCAAAGTTGTAGCAAATGGATACCAGTGCAGACAAATGGGAGATCATCCACATAACAAAAATGAAAATGTCCAATGAGAAACAGAGGACGTTTATGTACTTGTATCACTAAAATGTTTTAAACTGGTACAGAAAGTAATCAAAAAGGCAAACGAATCTTGGCCTTTACATCACCAGGACTGGAAAGAGGGGTAGAAGTCATGCTTGAGTTTTATAAAGATCTGATTTGACCATGTCACAAATATATTGTTTAGTTTAGGAAGCATACGTTGGCCTTAGAGACAATTACCTGAATGATACTTAACAGTCTGACAGAAAATAGAAAAAACAATTACACTGCCTAGAACTTTGTGTTTTGAGCAAAGTTATTTTCAAGTTATTAAGAAGAATGCATACATAAGCTGTTCTGTAGGGCTACGGGAATAGCCTAAAGCCAAGCTTAATAGAAACTGTTTGACTCACAAAGGATGGAAGAAGTTTAAATCTGTGTCTGTAAATGACAACTGATACTTGTTCAAATGTTAAATTTAAACAAGAGATTATACGTGCTTTCGACCACCAAAGAAATTGTGGGACAGCCATTGGTTTATGGAGTTAAAACAATATTAATTACTAAAGTAGGATCATACTTGACTTGAAATGTTAATATCATTTCCCTCTCCAGAGATACTGCCAGATCTGAGGATTTTACCACTTCCTATTTTTACTTCACCTTTACAGCATCTGTAAAATTTTATTTTTAATTAAAACTACTTCTTTATTTGTTTAACCTGTACATGTAAAATGCAGGTAATGCAGGAACTAGTTGTGGGATACTGAGAACAGTCCCCAGAACTGAGACTTGGAGCACTGCTGTGACTAAAGTTAACACTTTGGGTCCAGTGATCTTCTCTCCACAGATGCTGCCAGACCTGCTCAGTGTTTCCACACACTTCTGTTTTTGTTTCTGATTTCCAGCATCTGCAGTTCTTTCAGTTTTTTTGTTGTGATTAAAATGTTTATTCTTGTAAGCTGCTTGAGCAAAAGTTCACAACAGAAGCAAGCTAAAACCAAGGTGGATAAATTGCAGGTAGATGAAAGGGGAGATAAAGGGAAATTCTCAGATTAGTGGGTGAAACACATAAATACTACCCACTTTCTGTGCAACCCTCAGGATTTGCACTGTAGCCAGTAAGTAAATTGTAAATAAATAATCTTTGAATGATAGCTGCCTCACATATAATCAGCTAGTATACTCTGCTCCAAGAGGCAGTCTCTACAGAACACAACTTGACATTCCTGGTGACTTGTGTCTTTATGGAAGGATTTATACTGTACTATGCAGTTATGCAACAGCATTATAACCTACCTTTGGCTGAAGGTCAGTGCTGCAGAGTTTTACCCTGTTTGTTTCAGGGGATGGATGAGCAGGTAACCTCGGGCTACGGCTGACGGGAGGCTTCGGTGGAGGTCGGTGATAACTGGATGGTGTGGGACTCTCAGTATTTGACAGGGCGGTCTCACTGGCTATCGGACTCCCATTGGATGTGGCAGGACTCCTGCTGTCTGTAGCTGGACTATCGGCTGCCTCAGCTTCACATTTTCTATGCAGTTCTGGAGTAGACTTTGCAGAATTCCCAGAAATACTCTCCATGCTCAGGGAAGGGGATGGACTTGGTTCAGAAACTAAAGAATTGTGGGTCTGATACTGGAGCGAACGAGAGGCTGTAAAAGAGGAAATACTCTGAAATCTAGTCTTCTAAACACAGAAATGGAATAAATGAGAACTACCAAACGAAGGTGCGCTCATTTCATTGAAGTGACCGTAACAAACACAACTGCTGATAAAACTTAAGTTTGACAGAACAGAGCAATTTAATTGACTTTCACAGTGTACATAATCTATATACACTTAACAAAATATAGGAGGCATTTGTGGGAGTTTGTTTCCTTACTACACTGCAACCCCAACAATGTCAAGGAGTGAAATGAACCCCACCCACATCCTGTAGGGTATTTGAGAACATTGTGCCAAGAAGAAATAAAGTCAGACACTGTTAGTTCCAGTGTTTTTGGCACATTTACCTGTAGTATTTGCAAGTCAAACAAATAATTGGAAGAGATCTTATTCTAAAATCCAGCCTCTGATTTCACTTGCAATTAAGACTCATGCGATTAGAGACTGTTAAAATTCTGGAACTCCCTCCATATGAAGCAGATGACAGACATTGTGTGGACTGATCGAGAATGAGTGGCCATAGTTTTACGATAATGGGTAACAGATTTAAAACACAGGAGGTTTTGCTTCTCTCAAAAGGGTTTCAGTCTGTGGATATGGAATAAATTTGAGGAGATATACAGATTTTTTTCTTATTAGCAACTGGGAGAGCAGGCAGCAAAGTGAAGTTGTGGCCGTGATCAGAGCAGCCGTAATCGGACTATATGGCGGAACAAGCTTGAGGGATTGAATTGCCTACACCTGTTCCCGTTCCAACACCATTACAGTATACCTAATATCCTATGGCCTGTAGTGGCTCAAGATCATTATGAGCTTCTGCGGGGTAATTAGGGATTGACAATAACTACTGGTCTGGTCAGTGGTGTCACAGCCAATAAACAATTTTTAAAAAATTGAGCTCGACAGGAATGCTTAATTTAACCAGCACCACTCTACCTATGATAGAGGTGCCAAGGCAGAACTGAACCACTATTACTGGGAGTAATGTCACTAAAGCAATAACACTGGTCATACCTTTCCGGTAATTAGGCGGAGGCCAAGTGACCTGTTGGGAGTTTATTTAGATTTTCAAAATACAAAGTCTGTGTCAGGTTAAGCCCCCAGCATAGATGACAACTTATGTGACTGGCTCAGTAATGCCAGCAGAGAAATAGAAAATTTTGAAATAATCTTGTTCGGGAAAGAGCACCACAGGTACCTGTCCTGGCCCGGCCCCTTGTTACTTTTAATATTTGTGAATGATGTGAAACAGACAATGGTATTGCACAAAAGGAGGTCATACGGCAGGCTCTAAGACACAGCTATCAAATGAATTCATGCTGCTCTTCCATCATGGCGCTGTGAACTATTTCTATTTGAGTATTTATGCGCTTCTCTTGTGAAAGTTACTAAGGAGTATGCCTCCAGTGTCATTCCATTCATAACAATGCTGCATCAAACCATCATTCAAATTGCCCTGAGTTACTGACTCTTTAGGGTTTTTAAATTGCTGATAACAATGTACCTTCAGGCCAATTTGAACAATTATGTAAATAGCTGCAGTAAACAGATTGAGTATACTGGGATAACTGTATATGTATTTTATAACCTATATTGTATCTGTAAAGATTATGTACACATATACCTTAACATCAGCCGAACAGACATGAAGACTGAGACAGATTTGAGATTCCAAATTATGGGGAGGACAAATCTGGTAGCATTTTGTGGATGTTTACCTAGGTAGGAAGGAGGGATCTGACCAGACATAGGAGATATTACCATTGCCCAAAATGCCTTAGAGTGCCTCATGAGCTTCGAACCTGGGCTCACCCTGCAGTGACCTTAAATAGTATGTTACGTTACATAGTATTTTGCTGCTTGTCGTTTGCACATCATCCACAAACTGCAACACCAGCTCCCTCTCGCTTTTCATTAGTTTGGCAATGCTGAGCAGCCAAAACTGAAATTCTGGAAAAGAAAGGTCATTTTACAAAGCAATAAAGGACTTCAGATTGGGCTCTATCACTGAATACTGTTGCCACTCTAGATATCTCTGTTTGCAAAAATCTCTCTTTTCAGGAACACAATCCACTCTAAACATTCTACACATATCCAACATGAACCCACAGTGAGCTGAGAGTACAGGAACTCAGTATCCGACTCACCTGAAGGGGATGCATTTGGTGCTGGGGGTGCAGGCCGCTTCTTGCTCCTAGGACTGTTGGCTGGTTGAATGCCATACCATGGATGGTTTGATTTGGGAGTTGTTTCCATGGGTGCTGCACTCTGCACTTTCTCAGACACATTGCTTGTTTCCTCCTCCTCATCCACTTCAAACGGATTTAAGGGAACAGATTCTGTGGTTTCTTGCTGAGTGCTGCTGGGGTTGGTGGGTGCTCCGGGCCGGGGGGGCGCGGGTCTTCTCTTCACTTCGGAATTCACCAATGCCATCCAAGGATGGTCTTTAGGTTTGTTGTCTTCGCCTTTCCTGTTTGAAACAATTAAATGATCAGAAAACCATGGCAACAAAACTGCCACATTTCCTACAAAAGGCATTACTGCAGAAATTTTACTAAATTGAATTCAAATTGTGGAGTGGTGGAAAGGGCATGATTAGGTCTGGAAATACGCAAACAGCTTCAAAACGAATGTAGTCATATAAAGCATTCAAATACTTCAGTCTGTAAGTTATAGCATTACTTTGTACGACACTACTCACTTTAACGTTGATATCCATTTCCAAATGAGATATGTAAATAAAATACCGAAGTTTGGCTTTAGGGAATGATTTGTGCCGTGATTTTCAATTTGATCAGGCTTTTTCGGACAGTAGTTACATTTCTTGCCATTTAAGCCATACCTGTGCTTTATACTGCCATTGCAGACTTTGAAATGAAAAACCTTAACAAACAAGAAACTAAGATGATTACTGGTGACTTGAGAGATACTGAGTTTTATCCAAAAGTAACTGCTCACCAACAAACACACTGCAAGATCACCAGACATCACTTTCAAAAGAAGGAAAGATAATTGCATCTAACAGGCTAAAGCAATACAGCTTCTGTCCCTTTGCAGCTCAGCATCCAGCAGCCTCTGAACAATGTAACAGCTTCAAGTTCACTCTCAATTATATGCTTCCTCCAGTTGAGAAGTGAATTGGAAGAGAAGTGAATTGGAAGAAAGGCCCATCCATTGGGACACTCAGGGCAGGGAAGATGCTGCAAAACACACTTTCCTGGAGGATGATCCCTTCCTCCCTCATTCATATTTTAACCTGCAATCAGAGCCCAACTATTGAACGAAATAAAAGAGAGATGTGAAAGGACAACGATATTTCCACTGCAAAGTCATTTCTTCCTTCATCCCAAAAGCAGTCAAAATTCTACAGCTTCAAGACCTGAAATGCTCCACAGGCTTGAGTGACAAAATACACATTTGGGACGGATTGTATCCAAGTGTAATTATTAGACAGAATAAATGGCAATGTCACAATGATGAGAGGTGGAAAAGAGAATAGTATGAGCAGAATGGGGAACATAGTTCTTATCATCAAAAATGGAGCTGAAACTGTGACTTTGCTGAACACTGGTGGTAGAAAGGATAATAGGATCTTTACTGAAAGATATAACAGGAAAACACGTAAAAATTGAAACAGTCAGCATAGATTACAAAAGGGAAGTTCATGCTCTCAACCTTATTGAATTATTCTACAAACATACAAAACAGAAGCAGAAGTACACTATTTGCCCCTTGAGTCTGCTCCACCGTAAGATCAAATGATCTGTGTGTTTCAAATTCCACATTCACATTTACCTCCAACAACTCCCAAATCCGCTGCCTTACAAGAATCCAACCACTTTGGTCTTAAAAGTAGTCTAGGACACTCTTTCTATCTCCTTCTGAGGCGGTGTGTTCCAAAGCCACACAATACCCAGCCAAAAGTTTCTTCTCATCACTGTCCTAAAAGCATGACCCCTAATTTTAGAAGTGATGCCTGTCCTAGTCTGACCCACAAGGACAACCATCTTTTCTAAGTCCATCTTGTCAAGACCATTCAGGGTCTTAAAACACTTCAACCAAGTCTTCCTCACGCTAACTTCCAGTGGAAACAATCCCAGATTGTCCAACTTTCCTCACAAGATAACCTGTTCATTCAAGCTGTCATCTGGTAAACCTCTTATGAAATGCGTCCAACGAAATTACATAATTCCTAAAGGCTCCCCTTGGTGTGTGTCACTCTTTCAAAGAACTCCAATAAATTGGTTCGACATGATTGCTTTTTGATGAATCCATGCTATCCGTTCCTGATTATGTTGATTTTTTTTTTACTTGAACTGTGTAGTTTATAATCTCTTTAATGATCAATTCTAATATCTTTCCCAAGACCGACGTCAAGCTCACTAATTCACATTTTCCTGTTTTCTGCCTCTTCCTTTCCTGAATAGAGGGGTTAAATCTGATACTTTTTAAAACAAGGAAACCTTTCCTGAATTTGGGAAATTTTGAAAGATCAGTACGAACACATTTATTACCTCATTAGCAATCTCTTCTAAGACCTTAAGATGAAGTCCATCAGATCACTGAGACTTGCCAGCTTGCTGCTCCATCAGTTTGCTCAGTACTAATTTCCAAGTGATTGTAACTGCACCAGTATCCTTTCTCCTTTCCATCTCCTGATTTACAGGCATTACTGTGACTTTCCTTGTATCCTCAGACAGAAACAAGATATTTATTTATTACATGTGCCACTTCTTTACCTACCATTAGCTCCCCATTTTCACTCTCCAGAGACCACTACTCACTTTACTTGCTCTTTCCTTTTTAAGGACTGGTAGAAACTCTTGCTATCCGTTTTGCATTCCTAACTAACTTTGTCTCACAGTCTAATTTCTTCCTTTTGGTTAAAGTCATTCTATACCTTTTTAACATTCTGATCAATAATCTGACCTGTCCTTTGTCTTAGTGCTGTTCTATGCATTTTCCTCAAATTTGACATTGCCCTAACTTTAGTTAACCACTGAAAGGTGGGTTCTCCTCTTAGAACCCTTATTAATAATAGGAATACGCTACTAGAGTCAGGCATAAGTGGCAGAATGGACTGCTGCTGGCTTAACTTAAAAAAAAGAGTAGGAGTAAAGGATGTTTTCTCAAAATGGCAGGAGGTGTGAACTGCTGCTCCACAAGGATTGGTGCTGAGATTCTGTTCACAATTTACACTAACCGCTTGGACTCTGTAATCAAAGTTATCAGATCTAAACTCGCGGATTATACCCACTTAGAGGGAACATGCTGTCGTGGAGTGTAAATAGTTACAGGTGGACATGAACAAATGGGCTAAATGGAATATAATTATCAAATTAAGTCCAACATAGATAAATGTGAACAAGTATGTTGTATGTTGTGATAGAAAGAATAAAGAGGTCACTTATTACCAGAAAAGGTGCATGTCTAGGTGATGTAGAGAAAAGAACACTGGTAATTAATTACACCAATGAGACTACAATCACTAATGGGGTGAACAAGACCGTAAAAACAAATCAAACACCAACCTTACTTCTACAGGGATAGAACTGAGAAATAGGGAAGGTCTGATAAACTGCATAGAGTCTTGCTTAGCCAAATTTAAAATTCTGCATGCATTTTTGGAGAAAGTTCTTCTGGGCAACAGCATAACCAGATTCCATCAGTATTAGATAATCACCAGAAAGTTCAATTGGAAATTCAGAAGAAGCTTCTTTATTATTGGCAATGTGGAACACATCACCACTGGAAGTAGTTCAAGTGAATGTTAGAGATGGGTTTAAGAGGAAATTAGATAGGTATATGAGACAGAAGG
The DNA here is from genome assembly GCF_030684315.1 of Stegostoma tigrinum. Taxonomy (NCBI): domain Eukaryota; kingdom Metazoa; phylum Chordata; class Chondrichthyes; order Orectolobiformes; family Stegostomatidae; genus Stegostoma; species Stegostoma tigrinum. The sequence continues at coordinate 1,697,982 of NC_081391.1, read as the reverse complement.
GAATAGAGAATTATGTTAGATTTAGATGGGAGAATGTTCGAACAAAGAACAAACACAAGCATGGACTCATCATGGATACCTGGAGCTAAAATTCTCAAACTCTCTAACAGCACTATGATTGCAACAATGCATGATGGACTACAATGGCTCAAAGGCGGCAACCCAGCACCTTCTCAATGGCAATGAGGGAGGGATGACAAATTTTAAAATAATGCAGTCCTATGCTCTAGATGGTCAGAAATAGAGAGAATTCATGCTTTCAAAAGGTAGAGAAATATTCATTTAAGAATGATGGGAGTCGGGGGATGCAAGAGTGAACAGGAAGTTAGGAGCAAAAGGTAAGATGACAGGTTAGATGATGAAGTGAATGTGCCACTACGATAACTAAATTAATTAATTAAAGGATGGGTGTAAAAAGCCAATGCTTACACTCCTGATCAGCATCTAGCAATGACTACTGGAAAAGATTTCGTGCACACAAAAGAAAGACAATGTCGTCCATAGCCCCAATCCAATAGATGGTCAGCATCAGTAGAACAGCAGTGAAAAATGAGGCAAGCACCATTTCTCAAAACAGCCATAAGGAAAATCACAACAATTGGAGTGGAGACTAATTCAGAAAGAAGTTGATCAGATGTTCTTGAAGAGACTGAAAGCGACCTGAGGAGCTAGGAGATACTGGGCTACATGAATTACAAAGATTCAATCCAGTGCATAAAGCCATCAAGAGATCTCAATGACTAACACCAAGTACCAAGCAGTTTCCCATCAGATAATAAAAAAATCACAACTGATGCAGCATGTCATATTAACTGAAAATAGGACCTGGTTCCCTGTCCAAGTCCTGTGCCCTGACAATGACATTGTCCAATTCAGTTAAATAAAACAATTTGTTTTCTAACAAGTTCAATATCAATATCTAACAAATGAAAACAATAAACATTAATTGCTGGAGAAACACAGAAGGTCTGGTAGCATCTGTGGAGAGAAAGCAGAGTCAAAAGAATCCAGTGACCCTTTCATCCAAAATGTTGATTCTGCTTTCTCTCCACAGGTGCTGCCTGATCTGTTGATTTTCTCCAGCTATTTTTGTTTTTGTTTCAGAGTTCCAGGTCCACAGTTCTTGGTTTTATGATATATTAAATAAGAGTCTTGGTTAACCAACCAGAACACAGATACCTCTCTGTAAAGGTTTGCGGACGGTCACGTGGCTTTGGTATGGGTGCAGTTTGCTCAGTCACTCCTCCTAAACAAATGGGAAAAGAAATGATTGAAACTTCTGCAGGAGAGATTTAATAAACAGTGACAAGGACAGTTGATGCAATGTTTGCAAATTCCTCCACTTTTTAAAATTAAACATCATTAACTCTTACTGGTTACAAATTTCATATATGTTCTCCAGAGACTTGCAGGTTCAGTGTCATCGGGATTGCTCGTAAATGGATCCCACATGCTCGAAAATCAGTTTACATTTACTGTCTAGTTTTGAGTGTGGCTAGGTGACCCAGGAGTTATAAGAGTGAACTGCTGTCCGAACTGGGTCACAGAATCACACGCACTCAACAGTTAGAGCTTTCCCAGCATCTCAAAAAGGGAAGGGTCTGAAGAAGAGTCACTGGTCCCAAAACGTAAATTCTGCTGTCTCCCCACAGACCCGAGTGGTCAGGTGTCAGACCTGATGAGTTTTTTTCAGCAATCTCTATTTGTGATTCCAAATATAGAAATTAACTCATATTTTAGTGAAAGATACCAAACAGGCTCTTTCAGTTCCTGCACACACAAGTGACATTACTTGTCTGCTTCCTCAAATTCCACAGCATACATTAAAGTACAGACAGGGAATTATTGCCGGTATCCTGGTCAATATCTTGTCTGACAGCTATCATTAAGACAAATCTCATCATACAGTTTGTGGGATCTTGCTGCGCACAATTGGCCTGCGAGTCGCCCATTTTGTGGGAATGACTGCCCTTCAAAAGTATTAAATTGACTCTAAGGCACTTTGGGACACCCTGAAGGTGTGAAAAGCATTATAAAATGTAAGTTTTTCCTTTGTTCTTAAATTATGTAGCTCGATATCAATTGTCATTCCTCTAAGAATGAAACCTTTAATATTTTGGCCAAGTCAAGACTATCCTCTCTGAAGAGTCATTTTGGGTTTGGAGCAATAAGTCTGTTCCTCTCTCCACAAATGTTGCCTGACACACTGAATTCCTCCAACACTCCCCTTTTCATTCAGATCTCCAGCATCCACAAGACTTGACTTTTATACTTGAATGTGTAAAATGAGTTCACTACGTTCAGAGACAATGCATTTTGGAGCTGGAGGAACACAGCAGGTCAGGCAGCATCAGAGGAGCAGGAAAGCTGATGTTTTGGGTCAGGGCCCTTCTTTTCTGAAGAAAGGTCCCGACCTGAAACGTCAACTTTCCTGATCCTGTGATGCTGCCTGGCCTGCTGTGTTCCTCCAGCTCAACACTGCCTTAACTCTAACTCCAGAATCGGCAGTTCTTACTATCATTACTTTCAGAGTACTAATTACAGATTGCTACCTTCCCTGGTCTAGATTCTTAGCTTAAATTTCTAAACTATAGACATTGTATGATCCAGACTTCAATATTCCAGTGAAAATAACTGTTCCCTTAAAATACTCAGCACTGTGGTGACGTCTAGTACCTTTACAGTTCTCCTCTATATATGGTCTCGTTCTCAGCCATGTCTGCTTCTGTTTATAACCTTATTCCATAAACCAGCTGCCAATTCATTTTACACAAGTTTACACAATGACCCCATGGAATTTGCACACAACAGCTTTGCCGTAACTAGAAGCTTACTGTCCTTCCTAAATAAGATCTATATTCATACAGCACCTCATCACACTGAAATGTCTCACAGGATGTGACCGCAATTCAGTGTCTCCACTAATTCTTTAATGTTAGCTGTTTACAGTAATCATATTTCCCTGCATCTTTTATAACCTCCCTTTTCAATTCCTTATCTAATTTAATTATAAATGTCTTGTCACTGTCTCAATAATATGGCAAATCATTCTCCACTCTAATTATCCGCTATTTGAAAACATTCCTTCTAACTTTCCCCGTTCATTTGCTGAGTATTAAATTTTAACTTCTGCTCATGATCGAAATGCTTATTACGCCATATCTCTAAACTTTGAAATCGTCTTCTGTTTCAAGTGAAACGGTTTCACATTTCCCAGCTTTCTGATTACTGAATCTGGGAATCATTCATGTAAACCTTTCTTATGCCTTCCTTCTAAAAAAGTAGTCACATATCAACTACACAGTGTAGGAACAGGTCATTCAGTCCAGGAGATCCAGACTGGTCATAACGCTTCACACAAGCTCCATGTAACTCCATCAACTATCTCTCTAAGTACATCTAAGCTACTTGCCACAGCTATACTGAGTTCCGCAGTCTAATCATTCTCTGGGTAAAGAAACTACTCCTGAATTTTTCATTCGATTTTTTAAAGTGATTATCCATTGTCAAGATTACAGGTGCTATCAACAATGAAACCAATGAATTTTCAGAGGCCTCAAAGGCTGCTCCAGGCAGATCGCCCATTGGGAAGAGAACTTGTATTTCCTTTAAGCATTCTTGAGGAAAGTTACATACTATCACTCACTCTTTAGTCTAGGCATACACTCATCGAAAACAGGAGGCTTTTATGAGTAATTGAAGAGGAAGGTGTAGGACTGTGAGGTGTGAAGAAATGAGCAGAGAACTTGTGCCCAATGGATCACTACATCCCCTTATATTTAGGCTCATAAGTTTCCACAGCTTTTCTCCATCACCACTTTTACAAAACTCTAATTTGACCATGTCTTGAACCTCTGTAAAGAGACCCACCCACACCCTCCAGTCTATCCCAACAAATTCTCAGTTCTAATGTTATTTTATCGTTGAGTTAATTAGCCTATAGATGGAAAAGTGACAGAGTGCTTTAATCATAGAATCCCTACAATGTGGAAGCAGGCCATTTGGCCCATCGAGTCTACACTGACCCTCCAAATGCATCCCACCTAGACTCACCCACTGCCCTATCCAAATAACCCTGCATTTCCCATGGCTAATCCACCTAGCATCCACAACCCTGGACACTAAGGGGCAATTTTTTTTAGCCTGATCAATCTACCTAACCTGCACATCTTTGGATCGTGTGAGGAAACCTGAGCACCCAGAGGAAACTCACACAGACACGAGTAGAATGTACAAACTCCACACAGGCAGTTCCCTGAAGCTGGATTTGAACCCAGGTCTCCGGTGTTGTGAGGCAGCAGCACTAACCACTGAGCCACCCTGCTGTTATTTTTGAAGCAATAGCTTGTTAAGTTTACAGTTATTGAGTAATATTGTAAAATGTGCTATAAAGATGAATGCGGAAAGGACGAACTGTACTGGGATAAAGAAAGATTCCTGATCACGGCACACAGTGATAATAAAACATTGTAGTCAACCTGTTGGTCATGTGAGGATTTGGCAAAACGTAGCTGTCACCACTTAAAAATAGCAGCTCCCATTCCTCGGTGACTGACTCACTCAATTGTTACAACCCATTCTACAGCATGATCCTATTTAGTTTAAACTAGAACATCCCCGATGGAAAAGGGGTGTCATAAAGTTTTATAATAGATTGTCCTTTACGAGAGATCCCGCTGATCCAGGCTGAATTCTGGCAATAATGTGTGCAGGAAACAGAGGAATGTTGGTATTGCAGGCTCTGCAATTATTACAATGAATCATGCGATACTGAGAGCACTATAATAAAATCATAAAAAGTAGGAGTAGATCATTCAGCATTTTCAAGCCTGTTCCTCCATTCTATATGGTTATGGCTGATCATCCAATATAGTCCTGTTCCCACTTTCTCCCTGTACCCTTTGATCATTTTAACCCGAAGAACTGTATTTAATGCCTTCTTGAAAATATTCAAGGTTTTGGCCTCATCCCTGTGCCAGAGATTTCTACAAGCTCTCATTATCCGGTTGAAGAAATTTCACCTCATCTCCGTCCTAAATGGCCCACCCCACATCCTTAGATTGTGTTTCCTGCTTTTGGACTGTCTGGAATACTGGAATACTGCGTCCAGTTCTGGGCGCCCTATTATAGGAAAGATGTGGATGCTTTGGAGAGGGTTCAGAGGAGGTTTACGAGGATGCTGCCTGGACTGGAGGGCTTATCTTATGAAGAGAGGTTGACTGAGCTTGGTCTCTTTTCATTGGAGAAAAGGAGGAGGAGAGGGGACCTAATTGAGGTATACAAGATAATGAGAGGCATAGATAGAGTTGATAGCCAAAGACTATTTGCCAGGGCAGAAATGGCTAGCACGAGGGGTCATAGTTTTAAGCTGGTTGGTGGAAAGTATCGAGGGGATGTCAGAGGCAGGTTCTTTACGCAGAGAGTTGTGAGAGCATGGAATGCGTTGCCAGCAGCAGTTGTGGAAGCAAGGTCATTGGGGTCATTTAAGAGACTGCTGGACATGTATATGGTCACAGAAATTTGAGGGTGCATACATGAGGATCAATGGTCGGCACAACATTGTGGGCTGAAGGGCCTGTTCTGTGCTGTACTGTTCTATGTTCTATGTTCTATGGTCATCAGGAACATTCTTCCTACATTTAGTCAGTACAGTCCTGTTAGAATTTTTAAGGTTCCTATGAGATTCCCCCTTCATGTTTCTGAACTCTAGTAATTTAGCCCTAACTGATCAGTCTCTTTTCATATGTCAGTCCACTATCCCAGGGATCATATTTTGTGGCACTCGCTCCATAACCACAACATCCTTTCTCAGATGGGGGAAGGTAATAGCCTAGTGGTGATTTCATGAAATTGTTAATCCAGAAACTGAATTTGAATTCAACAGAAAACTGAAATTAAGAGTATATAATGACCATTAAACTATTGCCAAATGTCAAAAAAAAAACCATCTGATTCACTTTAGGGAAGGAAATCTGCTGTTCTTACCCCGGCACTGCCAACGTGTTGGCATTTGTGGCAAAAAATGTTAACAGGAAGGGTTTAAAAGTGTGTCATCTTGAGCTACCAAACAGCCTGGTTCAGTCTGATGCCCAGCTCACATTCCATACCAAAGCTGGCTGCCCACAGACTACAGGAACAATCCGAAGGGTTGAGCCGCACAGCGTAGATCAGGCTGACTACAGCTGCTTTCAGATTTAGTCAGTCCTGGTTCATTAAATTTGTGTAAGTTCTGGCTGCTTATTCAAGCATGTTCATTCTGCACTGTTACAAATGATTTGTTAAGGTTGAAGGCTTTACTTAAAGCAATTAACATGAAGCTGTACAATCCGGCCTCTCCAGCAGAAACCCAAGCAAATGACAAATTGGTAACTGAATGGCAATTGTTAGTGCAGTGGTGGCTCAGTGGTTAGTATGGCTGCCTCACAGCTCCCCAGAGACCGGGGTTCAATTCCAGTCTTGGGTGACTGGCTGTGTTGGCACGTTCTCCCCGCATCTGTGGGGTTTCTATGGGGTGCTCTGAATTCCTCCCACATTCCAAAGATGTGGTCAGGTTAGGTGGATTGGCCATGCTTAATTAATTGTCCTGTAGTGTCCAATGATGTGCAGGTTAGATCAGTTAACCATGATAAATGGGGTTTCACAAGGATAAGATGGAGGCGTTGGGCGTGATGAGATGCTCTTTGGAGGGTTTGTGCAGTCTCAATAGACCAAATGAACTTTTTCTGCTCTGTGAGGATTCTGATTCCTAATTCTCTGCCCTCTCAGATAGTAATCTGCCTCTCTGCTTTTGCTACCAAAGCAGATACTCTCAAATTTATCCACATCATACTTTACCTGCTGTACCTTTGCCCAAATCACAGAAACATCTCTGCATCCTCCTCACAGGTCATTCTCCACTCAGCTCACCATCACAGAATCTCTACAGTGTGGAAGGAGGCCATTCGGCCCACCAACCCTTGAAAAAGCATCCCATCCAGATCCACCTTCTGAGGTAGATGTAAAAGATCCCTGTGCATTATTCAAAGGGGACAGAGAAATTATCTCTTGTGTCATGACCAATATTCCTCAATGATAAAAAAAATTCTGTTTATCATCACATTGTTGATCATGGCATCTACCCATCTGCAAACTGGCTGGCATATCCCTAACACTGCAACCACTTCAATCATTTCCAAGAAATTTCAACATTCTTAGGTCAAAACGTTCATTTAAAGTTTTGATTCATCAGAATGACATCAGGACAATAAAAATATTAAGTTAAGATTTGTGAGTTTCTTAAGAATTTCTACATTTTTCAAGCACAAATCTTAAAGACGGCATAAAATGATATAAAAATGATCTAATGGGCAAATTCAATTAAACATCAAAGTAACATTAATCCTTTTAATTTATTTCGGTCAAAACCTCATCTTGGACGTGAAAAATATCCATTACTAATACAGCATAAAATGCTTGTTTATCAACAAACATGATGTGGAGGTGCCGGTGTTGGACTGGGGTGGACAAGGTCAGAAATCTCACAACACCAATTTATAGTCCAACAGGTTTATTTAAAAACACAAGCTTTCAGAGCTTCAGTCCTTCTTCAGGTGACACGTCAAGGAGGAGCGAGTCTCCGAAAGCTTGTGCTTCCAAACAAACCTGTTGGACTATAATCTGGTGTCATGTGATTTCTGACCCTGATCAGCAAACATTGTAAGATCCTATAATAAATAATTTCACAGGTAGTTTCCATATTAAACATGAGAGCGTTAGAAACTTTGTCACCAGGAGGGTCTATTGATAAAAGTACTGCTCTTGCATGCATTTTCTAAAATATGTGCAAGAGCAGTATTTTTAACATATTTTCAATGTAGCCTCTCTCCAGCCAAACTGAAATAATCCTGTTGAACAAGATTTTAAAATATTATGCAATCAGGTGACAGTAAGATATAACAGACTTATAACAGAAAGACATTCAAAAGCAGTAGGAGTTCCATGGCTGCAACTGACCATGGTTTCTGCACTAATCTACAACTTGGTTATGAATATAGAAATAGGTGGTGGCATCTCAGTTGCTATATCCTGCTCCAACATTAATCTGGAATATGACACCTGTAAATTCTACAATGGTATCACACCTCCTCACACAACATCTAACAGAAATCTATCAATCTCAGTTTTGGAGTTTTTAATTGACTCTCAGCCGCTCAACATTTTGGCAGTGTTCAGATTGCTACTTACCTTTGATAGCTTTTGACATCATCACTGTGGGCGTGGCTCTAAATTTGAAGTCCTGCCCCTGACTCTGGATATTTTATCCCTGAACCAAAAATGAAACCCTCCCCTAGAAGAGGTGATAGCCTCTCCCTAGACACCCTATAATCTCCTTTAATCACCTGAAACACGAGTGTGTTGCAGGGGCAGAATCCATGTGTACATTTAAGGCTGAGATAGATAGATAGATGATTAGTAGGAGAATCAAAGGTTCCGGGCAAAGCAGGAAAGTGGATGTCAGGAATGTCAGAACAGCCATGATTCCATTGAATAGTAGAGCAGATTTGGGATGCCAAATGGCCTACTTCTGTTCCTACATCTTATGGAAGACAGTAAGAATGAGTCGAGACTACAATCAGATCAGCCATTTTATCAAATGGTGGAGCAGGCTTGAAGGGTTGAATGGCCTCCTCCTGATCCTAAGGCCTATGTTTCTGTTAGACATCAGTTCCACACAGAGAAAAGTACAGAAATTAAGTGAATACATTAGCATAAATGGCATACCAATTGTAAACATTCTCTTCAGCTTTACAACTCCCATTTTGATCTCTAGCAATATATACACTGTCTTCCTCTGTCTCTGGCCCAAAGTCAGGAATTTCCAACTTTACATTCTTGAACTATCCATTCATTTAAAACTTTCCTTAAAATCCAATTGTTATCAAACTTCTGTACCAACCAGCTTTACTCTTGTTCTTTAGCTCAGTAGTCAAGCCTTTCCTCACTGACACAATTTGTGACATTTTTCTACATTCAAGACACTGTACCAATAAAAATGGCAATCATTCTAGAGTTATCACCTACCATTTACCAGCAAACTGTCTTCCGGTTTTTGGACAGATGTTTCACTTGTTCCACCACCACCAAAGCTAATTCGTGGTCGAGGCACTGGATGTGGGGTTGCTATGGGTGATGATACAGAGTCAATCGTTTTCCTTGGGACAGGAATCGGAGGCTTCAGCTTCTCATCAGGCGTTGTTTTGTTTACTGAAACGAAGTTTGTGTTCTGGCTTTCATTGACATATCTGGCTGGAGTCCCCGAGGTGTTGCTGTTCACCACATTCTCTGTGGCATTGCCCATGTCCATATTTGTTGCTTGCTGCTGCTTGTTCTGAGACTCTTGCAGTTTTGGCTCCAGTCCTGATAACAGCTGTTCGCCCATCTCATGCTCAGCCTGTTCTTTGGGATCAGAAGAGTCTGATGATCTTCGTGCTTCCTTTGTTAGGTGAGATTCCACTTCAGGCTCTGATGTGCCCTTGTAATCAGAACTGTTGGAAAGCTCCAGCAGTCCTGATGCTGTGCCAGTGCTAGGGTGGCTCTTCTCAGTGGAGACTGAAAAGGCTGCAGAAAGCTGCTTAACTGAAATGGAAAGGCCCTCTTGGGTGCTTGATGGCTCCACTCCTTCCTCTTCGTTTACTTTTGGCTCTAATGACAGGCTGCCTTTATCATCTTCTGATCCTTCTGTGGTTCCTAGGGAATAGTGCAATGACAGTGGGGTAGCTGATGAAAGTGTCTGTGCAGGCAAGGAGCCAGAGCCCTGATGCGATTGCAGAACGGACAGAGGACGTTGCAGCCGACCGGTGACTTGCCCTCGATGGTGCGTACAGACAAAAGTGCCCAAATCTGAGCCAGGTTTATAGGCTCCAGGGAGCAGAGTACTGGAGCACTCCTTACACCTGCATGGAAAGGGAACACGTGAATGATTAAATCAGCAGGGCAGAGCATGCAGCAGTACTTGACCAGGATAAAAACAAATTGGTGTTGAAACCCAGGTCTGACAGCATATGTGGGATGAAAGCAGAGTTAACTTTTGGTGATTCTTTATCAGAATGACAGGTTGGTCACAAAGGTTTGGGGTACTTTTCCCAACATAATGTAAACTACCTACCCCCCCAAACCTAAACCTCCCCATCACTATAACAACACTTCCTATACCCGTTGCTCTAGGAGAAGCTGATCTGCTTCAATATTTTCTTTCATATTTTATTATACTGCCAAGCTTGGCACTTTTTTTAAAATCACAGAGGAACATTTAAGCTTTTCACTTTTGTTAAAAAGAAATTGTTCATGGGACAAACATGTTACTAGCAAGGTTAGCATTTATTTCTGCCTCAAAATAGATCTTGAGAAGTTTTAGGACAGTGGTCATGATAAGACCAGGTCAATGATGGTCACAACACAATTCTCAATTGCTATTATTCAGGTCGCTGCTTCTGTTTTTACATTAGAAATCAGAAAGTCCTTTCTTTCTGGGCCAGTTTCCACTCTTTAGTCTGTATATATAACCAAAGAATTTCAGAATATGAAGCCACTGAGGAGTGGGGGCGTTTAATAAAGGGAGTCACACTCGACACAAATGTGATTGTCAGAGCCAGTTACTCAGCACAGGACATCCTTGCACGATTCAGTCTAACCATCTCCAGCCGCTTCACCAATAAACTTTGCTCCATCATAAGATCAGGTCTGGGGCTGTTCACTGACCGTTCTGGTGTTCAGCTCCAAATACAATTCCTCTGATAACGAAGCAGCCACTGTATAGCAGAATCTGGTTCATACACAGGCAGGTGCTGACTTGGGGATGGTAGCATTTTTACATATAGCTGCCCTCTTAGATAATCAAAAGCCCAGTGACTTCAAGTCCCCAGCAGCAGCATCTGGCAGGTCATCATTGGCCAGAACCTTAAAGTCAATCATATCAACACCCTGAATGCAAGCACAGGCGGGATAAGCAACTCAAACTCTGACTTCACCCCCTCCAAAAAGTCTCATCTAGGTTGAACATGGAAAGCTGATTTGCTTCAATATTATCTTTCATATTTTATTGCTTAATTTTCACTGCTTATGGATGGAACAGGCAGCAATACTCAAGAAGGTTGACACCATCCTAAACATAGCCTGTTGCCGTGTTCATGATTCCTAATCCTTTCATGCATTGGATGGAATACATATAATTCATAGAGCATTGGTTATCAACAGCACCTTAAATCAGTAGCAGCGATAGAGAAAGCCACTATCTCCAGGTTCCACACTGGCCTGATCTGACCACACATTTGTTCCTCCGCTATAGCTACATTAGAATCCTGGAATTCCCTACTGAACAGCATTATACTTCACCATACAAACTGTAGTAGCTGAAGACATACAGCACCAGCTCCTAGGTCAGCTATAACGGGGCAGAAAATGTGGTTGTGTTAGTTCTCAGGTTGTGGAAGACACTAAGAAAAAACTAGAAAAGCTAAATTAAACACACAATATATAATTGATATTGATATCCTGTTAACGTTCTTCATAAAGATTACTCATGTGCCTGCTGAACTGGGCCTATGTCAATATAGGAAGCCACTAAATAACCCTGGTGAGAAAACATTACAGGTCTAAGTAAGTGACTTTTACTGTTGTGCATTGTGTAAATGAACTTAGATATCAACAACTTCAGCCAGGAATCTGTACTTGCATTTCACCTTACCTAAAGCAGTTGCGATGATATAGTTTCCCATCCACCAAGTATCTCTGCACCAAGTGAACGTGCTTGCTGCAAATTGCACATGTGCTGCTGAGCGTATTCCAGCGAGGCCTCTCAGCAACTTCCTCTGAGGAGTGACTCTGGGAGATAAAGGACGTGGAGGTTAGGAATGACAAATCAACTACAAGGAATCTGTGAAGCAGACTGACACCCACCCTTTACACAGACTTACGTAGTGCACAGCTTAGAAGCAGGCCATTCAGCCCAATAGATCCATTCTCCAACAGCGTCCTTCCATCCTTCATCTAATCCTGTACAAAAGCTCTTCCATCCTTTCTTTCATATGTTTATCCAGGTGGTATCTACGCAATTTATCAGCCACTCCCTGTGATAGTGGGTTCCACATTCTTACCATTCTCTGGTTATGAAAGCTTCCTCTACAAACTCACAATTCATTTTACTGGTGACTGTTTTATATTTATTTCCCCACAGACAGAAATATGTTCTCACTGTCTGCTCTGTCAAACTCTTTCATATTTAAAGACCCTTAACACTGCCCTCAGTCTTCTCTTTTCTAGAGAGAGAAACTCTGCTGTGTTCAATCTTTCATTATAATTATAACCTCTCGGTTTTGATGACTGTTTATAATAGGAACCAAAAACATGCATGGTGGGTATTAATTCTGAGCACATGGGGTTTGAGGGAATGCAATCACTTAGTGCCAGGTGGCTGGCATATCCTTTCCAGACAAATGATGTTAAATTTTAAGAATGCTGACAAGTTAAGAGGCATAGAATGCAAACCAGCAGCTGAGAGATTGCTTTAGATGGTTGATTTGACAGTTTTACACTCTGAAGTGAAGAGCCTTAGGCTAATTCAACAATTCACCTGATCAAAGCATTTAGTTTCAAATTGTAGTCAGAGACTCCACTCTCCCCTTCACCCCACCCTCTTCCCACACACCAACTTGACCCTCCCCTCCCCAGTGACCATCTTTCTCTCTGCCAGCTGAACACCGAGCTAATGAAGAAGGCTGCTGCCCTTTAAAGGACACAGCTCACCTTTTCTGTCCATTGTATTACAAAGAAATAAAATTAGTTGAGTCCAATAACAGAGCCTCACCTTACTCTGTCCCACACCAACATCAGATTACTTCCCAGGTAGATATAGACTAAACATTACCACATATACTACCCATAACTTCAGCTGAAGAATTCCAATAAAACACACCAAGAATTTCTGAAACAATTCATGTCAGAGACAGAATAAATGAATGTAAGTAAAAACATTATCTCAGCTCGTTATTTTTGTCTCTTTTTAAACCAGGCCTACCTGTTTCAGCAATAGAGAGACAGTATCATTGCTGTTGCGTACTGCAATGGCAGGATTTGTTATTTGCTAGCTGGTAGTCTCCAACAGCTTTGCGTATTCAGATCTCATCTTACACAGAATTACGGGTACAGCAGACAGTTCATTTGGCCCAATCAGCTCATACATCACACATTTCATCACATTCAGCCACTTCACTGTTGAGAAGCTTCAGTTATGAAGGTAGATTGGAAACACTGGGACCATTCACCTCAGAGGATAAGAGCAGATCTGACAGGAATGTTGAAGATCATGAGGCAGCAGAATAGAATAGCTATGGAGAAACTGTTCCTGCTCATTAAAAAATCAGAAATGAGATGACACAGCAATAAAGTGATTTGTAAAGGAAGCAAACGCCACGTGAGGAAAAAAAAAGTTTTTCACAATGGGTATTTTGGGTCTCAAATGCACTGGCTGGAGGTTTGGTAGAGCCAGGTTCCAATGAGGCATTCAAGAGAGCATTAGATGATTATTTAAATAAAAACAATATGCAAAAATAATGATCTAAAAGCAGGAGAATGGTACTAAGTGTGCTGGTGCACCCACAAGGGCTAAGTGGCCTCCTGTGTCATAACACTTCTGTGAAAAGAACTTCTGGAGATGAGAAATGGTAGCATGTATATAAAAGGACACAGAGGCATCAAAGCTTAGATGATTTCAGTGGGGTAGTGCAGGTAGGATGCTGACAAGCTCCAGATTCAGAAACTAAGAATAGGCAATGTTACATTTGCTACAGCTGCTTTCGTTAATTTAAGAAAAACTGCTGCATCGACTGTTAGAGGTGAGAAATGTTGTAAGCAGAGGTGTGGAAGTTGAACAGATGCGTCTCACTTCTTTAAGACAGTGCTGGCCGACTAGAGTTTGTTGTGGGCTGCTGTCGACAGGAGACAAGAAACTGAAATTCTTTGCTAAGGCAGATTCTTGAAGGACGTTGTGACTGAAATTGGTGACATATATGCTGAATGGACTGCCAAGCCAATTTAGAATATCTGTCTTAGATACAGCTGCCATTTAACATGTCATTTATAGTGTAAAATTAACTACAAGTGGTTGATTAATGCTGGTTCTGAGTATGCATGCTTTCCAACACAGTATTTAGTGTTTGCTTTGTTGACTCTTGTACAGTAAAAGCTGTTATGTTTAAATAATGGAATCTTGTGGTTTCATTTTTTCAGTAACTAACTGGGAATCCAGGGTTCATTTTAAAAATGAACCACTAGTTTTGATTAAATCATAACAATTATCAACAGTTATACTTCTAATGCTAAACAAGTGTGGATGCTGGAAATCTGAAACAGTAACAGAAATAATTGGAGAAATTCAGCACGCCTGGCAGCATCTGTGGCGACAAAGCAGATTTAACATCTTAGGCCCAGTGACCTGAAGAAGGATCCAATGTTGCTGCTTAGATCCTATTTGTAATGACTCTTGAAGAGCTCCTCGTGGTCCCAGTCTCTGAGCCAGAAGGCCCCGGTTCAATTTCTGCCTGCTTCAGAGGTATGTCATAACATAGCAGAACAGGTTGACTAAGAAATATCTATAAATTCTATGAATTTAAAATTATTATCCCTCAATTCAAATAATTTATAGTCTCACCACTCCCTGCCTTTTTCTAACTCTATTCCTAGAACTTTCCATTCTGTTGAATCGCTGCATTCCCTCTAATTACTCCACCACTGGTAATCAGGCCTTCAGCCAACTTGGCCCAAATTCTTGAATTCCTCACCATCAATCCTTTCCTTTTTCCTTCCTCTAAGTTCTCCTAATTAAAAACCACCTGTTCTTCAATATCTGTTCCTTTTGGTCTGCAACAATTTTTTTTTCACACTCATGCCTCTGCCAAGACCCTGGGATGCTACTCTGCATTAATGATGTTATCAAAATACAAATAGTTGTCAATGAGATTACAAGGACAACGTGATTGTCAAGAAATAATTTTCTTTCTAGTTAGTAGGATTACCAGAGTCAAGCTATTCAAATTGTTTTGAATGAATGGCACAGACTTACATTTGGTAAGAGGACTTGTTTGCTCACGGTGACTGGTTTTTTGATCGATGGTTCTGATGGTGATATTCCAGCAGGTCTCTTCATGGAGGGGGGAACTCCAGCTACAGAAAAAGCGAAAACATAACCCTGGAGTCTTCAAAATCCTAACTAACCATTCACACTGTTTCCCTTTTTACAGGGTGCATGTCAACAGCAAAAGGAAGAAACAAAAGGTCTTTTAAAAAAAAAACTGACACACATTCCATACACAAAAGCCATCACCCTAAATATCATTTTCACTGACTGGTGAAATTACAGCTAAACTATTGCATGCTTGCCTGTAATACACAGTCATTTCATCTCAGTAAGTAAAATGCTTGGATTTGTGATAACATATTAATGTAAATCTTTATGGAATTTTTTTCAATAAAAATTGCACAATTGATATTTTATTCACTACAAAACCATCCACATTTACTCTGTATATAGTACCTCCTAAACTGCTGTAGCTTTAAACGAGAGACTCCAGGCTGATTTGCAAGGAATTCAATGTCCGCTTGGACATTCAAATGAGAGAAATTCAATTGGACAGTGACTTATTGGACTCTCTAACGCACATGAGTCAATTCGATATTTCACTATCCTTAACATATCTGGTCTACATGAAATCCCAGATCCACAGCAACGTTGATTTCTAACTGCAGTTTGGGATAGGTAATAAATTCTAGCCTAGCCAGTGACACTCAATGCATGAACCAATAGGGGAAAAAATGTCTTAGACATTTGTAATTTATAATTTCCATCCTTTCTCTTTCTTGAATGCATGACTCTGTTGTAAACCATTATCAATGAATGCAGTAATAAACCTTTGCTTTAAGCTTAAAGAATTTGCTATGGCTAGAAAACAGAAAGACTTCCATTTCCCAGAGCTGTTTCTTATTTTTCCAAAGCAATTGGTAGAGCCTAATAATTATAAATATAAATGAGCTTTTTCTCTTTCTGGCAGGTAAATGGGGGAAACTCCTTGGCCATTACTGCTTTGAGATTGTAGTCACATTGAATCAAACAGATGCATTCATTCTGCACCCTTTCATATCGCCAAAGATACCACACCTATAAAAGGAGCAACAGTAGCTTGGAAGACTTGCTACCAACATTTTCAGGCAAAACCTTGGTGGGGAATGCACGTTCATTGTGACCACAATCTCCAAGCAGTCCTCCCTCCGGAAAAACCTCAGGGGATCTCTCTCCCACTGCAACTCTCTTGTCCATCCCCGCCTCTAACTTGGCTGTCTCCTCTCCACCTATCTTCTCCTCTATCCATCTTCAATCTGCCTCCCCCACCTCTCCCTATTTATATCAGAACCCTCTCCCCCTCCCCCTTTTCTGATGAAGGGTCTGGGCCCAAAACATCAGCTTTTGTGCTCCTAAGATGCTGCTTGGCCTGCTGAGTTCATCCAGCTAAACACTTTGTTATCTAGCAACTAAAGAGCTCCTCCTTTCAGCTGACAGAATGAGAAATGGATATTTTCAGCTTCTCAAAGCATGCAATATGACAAAGTATCAGTTTTGGTGCCAGTTTAATGGCAGTTTAGTGACCATGACTGAAAACTGTTTTATTGCGTTCCTTCACTTCTGTCTTGTTTTATTTTATTCAACTGTGAACATATATCAGCTTTCACATTTCACAAGACAATTATTATTCTAGATGCCCTTGATCAGATGGGCCAATGGGCCAAAGAGTGGAAGATGGAGTTTAATCCACACTTTATGGTAAGGTCCTAGGAAGTGTTGCCAAACAGATATTTTGGAGTGAAAGGTTCATTGAAAGCGGAGACGCAGGTAGATAGGTTAGTGAAGGTGGCATTTGGTATGCTTGCCTTTATTGGCCAGTGCATTGAGAATAGGAGTTGGGAGGTTCATGTTGAGGCTGTTCAGGACATTTGGTAAGGCTACTTTTAAAATACAGCGTTCAATTCTGGTCCCACTGCTATAGGGAAGATGTTGATAAACTTG
Source organism: Stegostoma tigrinum (assembly GCF_030684315.1). Lineage (NCBI taxonomy): Eukaryota > Metazoa > Chordata > Chondrichthyes > Orectolobiformes > Stegostomatidae > Stegostoma > Stegostoma tigrinum. Next base: position 1,680,893 of record NC_081391.1, on the reverse strand, counting down.
AAAGGGTTCAGAAAAGATTTGCAAGGATTTTGCCAAGGTTGGAGAATTTGAGCTATAGGGAGAGGCTGAATAGGCCGGAGTTATGTTCCCTGGAGTGTCGGAGGCTGAGGGGTGTTCTTTTAATTTTTTAAACCTCTATGACGAGTATGGATAGAGTGTACAGTAAAATTCTTTTCCCCAGGGTAGGGGAGCCCAAAACTAGGTTTAAGGTGAGACGGGCAAGATTTAAAAGGGACCTAAGGGGCAATTTTTTCATGCAGAGGGTGGTACATGGATGGAATCAACTGCTCAAGGAAGTGGAGGAGGCTGGTAGAATTACAACGTTTAAAAGGCATATGGATGGATATATGAGCAGAAAGGGTTGAGATATATGTGGGCCAAATGCTGGCAAATAGGACTAGATTAATTTAGGAATTCTGGTCGGCATGGACGAGCTGGACCAAAGGGTCTGTTTTTGCGCTGTACATCTCTATGACTCTATGTAATAGCCTGCAGAGTAGGTAGACTGCGCCTGAGAGTTCCTCAGTAGCTCACGCATAGAAATGACTGTACTTCACTAACTAAAACAAGCTATATAATTACCAGGTTTCAAGTTTCAATGGAAGTAAAAATCTAATCAGAGTTCCAAAATGCAGCGGAACTGCAGTGGCTCAGTGTGCAACTCCATACCGTGGGTTTGGTTGGTGAAATAGTTGTAGAGCTGAGAAACATAGGTCAGAATGCTGAGACGGTCTGGAACACGCATGGCCACCATATCCTCTGGGTCCAAGAGCGCTGGAATTCCCAATTCCTGTTCAGCCACTTCAAATGCCTATGGAAACAGAGACACACAAGAAATGAGCGCTAAGCTGTTTAAAGGTCTAATGTTTCAAGTTCTCATGAAAGCTTAGTGATCTTTGTTATCACTTTATAGTGGATTAACTCATATAAACAGTATGCACACATTATCCAGACCAGGACTCTGACAACCTTTGAGCAATCAGGATGGCCTCAAAGCACCTCTCCCTTCCATGGGAGTAAGGCCATAAGACACAGCATAAATTAGGCCATTTGGCCCATCGTGTCTGCTCTGCCATTCAATCATGGCTGATACGTTCCTCAACCCCATTCTCCTGCTTTCTCCCCGTAATCCTTGATAATCAAGAACCTAAGTCTTAAATGTACTCAATGATTTGGCCTCTGCAGCCTTCTGGTAGTGTATTCCATAGACTCACCATTCTTTGGCTGTAGAAGTTTCTCTGTCTCCATTCTGAAAGGTCTTCCCTTTACTCTAAGGCTGTGTCCTTGGGTCCTAGACTCTCCTACCAACGGAAACATCTTCCCAACATCCATTTTATCCAGGTCATTCAATATTCTGAAAGTTTCAATTAGATCCCCCCTCATCCTTCTAAACTCCAATGAGTACAGTCCAAAAGAACAAAGAAAATTACAGCACAGGAACAGGCCCTTCAGCCCTCTAAGCCTGCGCCGATCTAGATCCTCTATCTAAACCCGTCACCTATTTTCCAAGGATCTGTATCCTTCTGCTCCCTGCCCATTCATGTATCTGTCTAGATACATCTATCATACCCGCCTCTACCACCTTCAGTGGTAACCTGTTCCAAGCACCCACCACCCTCTGTGTAAAGAACTTTCCACACATATCTCTCTTAAACTTTTCCGTCTCACCTTGAAATCGTGACCCCAAGTAATTGAGTCCCTCACTCTGGGATAAAGCTTCTTGTTATCCACCCTGTCTATACCTCTCACGATTCTGCAGACCTCAATCAAGTCCTCCCTCAACCTCCGCCTTTAGTGTAAATAATCCTAATCGACTCAACCTCTCTTCATAGCTTGCACCCTCCATACCAGGCATCATCCTGGTGAACTTCCTCTGCACCCTCTCCAAAGCATCCACATCGTTTTGGTAATGTGACGACCAGAACCGTACGCAGTATTCCAAATGTGGTCGAACCAAAGTCCAAAACAACCGTAACATGACCTGCTAACTCTTGTACTCAATACCTCGTCCGATGAATGCAAGCAGGCCATATGCCTTCTTGACCACTTTATCAAACTGCGTTGCCACCTTCAGGGTACAATGGACCTGAACACCCAGATCTCTGTGCAATTTTCCCCAGGGCTCTTCCGTTTACCAAACAGTTCACTCTAGAATTGGATCTTCCAAAATGCATCAACTCGCATTTGACTGGATTAAACTCCATCTGCCATTTCTCTACCCAACTCTCCAATCTCTCTCTATTCTGCTGCATTCTCTGACAGTCCCATTCACTATCTGCTACTCCACCAATCTTAGTGTCATCTGTAAACTTGCTAATCAGACCATCATTTATGTATATCACAAACAACAGTGGTCCGAACACAGATCGCTGTGGAACACCAGTGGTCACAGTTCTCCATTTTGAGAAACTCCCTTCCACTATAACTCTGTCTCCTCTTGCCCAGCCAGTTCTCTATCCATCTCGCTAGTACACCCTGGACCCCTTGCCTATCATGGGGAACCTTATCAAACGCCTTCCTGAAGTCCATGTATATGACATCTACAGCATTTCCCTCATCTATCAATTTTGTCACTTACTCAAAGAATTCCATCAAGTTTGTAAGACATGACCTTCCCTGCACAAAACCATCCTGCCTATCAGTAATAAGCCCATTTTCTTCCAAATGTAAATAGATCTTATCCCTCAGTATCTTCTCCAGCAGCTTCACCACCACTGACGTCAGGATCCCCATTCTATAATCACCTGGATTATCCTTGCTACCCTTCTTAAACAAGGGGACAACATTAGCAATTCTCCAGTCCTGCGGGGCCTCACCCATGCTCAAGAATACTGCAAAGATATCTGGTAAGGCCCCAGCTATTTCCTCTCTTGCTTCCCTCAGTAACCTGGGATACAGCCGATCTGGACCTGGGGACTTGTCCACTGTAATGCCTTTTAGAATACTCAACACTCTCTCCCCCCACCCGCCCCCAACTTATGCCAACTTGACCTAGAGTAATCAAACATCTACCCCTAACCTCAACATCCATCATGTCTCTCTCCGCAGTGAATACTGACACAAAGAACTCATTAAGAATCTCACTCATTTTCTCCGACTCCTCGTATAACTTCCCTCCTTTGTCCTTGAGTGAGCCAATCCTTTCTCTGGTTATCCCCTTGTTCCTTATGTACGAATAAAAGGCTTTGGATTTGCTTTAACCCTGTTTGCTAAAGATATTTCGTGACCCCTTTTAGACCTCTTAATTCCTCGTTTCAGATTGGTCCTACTTTCCCAATATTCTTCCAAAGTTTCGTCTGTTTTCAGTCACCTAGACCTTATGCATGCTTCCTTTTTCCTCTTTGCTAGTCTCACAATTTTACCTGTTCCCTAATCTTGCTCTTTCTATCCCTCATTTTCAGAGACATGTCTGTCCTGCACTCTAATCAACCTCTCTTTAAAAGCCTCCCACATATCAAATGTGGATTTAGCCTCAAACAACTGTTCCCAATCCACATACCCCAGCTCCTGCTGAATTTTGCTATAGTTGGCCTTCCCCCAATTCAGCACTCTTCCTTTAGGACCACTCACATCTTTGCCTATGTGTATTCTAAAACTTACAGAATTGTGATCTTTATTCCCAAAGTAATCCCCTACTAAACCATCAACCTCAAACATTCCTCATGGTACAAACCATCAGAATTTTTCTTACCTAGGTATGCACAAAAGAATGGAGGTAAAATTGTCTGCTACAAACATGTCAAGTTGTTTAATCAAAGAACTATACTATTAAAGGAAGAATGACATTCTAGTAATTCATTCAGTCAATAGATCAGAACAATCTAGCAGTTAAAGCAGTTGAATGAAGATAGGGACCAAGCTACAGCTGCCCCACCAGGAGCTGTCTACAACATTACTGTTCATTTAAATGAGTTGAATAGTTACAGTTCAGGAGGTCATTCAGCCAGTCAAGTCTATTTCGACTCTCTTCAAGAACATTTCAGCTAATGTCACACTCCTACCCTACAAATTATTTATCTTCAAATATTTGTCTTTTGCAAGCCACTCTTGACTCTGCTTCCACTGCTCTCTGAGGCAGTGCTTCCAGATCGCCCAACTGCCACAGAGAAAAACATTTCCTTCAACCACTGAAACATGCAGCCAGCCAGATCTCTGCTCGTGTCCGCTCTTGACCTGGATTTTTTTGACTCAGAATCTCTGCAGTGCAGATAGAGGCCATTTGGCCGATCAAGTCTGCAACTACCTTTTGAAGAGAATCCCAGCCACACCCACAGCACCCCCACCCTAGCCCCATAACCCCAAATTTAGCGTAGCCAATCCACCTAACGTACATATCTTTGGACTGTGGGAAGGGATCGATGCACCCGGTGGAAACTCATGCAGACACAGGAAGACTGTGCAAACACCACACAATCATCACAGGCTGGAAGCGAACTCAGTTCCTTGGCGCTGAGAGGCAACAGTACTAACCACCGTGCTGCTGTGCTCTCCTTGTTCTTTTGACCAAAATGAATCATATCACACTTAATCCCTAAACTTCAGCTGTACCATGTCAACCCAAACCACTAGACTGCGTGCTCTTGAAGTCTACTGCTAACCTCCAAGTCAAATGTAAATCTGGAAATCGTTTCCAAGTCATTAATGTAGATGAAGAAAAGCAGTGGGCTGAATGCCAACACATGGGGGAACACTAATGGGTACATTGCTTCAATCTGGAAAAACAGCCACTCATTACTTCTAAATAAAGAAGAGCTGATGCTGTAAATCAGGAACAAAAACAAGTTGCTGGAAAAGCTCAGCAGATCTGGCAGATCTATGAAGAAAAAAAAAAAATCAGAGTTACCATTTTGGGTCTGGGGTGACCCTTCCTCAGAACTTATTTGTATTTGACTTCTGAGGATGGGTCACTGGACCTAAAACGGTAACTCTGATTTTTTTCTTCACAGACCTGGTGAGCTTTTCCAGCAACTTCTGTTTTTAGAACATAGAACAGAGAAAAGTACAGCACAGTACAGGCCCTTCGGCCCACGATGTTGTGCCGTGGAATAATCCTAAACCAAAATTACTTCTCACAATTTGCTGTCGCTCAGCCAACTTTCTAATGATGTTGCCTCAGCCTCCTTCATTCCACAGGCTTTATCTCTGCTGACAGGTCTGTTACATAGCACTTTATCAAATTTGTTATAATGATACCACACACACAACTATATCCCCTGGATGAACAGTTTACATTTTCAGTCTGTCTGTAGGAATGATCTCGATTATCCAGTGGCTTGCCACTTCAATAAACCAGAAGGGTTCAATCAAATCAAAGCTTTCAAGTTTTCATTAACTACTACATTGCTCAGTGTTGATAATAGCTATGGATTCTATGTTCAATAAAATGGAGAATCCTGCTCTCAATGCTCCAGAATCCTCCCTGATTTCAGAGAGGGAATGGAATAAATCACAAACAAAAATCATTTGTTAACACTGTTTATTTTGCTCCATAAGAGGGGGGTCTTGTACAACATTAATTACCCCAGCCTCTGAGCCTGGAGGCCCATATTTTAGTTCCACTTGCACCAGAGGTGTCATAACATCTCTGAACAAGTTGATTATTTAGCTCCATGATGGCTGTTTTAAGAACATTGGATTGGTAAATTGTGATTAGATTAGATTCCCTACAGTGTAGAAACAGGCTCTTTGGCCCAACAAGTCCACACTGCCCCTTGAAGTATCCCACCCAGACCCATCCCCTATAACACCCACGCACACCCCTGAGCACTAGGGGGAAATTTAGCATGGACAATCCACCTAGCCTGCACATCTTTGGACTGTGGGAAAAAACCGGAGCACCCGGAGGAAACCCACAGAGACACGGGGAGAATGTGCAAACTCCACATAGACAATCACCCAAGGCTGGAATCGAACCTGGGTCCTTGGTGCTGTGAGGCTGCAGTGCTAACCACTGAGCCACCATGATGGAACTGAAAGTCACAAAGCATGCTAGTGACGTACACTCCATGTTGCTGACTCTCTCTTTTCGCACCCTGACACAAATAGCCCTGTCCTGAAAAGTATCATGTAAGACATACTGGTCAGAAAATACTGGAGAAACTCAGCAGGTCTGGTAGCATCTGTGCAGAGAGAAAGAGTGTTAATGCTTCAAGTTTGTTATGTTATTACTGGACATGTCACAATTATAAAGGGGGACAGACAGAAGATCCTGTGGCCGCAGAAAAGACACCAGGGTTGTATATTGCCTCCTGGGCGCCAGGGTCAAGGATGTCTCTAAGTGGTTGCAGAACATTCTGAAGGGGGAGGGTGAACTACCAGAGGTCATTGGTACAAATGACCGAGGTAGACAATGTGCACAAAGGGATGGGGTCCCGTGAAATGCATTAGGTAAGAAGTTAAAAAGCAGGACCTCAAGGGCAGTGATATCTGGATTACTCCCAGTTCCACGTGTCAGTGAGGATAGAAATAGAAAGATTGGCCAGATGAATGTGTGGCTGAGGAGCTGGTGCAGGGGGCAGGGTTTTCATTTCTTGGATCATTGGGATCTCTTTGGGGTACAGGTGATCTGTACAAGAGGAACAGGTTGCACTCAAAGCGGAGGGGGATGAATATCCTTGTGTGGAGATTTGCTAGTGTTACCCAGGTGGATTTACAACAGTTTTGCAGGCGGATGGGACTCTGAATAAGAGAGGGGCCATCGAGGAGTCGGGGAAAATACATTACCCATCGAGGGCAAGCTTACTATTCAGGATGGCCAGGGGCACAATAAAGGGAGGGAAAAGACTTTTGGTTTTAAATGCATTTATTTCAATGCATGAGGCCTGACTGGTAAAGCAGACGAGTTCAGAGCATGGACTGGCCCTGGTGATTGGGATATAATTGCCTCAACAGAAGCTTGGCTGAGTAAAGGGCAGGACTGGCAGCTCAATACTCCAGGATACAGAAGCTACGGGAGTGACAGAAGTACAAGTAAGTGAGGAAGGGGAGTTGTCCTTTTGATAAGGGAGAACATAACAACACTGCTTAGACAGGATATTCTTAAGGGGTCATCAAGTGATGCCATATGGTTAGAATTTAGAAACAAGAAGGGGACAGTCACTCTGTTGGGGCTGTATTACAGATCCGCAAATAGGCAGCGGGCTCTCGGAGGAGAAGACATGTAGTAAGATTGCAGGTACCTGTAGGAATAATAGAGTTGGTTGGAGATTTTAGAGGGCCCTACTCGGGAGGGTGTAACACTGGACCTGCTCCTAGGAAACAAGATCGGGCAAGTGAGTAAATTGTCAGTTGGAGAACATTTTGGGTCCAGTGACCATAACTGTCTCAGTTTTAACATAGTTATGGAAAAAGATAGAACACATCCACAGGTTAAGGTGCTAAACTAGAGCAAGGCTAAATTTGAGGCCTTTAGGCAGGATTTAGGAGAGGTCAACTAGGTGAGTCTGTTTGAAGGAAAAGTTACGACTGGAAAACGGGAGGCTTTTAAAAATGTGATATCAAGAGTCCAGGGATAGTATGTCCCTGGCGGAGGGAAAAGGTCGCAGATTTAGGGATCCCTGGCTGACGAGGGATACTGAGGCTCTGGTCAGGAAAAAGGAGGCGGCATACATTGGGTTTAAGTTATCAGGCTCAAATGAATTCCTAGATTAACAAAAAATCTAGGAGCGGAGTCAAGAGGGTAATCTGAAGAGCAAAAACAGGGTACGACGTGGATCTAGCAGATAAGGTTAAAGATAATTCCAAGAGGTTTTATAGCTATATTAAGAGTAACAGGGTGGTTAGGGAGACTTTAGATTCCCATAAAGATCAGCATGGTGGTCTATGTATGGAGCCACAGGAGATGGGGGAGATTTTTAATGAATACTTCTCCTCAGAGTTTACTGCGGAGAGAATCATGCATGCTAAAGAATAAGGGAAACAGGTGGGGATGTTTTGAGCCACACATTACCAGAGAGGAGGCGTTTGTAGCCTTAAAGCATATTTAGGTGGACAAATGCCCCAGGCCTGATCAAGTCCATCCTCGGACATCATAGGAGGCTAGGGAAGAAACCGCACAGGCTCTTGCAGAGAATTTTGCTTCATCTTTAGCCACTGATGAAGTTCGAGAAGACTGGAAGGTGGCTAATGTTGTTCCATTATTTAAGAAAGGCAGCAAAGACAAAGCCAGGGAACTACAGGACAGTGAGCCTGACATCAGTAGGAGGCAAATTATTGGAGAGGATATTAAGGGACAAGATCAATCAACATTTGGACAGTCAAGGTCTGATTAGGGATAGTCAGCATGGATTTGTGTGCAGGAAGTCATGTCTGACAAATCTTTTAGAGCTTTTCGAAGAGGTAACCAAGACGATGGATGCGAGGGCAGTGGATATTGTCTACATGGGCTTTAGTAAGGCCTTTGACAAGGTCCCACACGGCAGGCGAGTCACAAAGGTTATGTTGCATGGGATCCAGGGACAGCTAGCTAATTGGATTCAAAATTGGATTCAAAATTGGCTCAATGGTAGGAAGCAGAGGGTGATGGTTGAAGGCTGTTTCTTGGAATGAAGGCCTGTGATCAGTGGCGCGCCACAGGGATTGGTGTTGGGACCTTTGTTTTTTGTCATTGACAATAATGATCTGTGTGTGAAATTAAAAGGCATGATTACTAAGTTTGCGGATAATAAAAAAATTAGCAGGTACAGTTGATAGCATGGAAGATTATCAAAAATTACAGAGGAATCCTGATTGGATGAGAATTGAGCTGAGCATTGGCAAATGCAATTCAATACAGATAAGTGAGAGGTGTTGCACTTTGGAAAGTCGAACCAACATAGGATTTACACAGTAATTGGTAAGGTCCTGTGGAATGTTGTGGAACAGAGGGACCTAGGAGCACAAGTACATAGTTCACTGAAAACGGTGTCACAGGTAGACAGGGTGGTAAAGGCGGTATTTAGCATGCTGGTCTTCCTCAGTCGAGACACTGAGTACATTAAGAGGGTGGACAGCACAGGACTTCATTCCTTGGAACGTAAGAGAATAAGGGGTGACTTTATTGAGTTGTAGAAAATCATGAGGGGCATAGATAGGATAAATGCGTATAGTTTTAATTCCCAAGGGTTGGGGAATTGCAAACTAGAGGGCATAGGTTTAAGGTGAGAGGGGAAAAATTTAAGATGGACTCAAGGGGCTACTTCTGCATGCAGGCAGTAGTGCGTATATGGAAGGGCTGCCGGAGAAAGTGGTTGTGGCAGGTATCACAGCAAAATTTACAAAACATTTGGATAGGTACACAGATGGGAAAGGTTTAGAGCGGCATGAAGCAAACCTGAGCAATCAGAACTAGCTGAGTGGGCACCATTGTCAGCATGCATCAGTTTGGGCCGAAGGGCCTGTTTTCACACTATATTACTCTATGACTCTAAGTCAGATCACTGACGACTGTCTGACCAGCTGTGCTTTTCCAGCTTCACACCTGTAGACTCTGGCTTCCATCATCTGCTGTCCTTATTGTCTCCAGATCACAGACTAACTGAAACCTCGCTTGATAGATTAAAACAAATCAAAAACAGATCGATGTGGTGCGTTGCTGAAACATAACTATGCAAAGCTGCAGATTTTGCTTGAACAATAAAAGAGAAGCTTATTAAAAGAAATTAAGATAAAATAGAATAAGCCAAACTATCTACTAATAAAGATTTTGAAACAAACGGTAAAAATATTTAACCCATTAATTCTAAAACAATTTTCCCTATTACAGAAACATTGAAAATAGCATTAGGAATATGCCATTCAGTCCTTCAAGATTGCTGTGCCTTTACTATGATCATGGCTGATCACTCTACTCAGTACATTGCTCCACCTTTTGCTCCATACTCTTTGATCCTTTTAGCTCGAAGAACTACATATCCTTCTTGAAAACATTCAATATATTGGCCTCACCAGTTGTTTATGGCAGAGAATTCCACAGACTCACCAGGGTCAGAAGAAATTTTCCTCATCTCAATCCTCAATGGCATACACCATTAACTTTGACTGTAACCTCTGGTTCAGGGCTCCCTGGTCATTGGGAACATCCTTCCTGCATTTATCCTGTTAGAAATTTATACACTTCTATGAGATTCACTCTTCATTCTTCTACACACTGGTGAATACAAGCGATCTAGTGTCTCAACATATGTCAATCCTGTTATTTCAGAAATCAATCTGATTAATTGTCATTACACTCCTTCCATTTTCAGAAGGTTCTTCCCCAGTTAAGCAGACCCAAACTACACACAATACTCCAGGTGTCGTCTCATCAAGGCCCCGTACAATTGAAGCATGTCACCCCTGCTCCTGTATTTGAATCCTCTCATTAAGACTACCATTTGCCTCTTCCCCGTCTGTTGCACCTTCATGCAAACTTTCAGTAACTGGTGCAGAAGGGCACTCAGGTATCGTTGCACCTCTCTCTTTCTCGATCTATCGTCTTCCAGAGAAATAGCTGCCTTCACGTTTTTGCAACCAAAGTGGATAACCTCATTTATCTACGTTATATTTTTATCTGCCGTACATTGGTCCAATCATTAAGTTGTCCAAATCACATTGAAGCAGCCCCCTCACAGTTCACTTTCGCCCCCAGCTTTGTCTCATCTGCAAAGGCGGAGTATTCACATTTAGTTCCCTCATCTAAATTACTCATATATATTGAGAATATTGGGGGTCCAAGCATCAATTCCTGTAGTAACTCACTGGTCGTTGGCTGCCACGCAGAATATTACTCTTGGTTTAAAGTTTTAGCAAAGATTTGTAGCTTGGTTATGGGTGAGGTTGTTGACTTGCTCACTGAGCTGAACTGCTTTTGTTCAGACGCTTCACCACCATGCTAGGTAACATCAATGAGGCCTCCAATGAAGCGATGTTGTTCCACTTCAGTTGGAATTTATACTGCCGGTCTGTGATAATGAGTAGTGTGATTTCCAGGTTTGTATAAGGGGTCCAATTCTATATGTTTCTTGTTTGCCTTAGGGGTTGAGAACCATGCATCTAGGAATTCCTGTCTGTCTGTGTTTGGCTTGGACTACAATAGTTACGCTGTCCTAGCTAAGCTGATGGCCTTCATTGTCTGAGTGTACTCATATTAAGCAAAGTTCATTGTGTTGTTTTGTTGCTAGCTGATGTTCATGTATTCTGAGAGGCTGAAACACCGAGTTGACAGATCTCCCCATTCCATCCACTCAATCCAAGAATTCCTCAATACCCTCAAGAACAAAAATCAGTGACGACAAGATTATAGCATCTTTTGACGTCACAGCATTATTCATCAATCAACATCCCACTACCCAAACAAACACTGGCCACATTACTAGAGGAAGCAGGAATGCAGGCCAGCAGCTCCATCAGCAATGACAACATACTCAAACTACTAGACCTTGCCTCACCACACACTTCGTCTTTAATGGTCAAGTATACAAACAGATCATTGGCACAATGGAGCCACCCATCTCAGGACTAAACACACAGACAGTCATGCAAAGATTAGAACACACCACCCACTCTCACATGCAACCTAAACTGTGGATCCGGTATGTAGACGACGCATTTATCATTATTAGACGCAACAAATTAAAAGAAACCTACCACCTCAAAGTATTCGCAGGGACTAAATTCATGAGAAAAGAACAACAATCAGCTTCCATTTTGGCGTCCAGAATTCCTCTGTTCATTACTCAGTTTCATGCCCGTCAACCAGTTCTCTATTCATGTTGGTATATTACACCCAATCCCAGCGCTTCAACTTGACATGTTAATCGCGTATTTAGGAACTTACTGTAAGTCTTCTGAAAGTCCAAGTAAAGTACAGCCACTGTGCACCTCCTTATCAACTCGACTTGTGATATCCACCAGAAAGTCTGGAAGATTTGCCAAGCATAATTTCCTTTTCATAAATCCATGCTGACTGTGTCCAATCCTGTCACTGAATTCAAAGTGCTCAGCTATTAAATCTTTTATAATGGACGCTTGCATTTTTGCTACCACTGATATCAGGCTAACCAATTCATAAATCCTTGCTTTCTCTCCATTACGTTTTTTTTTAAAATAGTGGGGTTACAATAGCAACCCTCTAAGTCATAGCAACTGTTCCAGAGTATATCATATCTTGAAAGATGATCACCAATGTATCCATTACTTCTTAAATAGTCTGAAATGTAGATTATTCTTTCAGTTTCTCACCCTCATTAGACCACGTAGTTCCCAATATATCTGGGACGTTGTGCCCTCCTTTGAGAAGACAGGATACTCATTAAATTGGTCTGTCATCTCTTTATTCCCCAATATAACTTCAACTGCTTGACTATAAAGGGACCGACATTTATCTTCATCTCTTTACATACTTGTACAAGCTTTTGCAATCAGCATTTAGGTTTCCTGAAAGCTTGCACTCTTACTTAATCCCTTTGTGTACTTCTGCTGAAATCTAAACTGCTCCCAAACCTCAAGTCTGCTTTTTTTTTTCTGACCAATTTGTATGTCCCTTCCCTGGATCTAATACTATTCCTAAATTTGCTCCTTAGCTATGGTTAGGCTGCCTATATCCCCATTTTATTTTTGTGCCAGACAGGAATGAACAATTTTTGCAGTTCCTGCATGTAGTCTAAGTGTTTGCCATCAGCTATTATTATAATCAGCTCATGCCACATACCATCAATAACTTCCCTATAGGTGGCTCAGTCATGGGCACTGCTTCCTCACAGCGCCAGGGACCCGGGTTCAATTCCAGCCTGTGTGGAGTTTGCACATTCTCCCGTCTGCATGGATTTCCTCCGACAGTCCAAAGATAGGCAGGTTAGGTGGATTAGCCATGCTAAATTTTTGATTGTGTCCAGAATTGTGTAGGTTAGGTGGATTATACAAAGTAAATGTCAGATAACAGGGAATGAGTAGGGGTGGATCTTGGTGGGATGGTGCGGACTCAATGGGCCAAAAGGTCTGCTTCCACACTGTAGGGAAGCTATTTATATTCTTACCCTATTTGCAGATTTAACTATGTCAGTAAAATCAAGAATTTTATCATTTTTGGCCACTCTTCCCCAAGGGTCAGTGCACAGCTGGCCTGCAAGTTATCTTTTCTCGTTACACAATTCCCAGTCTAGGCTGTTCTGCATTTGGAAGAAGGGTCATCAGACCAGAAACGTTAACTCTGCTTTCTCTCCACAGATGCTGCCAGACCTGCCAAGTTGTTTCTGTTTCTCTCCCAGCCTAGAATGCCTTGTCCTCAAGTTGGTTCCTTAATGTATTGATCCAGAAAACCACCTTGTACACACTGCAGGAACTCTTCCCTCAAGATACTATTACTTACCTGTACATTAAAATGGAAAACAGATTTTGTGTTGTAAACAGAACACCTCCAGGACAGTATTCACACCAGTGTCCCTGTCTTTGACATCTCAGAAGGTTTAAGTCATTCACGACTTTAACTTTTGGACTGGAATTGCAGGTAGCTTCCTCCGGAGTTATTCTACACCAGAGTTTAAATGTACTCAGTTTAAAGTACCCTCTTCTGGATCTTATCCCAACACTTCTAGTCTGGGACTAACACTGCTCTCCTTATCCTTCGTTTCTCAGAAGCACTGGTCATTATAAGCATCTTAAAAATAGAGACTCCTCAGGAATGCACAAAAGACAAAGTAAAAGAAATTTCCCCTCCAAAGTGTGGGGCTCCCTTAAGCTTAAAAAAATTTCCAGAAGTATTTGATTTATTGATGTTATGTCTACCTAAGTACAGTGAAAAGTTTTGTTCTGTGAACATTACAGGCAGATCATAAGGATATACAGATCATAGGGTACTTAGATAGAGCCGAGATATACAGGCTATGGCTGCACAGGAAGTGCACAAAAGCAAGGTCAACATTAGATTTGAAGTTAGTGGAGTGCAGTAGTCGAAATACAGAGGGGATTGCAGTACGCTTTCAAGCCTCTATATCTTCTGCTGGTTGGAAGAGAGTGTTACTAAGGTGGGAAGGGTCTTTGACGATATTGGCAGCCTTTCTACAGCAACAAGTCTGAATGAAGTCCATGGATGGGAGGTTGGCTTCTGTGATGATCTATGCTGTGTTCACAACTTTCTGTAGTTTCTTAAAGCTCTGGGCAAAGCAGTTGCCATACCAAGCTATTATGTACCCAGGCAGAATGCTTTCTATGGTGCATCTATAAAAGTTGGAGAGGGTTCTTATGGACATGTCAAATTTCCTAAGCCTCCTGAAGCATTGTTCTGCCTACTTGGCTGTCACATCTATAGGGGAGGTCCAGGACAGACTGTTATTTTAGGCACCATTATTGACTTTGCTGGGGCCCAAAACACTACAGGTAAGCAAAAAGTCAATAATGGTGCACAAAAGCCCATTATTTCTAAAGTAGGCTTCAAAAACTATTCTAAAAGAAATCACCATGGCTACAAAAATACACTCAGTTTAATTATTAACTTCAGGCTCTCAGAAAAGCCACTATAGTCTACTGAGATAGATATAAGATAGGAATAAATGGAGATAGTAAAAACTGCCAATGCTGGAGTCAGAGAAAAGACAGTGTGAAGCTGGAGGAACGCAGCAGGGCTGACAGCAGAGGAGCAGGAAAGTTGACGTTTCAGATCAGGACCCTTCTTCAGAAATGGGGGACGGGGAAGGGGGGGGGGGGCTTGGGAATATTGGTGGAATGGTGATGGTTGAGTGCAGGTAGGGAGTAGTGGGGATTAATCAATGGAGGTGGGAGAAGCGGATAGGAGAGAGAGAAGATGGTGTCAGGTCAAGGAGGCAGGGATGAGAGGGAGGGTTGATCATGGGATAAGGCTGGGGGCTGGGGAAATTTTGAAACTGAAGTCCCTACTGAGATCATTGGGTTGTAGGCTCCCAAGGCAGAATAAAATGAGGGGCAGCACTGTGGCTCAGGTGGTTAGCACGGCAACCTCACAGTGCCAGGGACCAGATTCCAGCCTCGGGTAACTGTGCGGAGTTTGCACATTCTCCCCGTGTCTGCGTGGGTTTCCTCTGGGTGCTCCGATTTCGTCCCAAAGATGAGCAGGCTAGATGGATCGGCCATGCTAAATTGCCCATAGTGTTCAGGAGTGTGTGGGTTATAGGGGGATGGGCCTGGGTGGGATGCTCCAAGGGGCGGTGTGGACTTGTTGGGTCGAAGGGCCTGTTATCACACTGTAGGGAATCTAATCTAAAAAAAAACCTTCTCCTGAATGAGATGGGTAGAGCAGGGATTGATGTTCGGACCCCAGCTATTCACATTATAATGTAAATGATTTAGACTATGGAACTAAATGTAATCTCCCAAAACGTGCAGATGACAGAAAACTGGTTGGATGGGTGAGTAGTGACAAGGATGGAGAGATGTTGCAGTGTCATTTGGACAGACTGAATGAATGGATAAATTCACGGCAGAAGCTGTGTGTGGACAAACGTGAGGTTATCTACTTTGGTAGTAAACACAGGAAAGCCAATTATTTTTCAAATGGCTGCCAAATGGCAGAGGGGAACATTCAGCAAGATTGAGGCGTCCTCATGCACCAGTCACAAAAAGTAAGCACACAAGTGCAGCAGGCAGTATAAAAGGCAAACTGCATATTGGTATTCCTATCAATAAGATTTGAATACAGGAGTTGGGATAACTTGCTGCAATTGTATAGGGCCTTGGTGAGAGCACTCATGGAGTACTGCAAGTTGTGGAAATCCTTCCGAGTGAGTTTGAATAGACCAGAATCATTCTGAACCTCGCATATGTATAGAACAGTTCGGCCACATTTGGAATATTG
This sequence comes from Stegostoma tigrinum, assembly GCF_030684315.1. Taxonomy (NCBI): domain Eukaryota; kingdom Metazoa; phylum Chordata; class Chondrichthyes; order Orectolobiformes; family Stegostomatidae; genus Stegostoma; species Stegostoma tigrinum. The sequence goes on along the minus strand of NC_081391.1, from coordinate 1,665,112 downwards.
TACACAGTTCTGATCACCACACTACCAGAAAGATAGGAGGATTTGGACAGGCTACAGAAAAGGTTTACCAGGATGCTGACTACAAACTACATACCTTTTGAGGTATACAAGATAATGAGAGGCATAGATAGTCTCTGGCTATCAACTCTATTTCCCAGGGCAGAAATGGCTAGCACGAGGGGTCATAGTTTTAAGCTGGTTGGTGGAAAGTATAGAGGGGATGTCAGAGGCAGGTTCTTTACGCAGAGAGTAGTGAGAGCATGGAATGCGTTGCCAGTAGCAGTTGTGGAAGCAAGGTCATTGGGGTCATTTAAGAGACTGCTGGACATGTATATGGTCACAGAAATTTGAGGTTGCATACATGAGGATCAATGGTCGGCACAACATTGTGGGCTGAAGGGCCTGTTCTGTGCTGTACTGTTCTATGTTCTATGTTCTAAATGCTCCTATCTTCCATGTTCCTATTAACTCAAAAGCCAAAAATTCGATCTTACAGTAAATGATATTAAAAAAGACTCTCAGTCTCCACCATAAGTCCTTTTGCTGGAACTGGGAGAAGTTCAAGATGATACAAGTGGAGGGAGGGAAAGTGAAGATTGAGGCATGAAAACAATTGCTTGGAAATCAGGGAATTAAATGACAAGAAGAATGACAGTATAAAGGCAAAAGCAGATAGGACAAGTGAAAAAACGAAAGATGAACATTGCAGAATCTTTACCAAGATTTGTTATCCCAAAAAAAAGGAATGACTGAGATTATTACACTCAATATGGAGTTTGGTAGCTGAAAGATCAGGTGCTGTTCAGTGAATTGACATTCATCTTCGCTGGAGTTACATAGGACAATGGAAGAAAAGGGGCCAAGAATTAAAATGATTGATATATGGAAACACTTCTAACTGCATGGAACAAGGAGTCAATGGTAGACAGAATAGAAACTAACAGATCCATAATAACTGATGATGCATCTATGTTATACTGAGCTTAGAACACTTACTCCTTTCTGAATAGAACTGAAAGGAAAATAGAAAATGATGTCATGGGTAACGCAGCTGCAACACAGCAGAGGAAAAAAGTGAGAAGCTGGAGCTAACTGGCACAGCTGAATGGGAGCTGTGCCCAAATATGCTGCACCCTGACCTGTTCAACCACAGCTTGAAAGCTCTCCCTCAGTTTCAATATCAATCCCCTGAATGCACTAGCACATGAGCAGATCAAATTGAACACAAACTAAATGGCATAGTCAGCTTGCAAAATAACAAGTGAGGGCATATGTTGGCACTTAAAGGTTGGGTACCAAAAAGAGAGAACCTCTTTTAAACAACTTCAGACCTGTTTGCCGACAGTGAACCACCCTCGGGAGAATATTAATTAAGCCCCTTCACAATCAGCTGATTTTCTAAACTTCACCTGGACTGGAGATAATCAAGCATCTACCTGATCCCTTGGCCCAAACCTCCAGTTAAAACATGCCTGGAGCCATGGAAGAGCACTTAGACCGCAGACACCCTACCCAAACCCCCACCCTCCCCGAATGCCAGATCTTAAAAGAATAAACACCCAACTCTAAGGCTACTCCCAGATCACCAAACATTACCTAGAACCCCAAGACAGCGTCCCGCAATCCCAGACTCCGAGAAGCACATTACATATCACAAAGACGCACAAGCCAACACCCTAATACCACAAAACACTGCCGAGAACACACAAATGCCTGCCTTCCTCTGCAATGTCGCCAAAGTTTCAACTCCCCTGCCCAGTTGCCATCCAGGCCCCTAGCTCCTCCCCAGTCACTGCTTGGACTTCAGATCTTCCCCAGTTCCTGACCGAAGCCACTGCTCCTCTGCAGGCCCAGATGCTTACATTCCCCATCCATCAGTGGTCAGACTCTCGGCCTCTTCCTTTCACTGGGCTGCCCCTCTCTGTGGCCCTCCACTTTCAAATCCCCACTGTCTCCATATCTGGATTTCTGAGGAGCTACACCCATTAAAGCAATGCTTATTTGTCAACATGTATTGTAATTAAACAGAAACTGCATCATTTACATTGGATCCACCACAAAGCTGCCAATTTGTCCAGACAGTGTCAGGCTTCTTGCAGATAATAGGCTGTCCCACAAAAGACGAGGAGCAACATTAAAAATTCACAAATTTGTACAAACACCAGATAATCACAGAGACAGGGTAAAATTAATTGTGCTTAATCCAAAATTCACTAACTACAAACATCTCAACTACAGCTTCATTTCTGTCATTTCTGACCTTCTTGAGTCATGAAGGTCACCACAAGACTTATTAAATTCATACAGCTCAGAAAAGGCCCTTCAGCCCAACGAGTCTACACTGCTATTACCGCTAAAATGCATTAATTCCAGTTTCCTACACTTGTCCCATATGAGAAGTACTTATCCAAATGTTTTTTTAAAGATTGTACGGTTTCCAGCCTCCGTTACCTTTCCAGGCAGTGCACTGCAGACTCCCACCATCCGCTGAGTGAAAAGATTTTTTCCCTAAATCCCTTCTCAATCTCTTGCCCCCTCATCCTAGAACTATGCCCTCTCGTTATTGATCCCTCAACAAAGGGAAACAGCTGATATCTATTTACCCTGTTCGTACACCTCAATCATGTCCCCTGCCTCGGTCTTCTCCAGGCTGAAGAAAAAAACCCAAACCTATCTAGCTGCTTCTTATAGCTCAATTCCTCCATCCTATTCAATATCCTGGTAAACATCCTCTGCAACTTCCTACTGCTATCACACCCTTCCTGTAGTGACGTAACTAGAACTGCATACAGTACTCCAGTTGCAACCTGATCAACACTCTATACAACTCCAACATTATCTCCTCGCTCTCCTACAACTGATGAAAGCAAGTCGTAGACTAAAGGGACTCTGGAATCTCAGATAAAATGCTTTGATGACCATTCTTCAACTAGTTCCTAGACTACAGCACTACTTCTGCAATCGTAGCTGATGTTTGCAGCCTCCAGCTGGAATACTGAAAGGCTTTGATATGTTTAAATAGGATTTATTTAAATGGGTAAAGAAAGCACCTCATACGGTTTGTACTTGGGGGCATGGCCACTGGCGCATCAGTGACAAATAAATTGTTTGGATTGAACTCACTCTCACCGTCTGCAAGTGCATGCTACTATTAATATCTCTCAGACCTAGTGTCGCATCAGCACATATTTTATTCAAGCTGATTATTCATTTAGCTTTCAACAGATCCTTATTAACTCTCACAGCACAATCCAATTAAGTAATTGAATTAAGAGTTTCAGAAACAGCCTGATCTCAATTCTCTAGTCACCTGAGGCAGTACCAGGATCATTATTTTTCTTGCTAGACATTTGTGACCTGGACGTGGGTGTACAAGGCATTATCTCAAAGTCTGAAAGTATTATGAACTGTGAGGACAGCAGACATTGATTTCAAGTGGAACCAGACAAGCTGCAGATTAAATTTAATGCAGAGTAGTGAGTTCACATTTGACAGACAACCAAGGAAAGACAACAAAACTGTGCAATTCTGAAAGGACACAGGAGCAGAGACCTGGAGAAATTTGTGTACAAATTGTTGAAAGTGGCAGGGAAGGTTGAGAAACCCCTTCCCGAGATGTATAAATAAAGGCATAGAGAGCAGAAAACAAAAAGGAAACAATTGTGAACCTTTAGGTTTGGTCCAAATACAAACAACGCACTGGAGAAAGAATGCAAAGATTTTAGAGAGTGTGCAGAAAATATTGATAAGAATGGTTCCATGAATGAGGGGCTTCCACCATGTGGATAAACTGGAAAAGCTTGGATTGCTCTCCTCAGAGGAGGGGAAATTATAAAGGGGAAATTATAAATTATTATGGATATTTCCAAAATCATGAGGGGTCAAAGACAAAATAGGAAGAAAGAATCCATACCCAATAACCAGCAGGCACAGATTTAAATAATCTAAACTGTACTATGAATTACACCAGAAACGAATTTAAAATCAGCCAAGAGATTTGCAGAGTGCTACATCTGTGTGTGATACAAGCTACATATATTAAACATAGAAATTACATTAAAATTACATAGAACAGGGTTCTATGTAAAGGAATCTGTACATACATTGTATCTTTCTTTTCTACAGTAGAATATCCTTTTATCGTCAAGTATACTCCATTGTACTACAGTCAAAAACTTTTACAATGTCTGTCTTCTTATGGCAACCACTTAGGTACGAGTACCTATGTACAATCCTTGGATACAGCAGACGAATAGAAGTAGTTGCTTAATTATAAAGTTAAAGTAGGAAAATATTAAGGGGTTAACATTACAGCATTCTAAGGTAAGGATTGTCCCCTCACATAGGTCTCTGCCCAGGACTTGCTGCCAGCGCGTTGCTCCGGGGCTGCTTTCCATGTGGGGCTGCGGAGCTTCTTTCCCGCACTGCTCCAGGGGTTCGCTGCTCACAGGGTTCTGGGGCTCACAGGGCATGCCTGCAGGCCCCAGAGCACAAGGCTATGCTGCCCATGCTGGTTCTGCCATGGGACTCAGCCGTTGTCCACTCTGGTCCACCATGGGACTCAGCCTGTATCCATTCCGGTCCGCCGTGGGACTCAGCCGGTGTCCACTCTGATCTGCTGCAGAACTTGGCCCATTCACTTCGGACAGGGAAAACAAAAAGAGCGGAAAAATAGATAAAAGGGACTGGCGAGCAGAGGATCTGCCACCATCTTGGCCATTTTTTATTCACTCATTAGACAGTGACATCACTAGCTGGACAATATTCCACACCCAGCCCTAGTTACTCTTCTGAAGATGATGGTGAACTGACTTCTAGAAATTCACATGCTGTGGGTGGACCCACAATGATATTATGGAGGGAATTCCAGGATTTTGACCCAGCAACAGCAAAAGAACAGTGATATATTTCCAAAGCAGGAATGGCAAGTAGCTTGGAACTTATAGGTGGCTGTGTTCCCAGGTACATGCTGCCCTTCTCCGAGACGGAGATGCTCGTGGGTTTGGAAGGTGCTGTCTGAGGATATTTGGTGAAATTCTGCAGTGCATCTAGTAGGTAGAATATACTGCTGCTACTGATCACTGGTGGTGGAGGGGTGAGTGCAGGCTGCTTTGTCCTGGATGGTGTCAGGCTTCTTGATTGTTGTTGTGGATGCACTCATCCAGGCAAGTGGGGAGTATTCCATCACGCTCCCGACTTGTGACTTGTAGTTGATGGGCAGGCTTTTGGGAATCAGGTGGTGAGTTACTCGCTGCAGTTTTCCTAGCCTCTGACCTGCTCTTGCAGCCACTGTGTTTGTGACTAGTCCAGTGAGTTTCTGGTCAATGGTAACCCCAAGGATGTTGACAATCTGGGATTCAACGATGATAACACCACTGAATGGCAAGGGGCAGTAACCAGATTGTCTTTTATCGTCAGGCCAAGCCTCGATATTGTTCAGATCCTGCTGCATTTGAATAATGATAGTTTCAATATCTGAGTGATCACATATGGTGCTGAACACTGTACAATCATCGGTGAACATCCCCACTTCTAACCTTATGATAGAGGGAAGGTCATTGATGAAGCAGGTGAAGATGGTCAAGCCTAAGACACTGCCCTGAGGAATTCCTGCAGAGATGTCCCCGACCTGAGAAGACCGATCTTTAACAACCACAACCACCTTCCTATTCAGGTATGATTCCAACCACCAAAGAGGTTGTCCCCGATATCCATTGACTCCAGTTTTGCTAGGGCTCCATGATGCCACACATGGTTGAATGAGGCCTTCATGTCAATGGCTGTCACTCACACCTTACCTCTGGGATTCAGGTCTATTGTCTAAGGCTGTAATGAGGTTAGAAGCTGAGTGATATAAACAGGGTCATACAGGCTGTCAACCTTTGCCACATTCCCATGACAATACCCTGACTAATCAAATTTACCTGCCAGGCCTAAGAATTCAGACTATTAGTAAGCTATTCCAGAAACATAGAAAACAAGTGTAGACCATTTGGCCCAGGAGTTGGCTCCATTATTCAATATAATCATGGCTGAGTATCCAACTCAGAATCCTGATCTCTTTAGCCCGAAGAACTAGATCTAACTCCTTGAAAACATTCAATTTTTTGGCATTAACTGCTTTCTGTGGCAAAGAATTCCACAGGCTCACCACTCTCCAAGTGAAGCAATTTATCTTCATCACAGTCGTGAAGGGTTAAATGATAACCCTTGGTTCTCGACTCCCCACTCACTGGCAATACCCTTCCTGCATTTCCATGTCAATGACCGTACAACCAAGTAGCACACACTTTCCACTCTGTATAAATTGGTGTTGCTTTTACTGAATCTGCTTTTTGCATCATAGTCCTGGAGGGAGAGAGATGGGTCTGGGTGGGATACTTCATGGGGCGGTGTGGGCTTGTTGGGCTGAAGGGCCTGTTTCCACACTGTAGGTAATCTAATCTAATCTAAAAGCTTCAACTTCTTGTCTCCTTTTAACAGTGTTTTAAGATTTAAAGTGATTGGCAAAACAATTCTTTCAATATCAACATTTCACAGTTGTGTTTTTAAAAAGTATTCGGTTCTATTTTTGTCAAAGTGAATCACCTCATGTTTCCCACATTATACTATCTGTGGCACAGCAATGTTACATGTTGCACTTTGTATATTTATGTATATAACACTGCAACAAATCTGTTTCACCACCAGCTTAATTTTGCTTCCTTGCTGGGCTAGAATTGTAGAATGGTTGCAGCACATTTGGGAAAACCTTTTTACAAATGTGTAATAAGCTGACACAGAGAATGGGGAGGGAGATTCAATTGTGGTGTTCAAAAAGAGAACTGGATAAAGGACTAAGAGAGAAAACAATTGCAGGACCACAGGTAAGGTGCAGAGGAGTAGGATTAGCTGGTTCACTCCTGGACAGAGCTGGCATTGACGAACTAAATTCCATCTGCAGTACAACCTTTTTAGCAGTTCTAACCCACAAACAGAGGGAGTCAGATAGTTTGTTCAGCCTGTCAGAGAACAAACTCTATCTCCATATTGACTTGATCTCCTTGAAACATTCAAGATTCTGAAGATGCTTGATACGATAGACCCAAAACAGGGGATCTACTGGGATACAGTCACAGGATAAATGACTGGAGTCATTTTAGTCTGAAATAATCAGTCAAAAGGCTGTGAAAATCTTCAGAATTCTCTACTGCAGAGGACTGTAGATGCTCCATCATTGAATTCATTTGGGGCTGAGAGATACTGATTTTCAAGCGATTCACATTCTAAGATACAGGAAGCTAAAGGGAAAATAGAAACGGGACAAAAGTTCACCTGTGATCATATTGAATGGCGCAGCAAACTCAAGGGCCTGAATGGCCTATGGCTGTTCCTATAAGCTGTATTTTTGACAGACAAATAGACAGTAACTGAGACCAGACGCAAACAAGGGGAGGAGTGAGAATTCAACATCCCACTCCACAATGCATTCAGGAGGAATATTAAAGTGTGAAAACGGAGTGAGTAGTACAATTAGAGATACTGTTACAGCAGCAGGAAGGTATGACGTGCTTGAGGATTCAGAAGCTCGGTGAGAAAGCAAGAACAATAGAGGACTGGCTACACCGCTGGGTATATGCTATAGACTAATACTGGAAAGAGATAGAGGAGCGCATTTACAGACAACTTAGAGATTCATGAACTACAGGGCAGTGATGACGTGGGAGATTTCAAATATCCACATTGGGAAAAAAGTATCATTCACTGGGCCGGTAATCCAGGGGCCCAGGCTACTGATCTGGTAACATGGAATACCATCATGGCAGACGGTCAAATCTGAATTCATTACAGGTCTGGAATTAAATAATCGGCCTAATGGTGGCCATGTAACCGTGGTTTATTGCTGTAAAAACCCATCTGGCTTACAAATGTTCTTCAGGCCATCCTCACACATGGTCTGGCCAACATGTGACTCCAGCACCACAGCAATGAGGTTGATTCTTAACTGCTGTATAGGTGATTAAGAATGGGCAATAAATGCTGGCACAGCCAGCAACACCCACGCAGATGAACAAGACAACAAGTAGTAAGATTATAAAGTATACAGCAAAGAGGGGCGGAATCCCTGAAACATGTAAATGAAAACTTTTTGGATCACTGCATTTCCAGCCCAGTGAGGAATCAGATGGACATCTAGGGAGTGAAGCACAGCATATTGTAAAACCATTCAGTGGCTATAGCAAGGTGTCTACCATTTGGCCCAACAACATTACGACAGCTTCCTGCAAGAGCAATCCAGAAACTACATTTCCAGACTTGTCAAAGACTGAACGCAGCAAATGGCAGTCTTCAGTTCTGGATCATTCTGTGATGAAAATCATTTAGTTTATTATTTAGTTGAAAGGCTTAGAAAGATCTGTTGAATATTCTGCACTACTTGGATAGCCATTCCTAAACAATATTAGGCTTTGAAATACTGCTGTTCAAGCAGAAGTCACATTCTCTGTACAAAGAACTTCCTGGTATCAGTTCTAACTTGACCAGTATCTACAGGAAGCTGTATCCCATTGTTCCATGTTTATAATTTTATTTGCTCTATCCCACAAGCCTTAACTGCGTTGTCCCTTAGTGGGTGCAGATGGAGAGAAGTTGAAGTTTTTCCAGTCACTCTTTCTATCACAGCTTTCTGACATTAGGAATACATAGCTCCTCTAACTGAATAAAATGTCCCAAAGCTCTTTGCAATAAAACAAAACATAAGATTCATGACGATCACCATCTTCCTAGATCGCAGAGCTGAACAAAGCAGAACAGAGCATTCAAGGACCCAGGCTTAGCAGAGCAATCTATGGCATTAACAGAGAGGCTAGAGGGCTCTGGAGTAGGATATAAACACAACTTCTGACTCAGAGTGAGACTGAAACCAATGGAGTCATGGCCACACCCGAAGCTTATCCTTGCAGATTTAAGCAGTACCGCCTGAAGCGAGGCACAGGCAGAAAAAAGTAAGATTGAGCAAAGAATTCAGTTAGGGAGGTTCGCACTCAACACTGGTAACAGTAATCCTCTACCTGAAAGGCCAATTTCACCTCTTCACCATCATCTCTGCAACATCATTAATCTAGAAGCTTCTCTGTATCTCAGCCTGAATCTACTGTTTTGAATTTGTGGCAAAATATTAGCTGTATTCAATAATTAAACCAATAAAAGTCCTGACAGAGAAGCAAAATCTGTCCTTTTGCAGCCAGTCTATATGGAAATTTAGATATTCGAGTTACAAGCCCCCAAAAATTGATTCAGGAATTGCTCCCCCTTGATTTGAAACCTATCAAGATCACTCTAAAATAAAGGATTATTGAGAGAATTAACAGACCAGAGGGCAGGATTTGGACAAGTTACTCAAACCTGTTGCTAGGGAGAGAGTTATTGCACGTGTGGACAAATATGAACTGATCAGAGGGAACCTGAGCGGATTTGTAATGGGTGAGTTATCTTTGGCAAACACTGAATTTTTGGAGACCTTAAATCAGGTGGTGGATAAAAGTGTAGCTATGCGTAGTGGTGTTCTCTGGGAATTTATAACAGGGACTTAGATTTCAGAATATTTTCAAATGAATTAAATGAAGGAATGGTGAAACTTGCATCTAATTTTGATTAAGGTGACACAGTAAATAATGTAAAGCCAGGCACAGATTTGCTAAGGGTCACTGAAGCATTAAGTTTGCAAAACTGTGACAGATGGAAAGCGCAACATCATCCACTTTCTTTATTAGTCATTCATGGGATTGGGCATCATTGGTTTGACCAGCTCATTTATTGCTCATCCCTAATTGCCCAAAGGGCAGTTAGGAATCAACTATATTGTTGTGGGTTTGGAATGATTGAAGGCCCGACCAGGGAAATATGGCCGTTGCCCTCCCTAAAGACTTTTGTAGAGTCAAATTCTACTGTCTGTCATGATGGGGTTTCAACCTGTGTCCCCAGATACTACCTAGCTCTCTGGATTTACAGTCGAGAGATAATACGACTAGGTATTACTCCCCACTCAGAAGTCAAGAACTATACACAGAGATCATAAAACATAAATTAAAATAGGTTTTACAAAGCTAATGCAAAGTTGGCCATTATTTAAATAAGTTGCAGTGGTCATCAGCAGTTTTAACAGATTCAGAGCTGAAGCTGTTTTTCACTCAGACAGGGAGCATGAGAAACCTATTCTCCTACTCTGCATTCCTTACATTTCTAGGCTGCTCTGTAACAGGGAGGATTTTATGTCAACAGTAATGCACATTAAGGGTTCAGAAATCAAAGGGTCCATATTAAACAAACAATCTCAGAATTGTTACGGTGTAGGCGGTGGTCCTGCACTAGCTTTCTGAATGTGCATATTTTAGTGTCAGTCTCTTCCCTGATAAATATTACTTATTTATGTCTTTTCTACAATGGCGTTTCTTGTGATTAAATTACAACATCGCATAAAGCAGAGATTATAAGAAATCTACTCATAAGTAGAAGAGTACTTAGGCTACTCAGCCCGCTGAATGTGTATTACAATTCAATAAGATCATGTCTGATTCAGTTTACATTCTCAATTCCACTTCCCTTCCTGTCACCATGACTCTAGACTTCTTTGTAGATCAAAAATCTCTCTAACTCAACCTTGAATGTATTCAATGGTCATGCTTCCATGGCTCCCTGGGAAGCGAATTCAAAACAGGAAAGTTTTCTAATTCTCTGTTTTCAATGGGAGACCATTATCTTTAAACTATGTCACCTAGATCTAGATTCTCCTGTTAGTGGAAATATCCCTCTGCACTGCCCAGTCTACCAAATTTTACTTGTTTCAATGATGTCACATCTCCATCTTCTAAACGTCAACGAATATAGAGGTAAACTGATCAACTTTTCCTCATAAGACAATTCCTTTTCCCCAGGGATCAGCCCAGTGAATTAACAAACCTCTTCTGCCTTGCTCTTCCTTACTGACTTTCCAAATCTTCCCTCATGAGACTCTTCCCCCTACTATTTAGTTAAAAGCACTCTATTGTCCAAGCTAAATGATTCACAAATACACAGATTCAGGTGACGATTATACTGGTAGAGGTTACACACTCCCTAGTTCTGGTGTTAATGCCCAATGATTTGAAACTCATTGTCCCATAACAATCTCTGAGCCACACATTCAACTCCCTTATCTTATTTTCCCTACACCAATTTACTCACAGCTCAGGTAGGAATCCAGTAGTAATACTACCTTTGTGATTCTGCTTATTATTTCAGTCCCCAACTGCTCATGCTCCATTACAGAACCTCTATTTTTAATCCTATCAATGTTACTGGGACCTACATGGCCCTTAGCAGTTGAATCAGCCCTTCACTCCCAATCCAAGATTCTCTTTAGACTTGAGAAGATGTCTTTAACCTAGGTACCAGGCAGGCAATATATTCTCAGTGGCACAGAACCACATCTAACACCTATACTGTTCTTTCTGTAACTACATTTTTAAACTCCCTGCACTTGCATGGCTTCCTACACCGGGGGCCATGGTCAGTTTGCTCAACTTTCCTGCAGTCCCTGTTCTTGTCCAAGGACTGACACTCTTTCTGTACTTTCTGTCTCCTGGATACATATCGTCTGAATTATTTGCAGTGACACCCTCCAGCTGTGACCACACAACAAATCTGAAGTGCCTATTCAGGACTAAGACTTCTTTTTCCTATTCATTTGTGGGATGTGCACATTGCTGACTGACCAGCATTTCTTGCCCATCCCTAATTGCCCTTGAGAAGGTGGTGATGAACTGCCGTCTTGGAATGCTGCAGTCCATCAGCTGTGGGTTGATCCACAATGTCATTAGGGAGGAAATTCTAGGATTTTGACCCAGCGACAGTGAAGGAGCAGCGATATATTTCCAAGTCAGGATGGTGGGTGGCTTTGAGGGGAACTTGGAGATGGTAGTGCTCCCATGAGTCTACTGCCCTTATGCTTCTAGATGGAAGTGTTCATAGCTTTGGAAGGTGCTGTCCGAGGATCTTTAGGGAATTTCTGCAGTGCATCTTGTAGATAGTATGCACTGCTGCTACTGAGCATCTCAGGAGGGAGTGGATGCAGTGCCAGTCAAGCAGGCTGTTTTGTCAAGCTTGTTGAGTGTTGTTGGAGCTGTACTCATCCAGGAAAGTGGGGAATATTCCATCACTCTCCTGACTTGTGCCCTGTAGATGGTGGACAGGCTTTGAGGAATCAAGAGGGGAGTTACTCTCTCCGCGACACCCTTGTCCACTCCACACTCCCCTCCAACCCTACCACACCTGGCACTTTCCCCTGCAACTGCAGGAAGTGCTACACTTGCCCCCACACCTCCTCCCTCACCCCCATCCCAGGCCCCAAGATGACTTTCCACATCAAGCAGATGTTCACCTGCACATCTGCCAATGTAGTATACTGCATCCGCTGTGCCCCTTGTGGGTTCCTCTATGTTGGGGAAACCAAGCAGAGGCTTGGGGACTGCTTTGCAGAACACCTACGCTTGGTTCGCAATAAACAACTTCACCTCCCAGTCGCGAACCATTTTAACTCCCCCTCCCGTTCCTTAGACGACATGTCCATCCTGAGCCTCCTGCAGTGCCATAATGATGCCCCTTGAGGTTGCAGAAACTGCTACTCGTATATTCCGCTTGGGAACACTGCAGCCCAATGGTATCAATGTAGATTTCACCAGCTTCAAAATCTCCCCGTCCCCATTGCATCCCAAAACCAGCCCAGCTCGTCCCCACCTCCCTAACCTGTTCTTCCTCTCACCTATCCCCTCCACCCACCTCAAGCCACACCTCCATTTCCTACCTACTACCCTCATCCCACCCCCTTGACCTGTCGTCCTCCCCGGACTGACCTATCCCCTTCCTACCTCCCCACCCATACTCTCCTCGCCACCTATCTTCTCCCCTATCCATCTCCAGTCCGCCACCCCTCTCTCCCTATTTATTTCAGAATCCTCTCCCCATCCCCCTTTTCTGATGCAGAGTCGAGGCCCGAAATGTTAGCTTTTGTGCTCCTAAGATGCTGTTTGGCCTGCTGTGTTCATCCAGCTCCATACTTTGTTACCTGCCTGTTACTCCCCACTTTCTGCAGGCTGAGAAAGGATGTAAAATGCAGCACAGCCACCCTCCTTGATGCCTGTACCTTGTCACACTCTGTGCTCCCACGCAATTTACTTCTCAGCCAACCAACTGTAAAACCGCAACCATTGTATGTTTTCAGTGAGGGCCAGAAGAGCACGAGCTAGGGGTGCAACTATTTCCAGAGATTTTAATATAAACATAGATCTAATCCAGGAAATGATTGGCTAGAACCACAACAGGAAATGTGGTGACGTTTATTAATAATGAAACACTCACCAGGCGATTGTTCTCATAGACATTCTCTTTGGAGAGTGAATCAAAGTCTCTGCAAAAAACAAAAGTATCACATACAATAGATTCTGCAATTAGATAGGGAGGGCACAGAGTAAAAGCGATGGCAGCATAAGTAGAGGGAGGGGAGTAGAGATTTCCAATTCAGGGCGGTATGTGACTTAGACAGAACTTGCAGGCAGTGGTCCTCCGCTGTATCTGTTGGTCTTGTTCTTATTGTGGTAGGGGTCAAGGGTTTGGAAGGTGCTGTCACAGAAGCATTGCTGAATTGCTCTAGTGAATGCTACAGATGCCACAGACAGCTGCTAAGGTGGTGACAGGACTGAGTGTTTGTGGATGCACTGCCGATCAAATGGGCTGCTTTTCCTGGCTGACGCCAAGTCCTTTAAGGGTTGTTGGAGCTACACGCATCCAAAGGAAGTGGGGAGCACTTTACCTCTCCTGATTTGCATATTGTTAATTGGGAAATTCAGTGACGGTTATTCCATTAAATGTCAAAGAATTTAGCATAAACACTCCGCATCACTGAATCACAGCCTTATTTATGGACTCTCATGAAAGTCATAGTTTATAATAAAGAGTTAAACATAAAAGGAAGGCTGTTAGGTTTCAGTTAAACAGGGCATTAGTGAGACTACATCTTGAATATTGTGTGTAGTTTTGGTCTTTTTATTTATGGAAGGACGTAAATGCATTAGAGGTATTTCAGAAATGATTTACTAGATGGATTCCTGGAATGAGTGTGTTCTTTTTAGGGAAAAATTGGTCAGGTTGGGCTTGTTTCCACTGGAGGTAGAAGTGAGGGGTGATTTGATTGAACATGTGTAACAAAGGTTCAAGAACAGCTTTTTCCCTGCTGTTATTAGACTGCTGAATGGACCTCTCCAATTAAAAAACTAATGCTGATTCTGCTTTGTACACCTCCTGTGCAGCTGTAACCTTGTGTGCCTTGCTCTGTCTAAACACCCTACAACCACATACAGGTTGTATGCCATGATCTCGGGTACTGTGACAACAATAAATCAAATCAAAATCAAAGTAAACAAGATCTTGAATGGTGTCAATGAGGTGGATGTAGAAAAGTTTACTTTTGTGCATGAGTCCTGAATTATGGTGTACTGCTATAAAATTAAGGTCATCCTCTTAGGACAGATGAGGGGAAATTTACTCTCTGAAAGTTGAGAAACTTTGGAACTATCTGCCTCAGAAGGCAGTGGGAGGACATCACTGAATATTTTTAAGGCAGAAGTGGGATGGGATTCTTATTAGACTGGAAAATCAAGGTTTGTCAGGGGTAAATTGAGATTTGGAACAGAAACAGATTAGCCATGATCTTACTGAATGATGGAGTAGGCTCGAAAGCCCAACAGCTACGCTGTTCCTATTTTATATGTTCTTATTCCAGGCATAATGTAATGACTCCTTTTATCATAGAATCCCTACAGTTCAGAAAGAGGCCATTCATCCAGCTCACCGACTCCCACAGCTACCTAGGATACACCTCCGACCGCCCGCCCACCCACCCCCCTGCAAAAATTCCTTCGCCTCTGCCGCATCTGCTCCCAGGATGAGGCATTCCACTCCCGCACATCCCAGATGGCCACGTTCTTCAAGGACCGCAACTCCTTGGCCCCCCCACCCCCAAAGAGAAGTCAAGAACGCCCTAAACTGTGTCTCCCGCATTTCCTGCAACACATAACTCACCCCGCCCCCGCAATAACCGCTCTAAAAGAATCCCCCTCATCCTCACATACCACCCCACCAATCTCTGGATACAATGCATTATCCTCAGACACTTCTGCATTCTACAATCCAACCCCACCAACCCCATCCCCACCCTTGTCTGCATTCCGGAGAGACAACTCTCTTCGTGACTCCCTTGTTCGCTCCAAACTCCCCTTCAACCCTACCACACCTGGCACCTTCCCCTGCAACCGCAGGAAGTGCTACACTTGCCCCCACACCACCTCCATCATCTCCAACCCAGGCCCAAAGATGACTTTCCACATCAAGCAGATGTTCACCTGCACATCTGCCAATGTAGTATACTGTATCCACTGTACACGGTGTGGCTTCCACTATGTTGGGGAAACCAAGCGGAGGCTTGGGGACCACTTTGCAGAACACCTCCGCTTGGTTCACAATGAACAACTGCACCTCCCAGTCGCAAACCATTTTAACTCCCCCTCCCATTCCTTCGATGACATGTCCATCCTGGGCCTCCTGCAATGGCACAATGATGCCACCCGAAGGTTGCAGGAACAGCAACCTATATTCCGCTTGGGAACCCTGCAGCCTGATGGTATCAATGTGGACTTCACAAGCTTCAAGATCTCCCCCTCCCCCACTACATCCCAAAACCAGCCCAGCTCATTCCCGCTTCCCTAACCTGTTCTTCCTCTCACCCATCCCCTCCTCCCACCTCAAGCTGCACCTCCATTTCTCACCTACCAACCTCATCCCACCTCCTTGACCTTTCCATCCTCCCTGGACTGACCTACCCCCTCCATACCTATACTCTCCACCTATCTTCTCCTCTATCCATCATCGGTCCGCCTCTCCCTCTCTCCGTATTTATTTCGGAATCCTCTTCCCATCCCCCTCTCCGATGAAGGGTCTAGGCCCGAAACATCAGCTTTTGTGCTCCCGAGATGCTGCTTGGCCTGCTGTGTTCATCCAGCTCCACACTTTGTTATCCTGGATTCTCCAGCATCTGCAGTTCCCATTAGCTCTGATCTCCATTCATCCCACTGCGTCTGCTGTGATCCCCCAAAGAACATCCCGCTAGATCCACCTTCCCGCTAGATCCACCTTCCCACCCCCATCCCTGTAACACCACATTTACCTTGTGGCTAATCCAGCTAGCCGGGACTCTATGGGGCAATTTAGCATGGCCAATCCACGTAACTGAAAAATTTACACTTCAGCAGTCAGTTATTCTGATCCCTGCTGTTCTGTGCTACTCTAGAAGCATGCCCTGGGCCAAGGAGAACGTGGCACGGGGTGAGACTGGGTGCTCACTTTGCCCAGCTCTGTCCAGGCCGGAGCAGTTCCAACAGGGACCAACAAGCCAGCTTACAGCCAGAAGAGATGAAGGAACAGTTCAGGGTCCCGAAGCCCCGTCTTTCTCACTCCACTCTCCATGCTGGGTGAAACACTGTACCGAGAACTCCCCTAGGGGATACTCTCCCTGACCAGGTACCCCATGGTCACTCAGGGCTGGGGTAGAGAGCCCTGTACTTCTTCACCTCAGGGCTGGGGCGGGGGAAGAGACCCTCCCTGCACGGCCTCCCCAGACACTCACATCAGCTCAGGGCGGTGCCGGTGGATGATGGCACAAAAGGCAAGCCCGTCCCTGAAGCTCGAGCTCATGTTCGTCACCTCGACCCCCGGGTATCCCAACACCTGTAGACGGGCCCATTCCTGCAGCGCTCGGGTCGCCATGGGAGCGGCTCCAGACACCCGCCACTTCCGCTCCTCGACACTCCTGTTCCGCCTACTGCGCCCCCTACAGACGCCCAGGGTACTGCAGCGCGACACAGCGCGCCCCCTCCGACCACCAGGGGGACTGCATCGGTCCGAGATAATGGGATCTGCAGACGCTGGAGAATCCAAGGTAACAGTGTGGGGCCAAGCAGTATCTTAGAGGAGCACAAAAGCTGACGTTTCGGGCCCTGCATCGATCCCTAAGGTCTGGGCCTGAAACGTCAGCTTTCCTGCTCCTCTGATGCTGCTTGGCCTGCTGTATTCATCCAGCTCTACACTTTGTTATCTCAGATTCTCCAACTCTTATCATCTCTGTTAATGCATCCCGACACAGCGCGCCTCCTAAGGCCACAAGGGGAACTGGATGGCTACACAGCGCGCCCACTCTGGTCAACAGGGGAATCGCACACCGACACGGCGCGCCTACTGCGGCCACCGGAAGGAAACTGCACACCGACACAGAGCGCCCACTATGGCCACCAGTGGAACTGCATAAAATCCAGAAAAAGTGGATGCTGTAAATCAGGAAGAAAAACAAAAATTGGTGGAAAAGCTCGGCAGGTGTGAGGGAGAAAACAGAGTTAACGTTTCAGGTCCGGTTACCCTTCCTCAGAACTTAGAGCTTACTAGACCTGAAACACTAACTCTGTTTTCTCCTTCAGATGCTGCCAGACATGCTGAGCTTTTACAGCAATATGTTTTGTTTCCTGATTTACAGCATCTGCAGTTCTTTAGTTTCTTACCTGCACTAATCCAACTGCATTATTACTGCCCTATTAGTCTACTCTCAATCATCTGTAAAGTGATGGATGGTGTCAACAACAGTGCTATCAAGCTGCACCAGCTCAGCAAAATCCTGCTCAGTGATGCCCAGTTTGGGTTGCTCCAGGGTCACGCGGTCCGTAACCCCGTGACAGCCAAAAGAGCTGAATTCCAGAGGTGATGTGAGTGACAGCCCTTGACCTCAAGGTCACATTTGATTGTGTGGTATTAAGAAACCCTAGCAAAACTGAAATCAGTATGTATGGGGGCAAGCTCTCCACTGATTAGAGACATACCTGGCACATGTGAAGATCATTGAGGTTGTTAGGGGTCAGTCATCTCAGCTCCAGGACACCTCTGCAGGAGTTCCTCAGGGTAGTGTTCCATGCCCCAACCATCTTCAGCTGCTTCACCAATGATCTTCCCTCCATCAAAAAGGTCAGAAGTGGGGATGTTTACCAATGTTCAAAACCATTTGACTCAGGTACTGAAGCAGTCCATATTCAAATGCGACAAGATCCAGGCTTGGGTTGAAAAGTGGCAAATATGATTTATGCCAAACAAATGACAATGACCATCTCCAGTAAGAAACAATCCAACTTCAACCCTTGACGTTCAATGGCATTACCATCACTGAAACCACCACTAGTCACATCCTGGGGGTTACTAAACTGAACTCAAACTTAACTGGAGTAGCCATGTAAAGATTTGTAACCACAAGAATGGGCTACAGGCTAGGAATACTGTCATGAGTAACTCCCTTCCTGACTCTCCAGATCTCATTCACTATCTACAAGAGAGGGTGGAATAGTTCCCACTTGCCTGGAAGAAAGTAACTCCTACCACATTCAAAAAGCTCAATACTATCCAGGAAAAATTGTTTCTTGATTGGCAGTTCATCCACAAGCATCCACTCCTCATTAGCAGCAGTACATACCATCTGCAAGTTGCACTGCAGAAATTCACCAACAGTCCCCAGATAACATCTTTCAAACCCACAATCACAACTGCCTGAAAGGGCAGTAGATGCATAGGAATGCCACCACCTGAAAGATCCCCATCTGAGCCACACAACCCTCCACTGGCTCCCTCTGCCTTCAACTTCTGAGCCAGTTCTGTATCCAAATGGGTGGTCCTCCCTGTATTCCATGTGATAACCTTGCTAACCAATCCACCATGAGGAACCGATGTGGAAGCTTTGGAAAAGGTGCAGAGGAGATTTACTAGGATGTTGCCTGGTATGGAGGGAAGATCTTATGAGGAAAGGTGGAGGGATTTGAGGCTGTTTTCGTTAGAGAGAAGAAGGTTGAGGGGTGATTTAATTGAGACATATAAAATAATCAGAGGGTTAGGTAGGGTGGATAGGGAGAGCTTTTTTCCTAGGATGGTGACAGCGAGCACGAGGGGGCATAGTTTTAAATTGAGGGGTGAAAGATATAGGACAGATGTAAGGGGTAGTTTCTTTACTCAGAGTAGCAATGGAATGGAACACTTTGCCTGCAACGGTAGTAGATTCGCCAACTTTAAGTACATTTAAGTCAGCATATGGACAAGCACATGGAATAGTTTAGGTTAGATGGGCTTCAGATCGGTATGACAGGTCGGCACAACATCAAGGGCCGAAGGGCCTGTACTGTGCTGTAATGTTCTAAGTCCATAGAGATTACATCCACCGCTCTGCATCGTCAATCCTATGTTACTTCTTCAAAAAAATCTCCATCAAGTTAGTGAGACCCAATTTCCCCCCTGTACAAAGCTATGCTGACTATCCCTAATCAGCCTTTGCCTTTCGAAATGCATTTAAATCTTGCCCTTCAGGATTACCTCCAACAACTTGCCCACCAATGTCAGGCTCACTAGTTTGTAGTTCCCTGGCTTTTCCTTACCACCTTTCTTAACTAGCAGCACCATGTTAGCCAACCTCCAGGCTTCCAGCACCTCACCTGTGGCTATCGATGATATAAATATCTCAGCAAGGGTCTCAGCAATCACTTCCCTAGGATCCCATAGATTTCTAGGGTGCACCTGACCAGGTCCCAGGGATCTATCCACCTTAACGTGTTTTAAGACATCCAGCAACCCTCCTCCGTAATATGAACATTTTTCAAGATGTCGCTATTTATTTCCCCATGTTCTCTCTCTTCCATATCCTTCCAGCTTCTTGTTTGAATAGGAATGTCGGAAAAAAAAGCAAATAAAAAGATTACAATAGGTAAGTGCTTACTATCTGGATTACCCTAGTGACAACAACTCCCAATTAAAAATAACAAACATGTTCCGTTGAAAAACATCGAAAGATTGATCTCCAAGAGTTCCTGTATTTATCAGCAAAGTGGTTTTGCTGATAATATTTTACTCATTACCATATCTACACCTCGCATAGTTGCTCAAAGTGAAATGTCAGATGTTTCTCACCCAACAAAAAGAAATGAAATTTAATGTTTGTGATAAGCTCATATGTAAACCTGGTGCAGATAACTTTAGGGACATCATGTGCATTTTTTTTTTAAAAAAAAGGACTAACACGTCATGCCAGAATTCAGAAAGCAAGAATTATCATTTTCTCACAGCTAATGCATTTGTTTTTAGACACAAACTTCTAGAAAATCAAGAGGAGCAAGCATATAGCAAAGCATTTTCCAAAGTAGCAACTTTCCACTACTTAAGTATCCAAATACAATTTAGCAATTACCCATCTTTCCTCTGTATCCTCAAATAACATAATACAGCAACAAGTAGTCATGGAAATATGCATGTCAAATTAATTTCAGAATCAGCTGTAAGAACAAAAGAGGTACAGCCGTCTCTGATGTGAGGAGTGGAATTACTTAGTGTTTTCTGAAAACATGTCTGTCTTTTATTCACATATAGTAGGTACTGCTGATGTTGGAGAATCTGAGATAACAAGGTGTAGAGTAGGATGAACACAGCAGGCCAAACAGCATCAGAGGAACAGGAAAGCTGACATTTCAGGTCTGGACCCTTCTTCAGAAAAGGGGGTGGGGAAGGGGATTCTGAAATAAATAGATTCTCCAGCATCAGCAGTTCCTACTGTCTCTGAATAGGTATTTAATATCCCAGGTTATAAGGCTTTTAGTAGAAACAAAGTGTGTGAAAAGGGAAGAGGTATTACAGCTTTGGGTGAAGATAGTATCATTGCCCTTGAATGAGATGCAATTCCAAAATCAGAATCTGTATAGTTAGAGGTGAGAAACAGGAAGGGAGCATTGACCTTGTTGTGTATTTATTATAGATCCTCAAATAGTGGGGAGGAAGTAGGAGAAAGCATTTGTAGGCAAATTATGGAAATTTGCAGGATGAATAGAGAGTTATGTTCGATGTTTTCAATTACCTCAGGGTAGACTGGGGAAAAGGTAGTATGAGGACCATGGAAGCAGAGAATTTCTTGCAATTGAAGCTTTCTAGAACAGTTCATCTCCCAGCCCTACTAGGGAAGGAAGCTATGCTGGATCTGGTCCTAGAAAATGAGGAAATCGCAGTGGAGAGCATCAGATTCAGCGAGCAATTAAATACGAAAACGATAAAAGTCAGTCAAGAGATTAATGCCCCAAGACTAGAAAAAGAACAAATTTTAGGGGTCTGAAAGTGGAACTGGAGCAAGTTGGTTGGAAATGCTTTTTGGTTGATGAAACAGTGGGTGAAAAATGGGAAAATTTCAAAAGAAATAATTGGGTGCAACTCAGGTGCATACCCATGAAAAATAAATACAAAGA
Source organism: Stegostoma tigrinum (assembly GCF_030684315.1). Classification (NCBI taxonomy): domain Eukaryota; kingdom Metazoa; phylum Chordata; class Chondrichthyes; order Orectolobiformes; family Stegostomatidae; genus Stegostoma; species Stegostoma tigrinum. The sequence continues at coordinate 1,643,741 of NC_081391.1, read as the reverse complement.
TATCCAAAGCTAGAGTACCTTGGATAACTAAAGGATATTGATGAGAAAAATAAGAAAGAAAAAGGCATATGAAAATAATAATAGCAACAGAAATCAGGAAGAGCATCTCAAATGCAAGAGAGAGGCATAGGCTGGAATAAAGAAGGCTAAAAGGAAGCACGAGGAAAGGATGGCAGGTTGCATTAAAACGTTCTACAAACACATTAAATGGGGAAAGATAATGAAGGATAAAGTGGGTTCCAAAAGTAACAAGCAGTGGCAATTACTCACTGACGCAAAGAAGTTGGCAGAGGTGCTAAGTTAATATTTTGCTTCTGTCTTTGCCGAATTAGAAAATGGTTACAATGGTTCAGTTGAAAATGTGAGCGTTGAGTAACTGAGCAGTATAGTGATAGATAAAGAAGGGATTCCAAAAAAGGCTGGCAGCACTCCAGGTAAAAGAGGTCACCAGGCCCAGATGGGATGCAAACTAGATTGCTGAGAGGATTAAGGGAGAAAAATTGCAGAGCTGTTGACAGAAATTTTCCAGATCTCTCTGAACAAAGGATTAATCCCAGAAGGCTGGAGGATTGCAAATGTAACATCATGTTTAAGAAAGGGGCAGAGGATAACCCAGGAAACTACACACCTGTCAGTTTGTCATTAATGGTTGGAAACCGATGGAGGCCGTAATACAGGATACAGTAAATACACATTTAAAGGAAAGTAAATTAATTCTACACAGTCAACATAGCTTTGTCAAGGACAGGTCAAGTCTGACAAAGTTGAGTTCTTTGACAATGTGACACAGGCAGTAGACAAGGGTAGTGCTGTGTTTGTTATATATTTGGACTTGCAGAAAGCATTTGATATGATGCCACATGGCAGGTTGGTTAGCAAATTAATGTTTGTGATTGATGGGCCCTTAGTAGCATGGATTAGAAGTTGGCTAAAAGCTTGGAACAGAGGGTCAGTACAGATGGACATCTCAGATTGGATACCAGTTGAAAGTGGTGTTCCCTAGGGCTCAGGGGCCCATTTTTCTGATTTATATAAATGATTTGGAGATGGATGTTGAGGGCAAAATTTCAAAATTTGTGGATGATACTAAGCGAGGGAGAATTGTGAATGGAGAGAATGATGCTGAATGACTTCAGAGACATTGGTAAGTTGGCCAAATGAGTAATGTGAGGTATAGCATTTTGGCAGAAGACAATACTGAGGGGAGTACAGGAGCAGAGGGACCTCCAGGTTTACGTGCATGATTCTCCGAAGGTTGCCAGGCAGATTGAAACAGTTAAGACGACTTAAAGGTTTCTTGGGTTGAGAAATGGAGGCATAGAGTATAAAAGCAAAGAAGTAATGCTACCTCTATAAATCATTGATCAGACCACATTTGGAGTATCTTTTTAGGCCACATATTCAAGGATGTTAAGGCCTTGGAGACAGAGTGCAAAGGACGTTTAGTAGAATGATACCAGGAATGGGGGATTTCAAATACAAAGAAATATAAGAGAAATTGGGTTTAATCTCCATGGGACAGAGAAGATTAAGAGGGGACCTTATTGAATATTCAAAATTATAAACCAATTTAAAATGTAAAGGAGGATATTCTGTTCCCACTGATTGCTATTCACTGACATACCATTCACAATTTCAAGACTGACCTGAGGAGCGAGCTGAAGAGAAACTTCTTTACTCAGAATTGTTAGAATTTGGAATGCCCTGTCTAGGAAAGTGGTGGAGGCAGATTCCATACGAGATTTCAAAAGAGAGTTGGACATATATTTGAAAGTGATGAATTTAGAGGGCTCCGCACATAGGGCGGGAATGGGACTAAGTGGATAGCTCTTTGAGGAGCCGGTACAGACAAGATAAGTCGATGACCTTCTTGTTTGATAACACAAGACGGCCTACCTCATATAGCAGTTGCAACAGGCAGTAATATTCACTGGGTAACTAATATCAGTGAATTTAATATGCATATGTTCCTTTAACTATCAGCATTTGTTACTGAGTGCATACAGTGGGTGTTAATAGAGCATAACATTTATTACAGGCTGAACGGTGTATGTTGCTGCGCAGAGTGTTACACAATACTGTACACTGAGTCAGTCTACATTAATACATGAAAACAGAAATTACTGGAGAAACATAGGTCTGGTAGCAGGTGTGGGGAGAAATGTATAGTACGTGGTATTCAGTATTTATTTCTGGCTCAATAGAGGCAACAATAAATGCTGGCTTTGTCAGCAATACTAACATTTTTTAAATTGATTCATGAGATGAGGGTGGCACTAGCTTTGCCAGCATTTGTTACTCACTTCTAGTTGCCCTGGAGAATGTGGTTGTGAGCCTCCATGAACTGTTGTTTGTAGAGTAGAAGGACATAGAGTGTGCTATTAGGAAGAGAATTTCAGGATCTTGACCCAGTGACAGTGAATGAATGGTGATATATTTCCAAGTCGGGATGGTGAGTGGCTGGGAAGGGAACTTGCAGGTGCATCAACTGATCTTATCCTTCTAAATTCCTGACCATGATCTTATAAACGGTGGGCAAGCATTAGGGGGACCAAAGTGAGTTTCTTGCCACAAAATTCCTTGTCTCTGACCCATTGTAGCTAGTGTTTATATGGCTAGTTCAGTTCATTTTCTGGCCAGTAGTAACCCCAGGATGTTAATAGTAGTGGATTCAGTATATTAAGCATCAAGGGGCAACAATTGGATGTTTTGTTGGAAATAGTCATTGTCTGACACTCATGTGGCAAGTAATACATCAGCCCACACCTGAATATTGTCCAGGTTTTGCTGCATTTGAACACGGACTGCTTCAATATTTACGTAGACATGAATGACGTACACTGTGCAATCAGAGAGTCATACAGCATGGAAACAGACTCTTCGGTCCAACTAACCTATGCCGACCAAGTTTCCCAAACTAAACTGGTCCCATTTGTCATCATTGGCAAATATCCCCACTTCTGATCTGATGAAGGATGGAAGGTTATTGAAGAAGTAGCTGGAGGTGGTTGAAAGAACTGCCACAGAAATGTCCTGGAACTAAGGTAAGTGACCAACAACTACCCCATCTTCCTTAATGCTATGTGATCAAATGCTGCCAAGGACTGTCACTCAACTCACCTCTGGAATTCAGCATTTTTTGTCCATGTTTTGACCAAGGCTGTAATGAGGTCAGGAGCTGAGCAGTGTTGGAGGAATCCAAACTGTGGGTGATTGAACAAGTGCTGCTTGATAGCACTGATGATACCTCCTATCACTTTGATGATTGAGCACAGACGGATGGTGCAGTAATTGTTTTGGTCAGATTTGTATTGCTTTTTGTGCATGGAATAGCCTTGGGCAATTTTCCACTTTGTAAAGTAGATGCTAGCGTTGCAGCTGTACTGGAACAGCGTGGCAAGGGGTGCAGCAAGTTCTGCAAGATCACACCTTCAGTACTTTTGCCAGTGTTGTCAGCATCCATAGCCATTGCACCAGCCAGTGCTTCCAACTATTTCTTGATATCATTGAGTGAATCAAATTGCTGAATACTGGCATCTACCACTGGAGGAGGCTGAGGCAGATCTGATTATTGCGAACATTTCCGTCTTATCTTTTGCACTGCTGTGGTGGACTCACCATCATTAAAGGATGCCCATTCTCCTATTTGTACAGCCTCCGCCTCCAGTGAGTCATTTAACTGTCTACCACCATTCACAATGAGATGTGGCAAGACTGCAGATGTCAGATCCGATCTGTTAGCTGCGAGATTACTTAGCTCTATCACAGGCTGTCAGCACACAAATAGTCCTGTTTTGTCACTTCACCAGGTTGACACCTCACATTTAGGCATGCCTGGTGCTGCTACTCTTCATTTAGCCAGGGTTGATCCCCCTGTTCGATGGTAATGGTAAATCGGGGAAAATATGTTGAGAGACCGTAGATTGTATTGAAACATGATTTGGTTGATGTTTTGACGGATTGAGTTCCGGAACCAAGGGGTTATGCTGCAGCTGTAGAAAACTCTGGTGCGGCCGCACTTGGAGTATTGCGTACAGTTCTGGTCACCGCATTACAAGGAGGATGTGGAAGCTTTGGAAAGGGTGCAGAGGAGATTTACTAGGATGTTGCCTGGTATGGAGGGATGGTCTTACGAGGAAAGGCTGAGGGACTTGAGACTGTTTTTGTTAGAAAGAAGAAGGTTGAGAGGTGACTTAATTGAGACATATAAAATAATCAGAGGGTTAGGTAGGGTGGATGGGAAGAGCCTTTTTCCGAGGATGGTGACAGCGAGCACGAGGGGGCATAGCTTTAAATTGGAGGGGTGAAAGAGAGAGGACAGATGTCAGAGGTAGTTTCTTTACTCAGAGTAGTAAGGCAATAGAACACTTTGCCTGCAACGGTAGTAGGTTTGCCAACTTTAGGTACATTTAAGTCGTCATTGGATAAGCATATGGACGTACATGGAATAGTGTAGGTTAGATGGGCTTCAGATCGGTATGACAGGTCGGCACAACATCGAGGGCCGAAGTGCCTGTACTGTGCTGTAATGTTCTATGTTCTATAGTGCCTCATGGGTAGATCAGCATGTAGTCTTACATTTAGCAGTGATTATACAACAGACAATGGAGGGCATGAGAACAGGGCTTTGTCATAAAAAAAATTGGTGGTTGTCAGCTGCAAGAGGTAGGTTGGTGAGGACAAAGACCCTCTTGTTGCTTTCCTCGTCAACTACTGCAGACCCAAGCTTTAAGGTACATGTTTTAGGATCATGGCGGCAGCAGTAGTGCTTTCAAACCACTTCTCTTCTTCCTCCCCACCACATTATATCGTGTGCCCTTGCCACAAGACATCAAAGTCTGAACTCAACATTGAAGTATCCCCAGGAAACACTCTCCTTCCACCACCCACTCCCACCCCCTAGTATATCACTACCACAGGCAGGGCTACTGATGGTAACAGCTGGGAAATAGCCACATGTAGAATCAAGGTCAGAGATAATGGGAACTGCAGATGCTGGAGAATCCAAGATAACAAAGTGTGGAGGTGGAAGGACACAGCAGGCCCAGCAGCATCTCAGGAGCACAAAAGCTGATGTTGCGGGCCTAGACCCTTCATCAGAAAAGGGGGAGGGTTGAAGGTTGTAAAATAAATAGGGAGAGGCGGATCAAAGATGCATAGGAGAAGAAGATAGTTAGAGAGGAGACAAGTTAAAGGGGCAGGGATGGAGCTTGTAGAGGAAAGTGTAGGTGGGGAGGTAGGGAATCAAGGTCAGGCTGCTTTGTTGCTTGGCCAGTCTGTGAAATACTCGCCTAATTTTGGAACTAGGCAGCTGTTGTCGACAAGGACTTTGTAGTATGAAGTCAATGCCAGGTGTTCCATCTAGTTTCAGTGCTTTTCAACCCTGTAACAGTGTTATTTGACACAGTGTGCCACACTCAGCCCTCAAACAGCAATTAAAATGGAACAGATATGAATGACAAAAGATTGGTGAATCAGACTGAATTTTACAGTAGACAAATGGTTCAAAGGCCATCATAGACTGACAACTCCAGATTTGTTAAATGAATTTAAATTTCACCAATTTGAGGCGGTTACAGTTATATCAGTGTGCACCTTAAAGAACTTTTTTAAAAGTTGTGGTCAGCACTACTCATTTGCAACATACAGCAATATTCCTGACTGAGACTAAATTGTCAATGAGGCCTTTACTTAAAAGTAGATTGGATAGATAGGATCATGCATTAAAAAGATACAAGTAGGTCATTCAAACAGATAAAAAGGATCATGGCTTATCTTCTCCTTTCTGCTTTCCTATCCACTCCCCCATACCTCAAAGTTTTCTTAGGAGTGGAGCTAATCTCAAACTACAGGTAGTACTATAGCTATGGTCTCAACAAAGTCTGATATCATTGCAACAAGACTGCTTTATTCTTGAACTGCATTAAAAGCTAACTGCGTGCATGTTAGCTTGCTGTGCATATTAGCTTATTGGTCTTGCTTATCTTAAGCTAATTCTACTTTGGTTCCAATTACAGCCCATTTCTACCAGTCACTGCCTTGTGTTGGGAATTCATATTCATGGACTGAGAAAAATTGGAAGGTACTGAACTATTCAGACACGTTCTCAGTTAAAAAGGCTTTTTTTCACAAAACAGATTAGGTCTATAGGTTAGAATGTGAGCTGCAAACCACCTGAAGACAAAGTCAAACAAAGAAAAACTTATCAAAAAGTAGCAAAAAACTGGTCAGGAGTCTAATAATATGTAGATTTCTTTAACTCAAAAAAAAAGAGTAATTTGGTGACAGTCTCTTATTCTGCATTGGGCAATAACTGGGCTGATCTTGCTGATAATGGAAAGTTTTAATTCAAATGGTGAGTGGTCTATAACAGTTACCCTGTCCTCCTTTGCACATTTATGCCCTCCTAGTTTTCCCCTTCCAGACTGGGTGAACTTTATATTGAACTTAATCCCTCTTCCAAGACATTGAAGTATCTATCATCAAATAACTGACATTCCAGCAGCAACTAGTTAGACCCTGCTAAATGCTAATGCAAATTACAACAGACTGAGGGGGGGGGGGGGTGGCGGGGGGAGAAAGAGTGAAAATATGGGGGCAGAATGACCCATAGTCCACAAGCTGGAAAATTTTGCTTCTACGGCTGTGTCAGGCAATGAGCTCCAGACCACTATCATCCTTTGAAGAAAAAGGTTTTTAACTTTCTGCAGATTGCTTTAAAATCTATTTCCGTTGTCACTACCCCTCTGCTGAGGTAAATAGGCTCCTAACATTTTATACGTTGCCAACAATCTCTCCTCGGCTCCTGGGAGAACACCAACCTGCTTAGTTTTTTCCTCATAACTGCATTATCCCAGCCCTGGCAACATATTTTGAGCAGTTCTAATATAGTTCTAGCATTAACTCCTAGCTTTTCTACTCTGTATGTGCATAAGTTTTGAAAAAAATTCCTTATTCATTAGACACCTCACCAACCTATCCTATTACCCTCAATTTCTCTTCACCCACATTCTCCCACTAATCGTGGATTCTTTTGCCTTGTTTGATCTCCCAAGTGCATCAACTCACTTCTCCGAGCTGAAATCCAATTGACATTTTTTGCACACATGACCTATCCATCAATATCATTTTGTAGGATATAGCACTGTTCCCTGCACACCATAGGTAGAATACCACAAACAGTTTTGGGCCCCCTTATCTGAAAAGGGTAAATATCTGCCAGCATTGGCAGAAGTCCTGAAAAGGCTTAGTAGGCTGATTCCATGATGTGGAGGAGCCATGTTGGACTGGTATAGACAAGGTCAAAAGTCACATGACATCAGGTTTATAGTCCAACAGATTTACTGGTAGTAAAATCCTGACAAAGGATCAGCACTCCAAAAGCTTGTGATTTCAAATGAACCTATTGGACTATAACTAGTGTCACGTGACTTCCAGCCTAGGTTGATTCCAGCTGTGAAGTAATCATCATGAAGAGAAGCTGAGCAGATTGGGCCTGTACCTAGAATACAGAAGAATGAGGGGTAACTATTGAAACATACTTAATTCTTACAGGGCAGATGTGGAAAGTGGCTTCTCCTTGTGGAATTAAAGGGCATAAATGTGTTTCTCCTACTCTGAGATTAAGTCAGATGAGCTGGGAAATTTCTTTGAAGGTGGAGAATCTGTGAAATTCTTTACAATAAGGCAATTAACGATGGGTCATTAAAAATTCACCACTACCTTGAAATGTACTTTATTCACTAAGGCAATCAAGTGTTATAGAGAAAAGGTAGGAAAGTCAAGTAAAATAGAGTCAAGGATTATCAGTGCAGCATGATCTCAGTAAGCAGACTCAATAGGCTGAACCTCGCATGCATGCACGCACACGCACAAAATTGATACATACCACAAAAAGCAGGGGACCTTGGATTGTTTCCTGTAGAATGCCACTGGAAACGGCCATCCTGTTGCAAGAACACCCATCAACAATTGTGGTTTCTTGTCACCGAGCCAAGATACTTGGGTAAAATCATCTCGTATCCCATGGGCTTTCATTGTTTTTGAAAAACATTTACCATTGTCAGTTGTCTTATTAAAATCCATGTAGATCATATTTCCACTGCCCTAATATTTCCTTCTTCACTTTTCCTCAATATTCACTTTAATTAGAACTGATCTTTCCTTAAGGTTATTATTGATTAATCCATGCCTTGCTGAGAGCAAGCTTATCTCATGTCTCACTGGATTCTAATAATCTTCCTCCCCCCCACTCTGGAGGTCAGGCTGACTGGCTTACAATTATTCAGGTTTGAAAACAAAGTGGCAGAGCTTTCACAATCCTCCAGCACATGAATCAGAAAGTGACTTACTGCAATTGGAATGCCCTCCTATCCCAATTCAGAATGTGTTTCTATTTGAGGTTGGATTAACTTACCAAGTAAGTCTTTGAACAACCACTTGCTCCCCGCTCCACTCAAAAAAAACCATCTTCAAACTTGAATCCTCACTTTAGACCTCAATCTTGAGCCACAATATCGTCAAACAAACACATGGCTAGTCTTTAGCCTCCATTAGTAGAACAAAAACAGGAAAATATCCAACAACTTTATTCCATCCTTCACTCCTCTTTCTTGCAATAAGCTGTAATCAGAATTGCACGGAGCAGTCTCCATCTCCACTCCGTCAAGCTGGCAGAGTCAGACATTGAATTCAGGCTGTATAGATATGGCAGCAATATCAGGCCCCAGATATTACTACAAATCGGTGAGACATGAGATAAGCTTGCTCTCAGCAAGGCCTAGGTTAGTCAAGAATAATCAGTGTGGATTTCTCAGGGAAAGACCAGTTCTAAATAAATTAATTGAATGTTCCCCCTGCTGAAAAAAACCTAGGCTCAGGTTGGACACCGGGGTCAGATTATGAAATTGAGGCGACAGCCCACTTCCTCTATACAATTTTGTGGGAGTGTAACAAAATCATTCACCCACCCACCTCTAGGCTGACAGTTCACTCTGGAGGCAAGGAGATTTTTAAGGGAGATCCAGGAAACACCATTAGAAATTCACCTCAACCGTACAGGAACTTGTTTCGGTATTCCCTCTTGACCAAGACACGAATGTTGGTGCAGGGATGATGAATGTTGAGAGCTGCAGCACTTGATTCAATCTTCTAGTTTGTAATCAAGCAGGCTACATATAATGGCACACTGACCAGGATCAGAGAATCCAACCACACAGGAGGCCATAACATCACATGCCCACAGGACTCAAAGGTTGAATAGACCCCTATGCTTTGACACTTTCAGACTGCTGGTCACTGGGAAAGAGCAGTGGGGGTTGAGGGAATGGTCTTTTCCTAAAGAAGCAAACATTTGACTGTTAAAAGACTTCATTCAAGAACCAGGGTGATTGGGTTTGGGAGAATAAAGGACTTCCAGGCATCTGATGTGAACTGATCCAGGGGAAATACAAGCTGCTTCTCTCAATACCTTAAAATGCCCTTCCAAATCAATATAAAACAAAGTTAGACAGATCACAGACACCATACAAGCCAGCTCTCATTGTTTGGGAACATCAACACCCAGATATAGGAGAGATGGGGCAAGTCAGTCAGAGTTTAGATTTGTTAAGCCTTGTATTTACTCACTAAAGGCAGGCAGAAGATCACAGTGAGATTAAACCTCAGGGGTGAAGCAAGTTAACCTGACATAGCGAGCACAGTCCTCCTTTAGCCGAGTAGCTTCCACCTCCCCTCCACACAATGAAACCTGGACCAACAAATTGCTACACACATTTTAATTAAACGTATTGATAAGTGCTTAAAGCATTTTTATTTTATTAAAGGTACAGTGAAGATTTAGTCTATTCAGCAAGAGCCCACATTCTGCACCCACAAAGGCCTCCTTTGCACCTGTCCTCAAGTGGGAGAGATTGCCTGGGCTGGTGACTGGGTGTAGGGAGAGAATATACAGGCATCTGGAAGGTCTGGAGGGCATCTGGGAGGGCCAGGTAGGTGGCAGTGCTCTCAGGACAGAGGGTGGACATTTACAGAGTCACAATCCAATGTCTAGGCCAGTTTTCCTATTCAGTATAACAGGGGATGGATTTTGATTTCAAGCTGCTAGCTACTTCAGAAACCAAGGCTACACAAAATGGGACCACCCACAGACCTACCATTATCTGACAGTCTGATTCAGCAAACTTAGAATGGCACAAGGTAAAGCTTCAGAAGCAGCTCAGGGAGTGAAGCTCTCAACTGAGATCAGTGCAATCCCCATCCCTTTTATATTGCAGGCCTTCCTCCACACCCTGCCAACACAGCTTTGCAGCAAGTTTTAGACCACGACTGACAAGAGGGTGTGAGAGAGCAAAGACTGACAACTTGGTCAGATTCCATTCTCTTCTTCCCCTCCAGCATATTGAGCTGGAGAACATGGGCCAAGTGGTGCAGCCTGTGCCAGGAGTTGCATTGCAGGGATGGGAGGGAGGGCAGGCCAGTGGTTAGTTCCTTCAGTGCAGGAGCAATGGACAAACCAGAGAAGTATATGCATTGTCTGTGAATTGAATGCCAGTGGTTAATTCCCAAACAAAACAGTTTTAAAAAAAAGTTTCACAAACTTCAATTTCCAAGATTTTACACAGAAAAGCAGCTGGGAAAAAAAACCCTTTCAGAACACCTCCCCATTCAAAACAGAGCAAAAATCAGCTGCAGTGTACAACACTTCAAAACAAACGCAACAGACAAATTCCAGAAATCCAAAGGTCTCAGCACGTGAATATTTGCAGACTAGCTGTATACCTCTAGGGCGCACCAGGTGAGCAGAATTTGATCCTTTAAGTAATTAACAAAAGAAAAGGGAGTCTCCAGATTTGTTCAACTTCCTCCTGTTGGGAGGAGGATGACTTCCTCTGGAGACAACACCTTGGCCCAGGGTGTAGCTCCTATCCTGACTCCAGTGCTGCACATCCATGTTCCTGGACTATTACCTGTATATGCCCTACTCACCATGGTCTTGATAATGTGCTGACCAGTGAGATACAGTCACTTGGTAGCTCATCACTGGTGCTGCAGGGAGACTGACTGAGGAAGCTGGGATTTGGTAACAGCTGCAAGTACAGCACATGGCACTGTGGGCCTCATCATCCTTCCTTGTGATTGGCCAAGAGCAAGATGTGGTTGCGATTTGGAAGTAGCTCTGGCCTGTCCCAAAGTAGCTCCTGGCTAAAACGCTCTCATCTCTCCAACAAGACCAAGGGAGCTTTTAGATACCAAGAGATCACTCACTAACTTTATACTGGGCAGATCACAAATGGAATTCTACCTGGGGAGGGCAGGGGCAGAGGCAGGGCCAGGCCAAGGGCAGCAGGCACATGAATGCACCACTCTGTCCTCCCATTTCCCTATGTAGGAGCACACTTCAGTAGTTTTGTGGCCAAGAGCTCTTACACTTGGGTTAGACAGCTGGTTTCAGCAGGAACAGGCCATGGCGTAGTCCTTCCCATCACCAGTGAATATTTCATACCCCTCTCTAACCCAGCAGCAATTGTATTTACAACAAAAACATACATTCGACTCCTTCACATGACACAGGAGCCAAGGCGCAGCTCAGTCTATCCAAACCCGCAGACTGTCACTGGTCTTCAACCAGCAATGGACAGTTGGGATTCACGCTGCCCTGTCACAGTGCACTGCACTTCATTTCTCACAACTCCTTAGGAGGCAGGGAAGAGAATAGAAGTGAGTTTAGTACTCGAAAGAAATCTTAAAATCAGAATCTGAATAGAAACCATTTTTGCCCCAAGCTGAAAATTTCGCAAGAAAAGAAAATCAAGATGGCAAATGTGGTGAGGAAAGGGGTGCTGGTGTCATAGCTAACTGAGTCAGAAACACAGCACAAGGAGTTCCAGTAGTGGCAAAATCCCAGACAGTAGATGCTGCACGCAGTCACTCAGCCCCTCTGCTGGGCAGGTGGGGATCACTGCCAGTGGTCACTATGTAATCTTCCCAGTCTGATTGTACATTGCAGCTTCCTGGTCCCAGTTGTCCTTCCTGTATGGATTCTCCAAGATGTATCGATACTTGTCAAAGTTTTGCAGCAGGTACTTTGGAGCGTACATGTGTTCTTTGGGGTCTGCAGGAGGGTAATCTTGCTCAGTGCCATCAAACCAGCCACCTGTCTGAATCAACTCTCGAATGTAGTTCAGATCTCTTTTCTCTTGGTAATTCCCCCAGCGGGGGAAGTCTCCGTTCTGTGCAGACAGCAGCTTGTAGCGGATACCTTCAGGTTTGAAGCACCAGGAACAGTGCCAGCCTGCAAAGTGAAGGGGACTACCTACTGCCCAGGGCACCAGGATATGTCCAGTGCTGTTCTCATACAGCCGGAAGTTTGGCATCAAATAGTATTCCCGCCGCCGCAATTTAATCCCATCTCCATTGTAAACCATGAAGAGCATGGCCACAGTACAACCTGATATCACTTCCAGGCTCCCTGGCTGCTTCCAGAAAAAACCATACAGTGACTTCCGCAGATGGAAGGCAAAGGGTTCAGTCCAACCATCAAAGAGTTTGAGGAACAGCACACCATCGTGAGCTGGAATCTCATCAGCATCATTTATGAGGAAGATATCATCATCCCGTAAATTGATAATCCGACTCATACCATTCTGGGTCAGGAAGGTCCTTAAGTAATCATCAGCGATCCAGCCATCCTGCCTCCCTCCACTGGGAAAATGGTCCAGGAACACGTATAGGATCTTGTTGCCCATGTAACTGTACGTCCCATTTTGCAGCATCTCTATGAATTTCAGGGGCTTGGGCTCCCCAAAGGCAGTAAAGTTGGACTCACAGATTATGAAGATATCAACCACATCGCCCAACTCGTGAAACCGGACATCCAACAGATCAAACTCATGGTTGATGTTAACGGCATTGATCACCCTGCGAGGCATCGGTCGTGGGCTCAGACGCTCTTTTGTTGGCAGATTGGAATACTGGACCATGGTGGGCACCCCACAATAGGGCCCATGCCAGCCTGGGAGACAAGGGCATCCCACCCACCTGCGCCTAGGCCTGCCACTAAAACCCCTGTTTGCCTTCTGTGCCAACTGCTTGTCCATTGCATTGTGGTCCCAGTCAACTGCACCGTCCACGGATGCTGCCGCCATCTTGGTGCCTTGCTTAAAACAAATGGCTCCTGCTTTGGTTTGTACGAAGTACTTTGTCTCATCATCTTTCAGTTCAAACAGGGCTCTGTGTAATGGTGGGCGGGCTCCATTCTGAGCTTTCACAGTGATGGGTAGCCCAGGGCTAGTATTTACATTCACCGCAGTATTCGGTTTCCAGAAGAACTGAGAGTTGACGAAGATGGACCGGAGTGAAGGGCTGAAGGCAGACAGCTCATGGGAAAATGTGATGTAGGACAGGGCTTTGAGGAAGTGCATGAAAGAAATAAGACATAGTCCTGCCATACACAGAACCAGAACCACACGGCGTCGGCGCATCTTCATCCTAAACCAGAGAGAAAACATCAATCATTAAAACACCTCCAAGAAACTGCCTTGCTATAGCACTTTACACAAACAAACTACCTTTCAACTGACAAAATGCACACTAAAAGGCACCAGATACTCTTGTTTTGAAGTAAAAACTGAAATGGAAGTCAGGCTGCCGTAGGCAGAATGTCTGGAGAGTTTTGCAACTTGGTAAAAATCACATGGTGCACGTTTTTAGCTGTGGAAGACAATGTTGCTATTTTGAAGTGTGGGATTGTTACTTTGAAATTGTTGCAGAGAGAGTTAAGGAAAGATTGCCAAAACAGCCCTTAAATTTGTAGCAAGCTGCAGGTGCAGGGCAGCTATGGCCCTCCAAATATCAGCAAAATGACTAAACCTCTTTGTTCCACATCACCCTTCATGCCAAGAGAAGAAAAAGGTTAAGAAAAAAAAACTTGAAGTAAATCTCTCGGCCAACTATCAGCAAAGAACAACCACTTTATAGACAACAAGTTCTCATTACTAAGATCAAAATGAGTGGAAACACAGGTTAACTCCCTTCATCCAGTATGACCACTCTACATGCTGATAAACGGCAATAAAATTCCTGTAAATTACTGACCTACATTAAGATGGTTTCAAGCCCGAAAAACAGGAAGATCACAAGGTTACAAAAAAGGTAGAGTTTTCTTGTCTACAAATCCGCTGGAGGATGAACCAGTTACAGCAGAACCAATTTGGGGGTAAACTGCGGCATCAGAGCTTCCCAACAAAAGCCTGTAGTAGGGTCCATACTGAGCAGCTGCTAAACCCCAACAGAATCGAGCCTGGAGAAAGTGACAACGGTGCAAAAACAGTGAACTGAAGGGAGGTGCCAACCTGAAATGTCAGCTTCCTGCTCCTCTGATGCTGCCTGGCCTGCAATGTTCGTTCAGCTCCACACCATTAACTCACTGGTAGGTTGTTTTTGCCCATTTTAAAAAGTTGCTTTAATAGTCTTAGCTTCCTTTCAAAATAAAAAGGATTTTCTACTTACATTTACGAGGAGTCTTGTTTTGAAAAGCAGAGGTATGATAGGGGAGCTCAGTCCCAGTTTGAATGGCCTGCAGTATGTCTGAATGATCACATCTACAGGTTGACTACATCCACCAGGCACAGCAGTGTTTCTGTGAGGCTGAATTAAGAAGGGAGAACGCTTTAAAGACAAGGTCACTCTGCAGCTAAATGGACTGTCACCAGAAAGAAATTTCATGAAAGTGGGTGGAGGCAGCCAAGCTGGCATTCAGGAAAGTTCAGAGAGCATCTTACAAGATTGAGAGATTGCGAGACTGAAAGATTCAAATTTAAGTGCAGGCTGAATAGACCGGGACTTTAGTCCCCTGGGAGCATCTGACCTGAGGGGTGACCTTGGATTTATTTATATAATCAGGAGGGTGAATAGCCAAGGTAGAGTCATCCAAAAGCATAGGTTTATGGAGGGGGGGGGGGGGGGGGGGGGGGTGGGGGGGTGGGGTGGAATTTAAAAAGGGACCAGAAGGATAACTTTTTCACATTGCAGGCAGACAATGTATGGAACAAGCTGCCAGAGGAAGCCGTAGAGACAAGAATAATTTCAACATTTAAAAAAAGGCATCGTACAAGCACCGATAGGAAGTTTTAGAGGAACATGAGCCAAATACAGGCAAATGGGACTAGTACAGTTTAGGAAACCTGATCAGAATTGACAAATTGAGCCATGCTGTGTACCTCTATGACTATGACAGTTTATGCATTTTTGAAAATAGTGAGAGCAACACTGTCCCCCTCCCAACACATACAGACCTCCCCACACCCTCAACAAAGTGGGAGGGTAACAGGGGGCAAGAGAGAGACAGTGAGAGAGAGTATAAAGGGAACAGACAGAAAGGAAGAGTTATAATAATAGAAAACTCAGGACTGTAAGGGCAGGCACTTCTACAATTGAAACATGACACTAGGATGGTGTTAGGGCCTGGGAGGAGGGTGAAGGATGGCACTGGGGATGCCCTGCAGCTGTTCAATGTCAAATAAATAGTCAGAGGTGTACAACAAGACTTTAGGGAGTGAAGCGCAGATTGAAAAGAAGCACAAAGATTGTAATAAGTGATAACAAGGCGTAAAGCTGGATGAACACAGCAGGCCAACCAGCATCAGAGGAGCTGAAAGGCTAATGTTTCAGGTTTGGACCCTTCTTCAGGAAAAAAAAATTGTAATTTCTGGATTGTGAATAAAGGAGTAGGTCCACAGAGCTGATGAATGCATAGCTGAAGAGTTGGAGTAGAAGAGAAGGCTTTAGATTCTTGGATCACTGGGTTCCTTTCTTAGACTTAAAATACCTACAGCGTGGAAACAGGCTCCTCAGCCTAACAAGTCCACCGACCCACAGAGCTTCCCACCCAGACCGTTCCCTCTATAAGCCACCTGATCTACACATTCCTGAACACTATGGGCAATTTTGCATAAGCAATCTACACATCTCTGGACTGAGGGAGGAAACTGAAGCACCTGGGGAGGAAACCCACACAGATATGAGAGAATGTGCAAACTCCACACAGACAGGCGCCAGAGGGTGGAATCAAACCCAAGCCCCTGGTGCGGTGAGTCAGCAGTGCTAACCACTGAGCCACCATGCTGCCCCGTTTCTGGTCAGGTCCCACTTCTAAAGTCCAATGGGGTGCAATGGAACTACAAAGTGTGCACAGCATGCAAGAGCTAATGCTGTGGTGAGGGTTTCAAGTAATTAGTCAGGAAGTAGAATACAGTGGGAGTACAATGAATTGTGCACTGGTTGGTGATGCACAGATAAACATAGAAGAACAAAAAAAGTCAGTCTGGCTGACAGTGTACATTATCAAGTTAAAGCACAAGGGAGCTTAGCAAGGTTGGATGGAAATTATTTTAATGCAAGAATACTGCAAGTACAGCAAAAGTGAGATCTGGCCAAAGTGAACCAGGAACACGTACTCGCAGGAAAAACCTGACTAGAAGTCTTTCAAAAAGAGAAGGAGAAAAGTCCAGAGCCAACATGTTACTGCGAAGGTAAATGATAGAACCAAAAATTCCAGAGAACATTGAATATTGAGGAATGTACAAAATTAGATAAAAAGGAAAAAAGTGAAGAGATACTTTTAGATACCAATGGCTCAGGGCTCCAGAACCTCTTACAGCATACTGAAATTGGTATAGTCAGGGTTACTTTAAAAATTGGGAAAGCAAAAAAAAAAGTCATAAAAAAACTGAGGTAAAACAGGAAAATTCAAAAGGGTAGCTTGTAAGTAAGTAAGAGACAACTGGAGAAGCAAAGGGAAAAAAGAAGTGGGGCCCATGAACATTAGTCAGTACAGCACAGGAACAGGCTCGCTGGCCAACCACATCGGTTCTGACCATGCCATTCTAAACTGATTCCATCTGCCTGCATGTGGTCCATATCTTTTTATTTCTTGGCTGTTCAAGTGTCTAAATGCCTCTTAAACATTGCTATCATAGCTGTTTCTATCTCCTCCCCATCAATACATTCCAGGCACCGATCAACCTGTCAATCTCCTTTAAACCTTTCCCCTCACAAAAAAAACCAATGCACCCCTAACATTTGACATTTCCACCCACAAAAAAGACTCCAAGCTGCCACCCTATCCATGTCTCTCAATTCTATATACTGCCACAAGGTTGTCCTTCAGCCCTCCAACACTCTAGCAAAAACAAACCAAGTTTATCCAAAACTTTCCACTCCAATCAGGCCACATCCTGGTAAATCTCTTTTGCACCCTCTCCAAAGCCTTGACATCTTTCTTAAACTGTGGTGGTCAGAACTGCACACAATACTCCCTGGCCTAACTAAAAAGTCTTATACAGCTGCAACATGACTTGCCAACTTATATACTCCATGCCCTGGCCAATGAAGGCAAACATGCCACCTGCCACTGTTTTCACCGTATCCACTTGTGTTGCCACTTTCAGGGAACTAGGGACTTCCATATATTCATGAAGTGCTGAAGTGTCAATCTGCGTGGATCTGGAAGGCATTGTTTGAGGTTTTAAAATCAGTACTTTGCATCTGTATTTACAATAGAAGGACAATGCAGATATAGAAATTGGGGAAGGGGGCAGTGATTTACCTAAATGAATTAGCATTGAGAGAGCGGCGTTAGAGGCCTTAAAATTGGATAAATACCCAAGCCCAGATAAGTTGCATCCAAAGACTGCTGCAGGAGGCAAGGAAGGAGATTGCATGAATGTTTTAATTCCCCCTGGACACAGGAAGGATGCCAGATGATTGGAGAACAGCTAAAATAGTACCATTATTCGATAACAATGTTAGGGATAAACCAGAGTACAGAGGCCTGAGAGTCTAACATAGGTGGGGAAACCATTGGAAAAGCTTGAGGGACAGAATTAATATCCACTTGGAGAGGCATGGATTAATCATAGATAGTTAGCTTGACATTATCAGGAGGGGGAGATCACATCTGACAGGTTTGATTGAATTGAGAGAGGGTGACTAGATTGATGGATGGGTATAGCGCAGTGGATGTAATCTACATTGGCCTTGGCAAGATTGCTGACAAAAGTTCTTGCACGGAATATTGGTCAAGATGGTCCAACATTGGCAGATAGCAAAGTGTGATGCTTGAAGGTTATTTTTGAGCTGAATGGCATCTTTCTGCACTGTTACAGTTCTGTATTGAGAGACACAATTAGCCGATCACTGTAGGGAACATGTACTATGTAGTGAAACCATTCTAAGCCTCACCACTACCTGGTGTTCACTTCCTGCCAGAGTGGATCACACCATCCTCAGGGTCCTTGCTGTTACATTTCCAGGGTTCTCACCTCATGGCCTCCACCCTGGGACTCTACCATTTCTCTGCTCCTCCTCACCAACTCCCCAATGGTCAGTGCCAATTGGATCCAGTCAAGGATGCAAGGAGAGGTCCCCATCACAGACTAATTGGGAAAGTTTATTTTCAATTGTCATCTCCCAGAATTAGCCTCCTCTCAAGATAACAAAGCAGACCAGCACACATGAGTGCTAACAGAAGGGTCACTAAGCCATCACACTTGTACCATCTCCATCCTGAGAGTGCTTTTGAATCATCCCATGACAGACATCGCTCTGCTCTTTCCCTCGCTAAGTACTTTTCCACTTCAGGAGTTGCTGTTGCACCTGCTTCGACCCAAGATCACAATAACATACTGCAAAACAATATTCTTTCACCATCACATTCAGCCTGAGCCCTTCATGATCAGCCACAGGGGAATCTTTTCTGGTGTCTTCAGCACGTTTATAACATTAATACCTAGACTATTCCAATAAATCTTTACATCTCTTCAAAGCCTGATCAGTCCTCCTGGGTAGCGGGCATTAAAATGAGAAACAGTGAGATCCTTGGGTGGGTTGGGGACATTGATGAGCAGGGAGATTTCCAGTGGAAAAAACCTGGTGGTCAGGCCTCCCTGGATCTGGCAGTCCTACACAAAAAACCCACACACACGCATTATGAAGATGTGTCACATTCAATATTTCAAATGAAGGATTTTAAATTTTGAAGCATTGTAAAATTTAAGTTCTCAAATTAGCAGAATGTTTCTTAAAAAAAGTTGAAAAGGGCAGTGGAAAGATTTGATAAAAACAAGGCTTCTTATAAATAATGGGACTATTGAAAACTGCTTGCTTTGCTGTGGGCCCCTGCTGGGACTATTTGAATAGAGACTAGTTGGAGTGTGTTTTGGCATCTAGGGATCATTTGGAGTCAAGAAGGCAGCCATGAAAGGCAGCCCAGTTGATCTCGTTTTCAAAAAGCAACCCCTAGAATTTACAGGGCAGTCCGGTGGCAGCTCAGTGGTTAACACTGCTGCTTCACAGCACCAAGGACTTGGATTTGAAGTTATTCTCAGGCAACTGTACATAGAGTTTGCACATTCTCCGTGTCTGCATGGGTTTTCTTTGGGTGCTCTGGTTTCCTCCCACCATCCAAGGTGGTGAGGGCTAGGTGGATTGGCTGCACTCAATTTCCCAATGTGTCCAGGGATGTGTAGGATAGGTAGATTAGCCATGGGAAATGTAAGACTTCAAGAAGAGTCTGGGTGAGATGCTCTTTGGAGGTTTGGTGTGGACTTGATGTGCTGGATAGCCTGCTTCCATACTGCAGAGATTCTGTAATTCTAGTTCTAGCTGAAACTTTTGGTCATCTGAAAGATCCGAGTGGAAGAAATTTATAATTCTTCCTGAGCAAGCTGCATCTGCAAAGACTCCGGAGACCATTACGTGATTAGTGACAGACTGCAGAATATTCTACATTTTATTTTTCACCTTCAAGAATAACCTGCTGGCTTTCTGACAAAAAAATCTTTAGCTACTCTTTGCAGATAAATCAGAGTGGAAATATTTGTTTGCATGTATGGTTTGTGGATATTTGGAGGGATAAGCATTTATAATTCCATATTATTGGCTATATGTAAACCAAACATTGCTTATTCATTAAACAAGTTTATTTTGATGATAAACCTGCAATTGTGCTGATCAAGAAACCAAGCCAATATATTTTGTTGAATACCTGATACCTACATGTTAGAGCAGTGTTCAACAGACAGAAGTGTCTGCAAATGCAGGGATTCTTGAAGGGTAACAAAACCTGACAATAGGTAGGATTTCAGTTAATCTGGTGATTGATTGAATCTCAAAACAAATAAGTCCCCTTCAAAATTAGGAGATATTGCTCCTCAACGCCCAGCCTGTCTGTAACTCCCCAACATGTCCTGTCTCAGCTTCTTGACACTGGTGCAAACTTGACTCCTAGCTCTATATGACTCCAGTCCCGCTAAAGTTGCCAACACTACAAGTTTGGTAAGGACCTTTTAAGTGTTGAAGTTCACTTCCATAGTACTACAGCAAGTAACTCAAGGGAAGCAAAATATCATAGGGGCATTAACATTTAACAAATACAAAAATCACAGCTTGCAAACTTTAGAACCAATTCTTCCCAGAGGTAGGGGACCTATCCCCCATGTCACCCTATGTATGGGTAACTCAGCTGTGTGAGAAGGAAAAATTATAAATTTCATCCACTCAGATCTTTCAGAAGACCCAAAGTTTCAGCTAGAACTAGAATTACAGGATCTCTGCAGTATGGAAGCAGGCTATCCAGCACGTCAAGGTTTGCAAAGTCAATTTCCCTCTCAGGCAAGGACTGTACCACTGCCTCTAAGTACGATTCTGAACAGCATTCAGTTAAAGACTCACCACTTTGAAAGAGTTTCAGAATCTTTCGCTCATTCTATCTTCAAACAACAAAAATCTTCTCTTAGCAAAACTAGCTTTCCAAAAAAAAGTGAGCAGATTAAAAAGCACAGTCAGAAGGTAACTAGCCCTAAAAGATTAAACCAGCAGTTACTCTGTAAAAGGGCTGACGAAAAGGGCAGACCAAAAGGGCAAAGAAAAGGAAAAAAGGGTTCTCCAACAAGGGTAGTATCCCAATTTAAATAATATTCATGGGTTTAAATATTAAAAGACATTCTACCTACTTTGTGAGATCCCTAACAAAAACAGTTCTAAAACATTGGCTTATCAGATAAGCCAGCAATGTGGAGCTGGAGGAACACAGCAGGCCAGGCCAGGCAGCAGAGGAGCAGGGAAGTTGATGTTTCGGGTTCATTTCTGAAGAAGGGTCTCAACCCGAAACATCAACTTACCTGCACCTCTTATGCTGCCTGGCCTGGCGTGTTCCTCCAGCTCCAAACTTACTGGCTCCAGCATCAACAGTTCTTTCCATCTCTGGCTCAATGAGCCAGCTCTTCCCACTGCTGCTTTAATAGCTGTAAAACAACAGGTGTGAACGCCACTTTCTGGGGCAGAGCTGAAGGAAGTCGTTCCAAATGTCAGCAGTGGCTGTCTTACAACCCAAACTGTTCTATCAGTTTGTGCTGAATCACCCATTACAACCTCAATGTTTCTGTTACTTGGTTTCAGCAGTTATTACTTTCCTTCTTTTCCCCACACTGCACTGTAGATAACTCCTAGAGCTTTCTATTCCAAAAAGTTTCTACTTGTGCAGCTTCTTCTCACTGTTCATCACTGCAGGTCCTTCCAATAGCTACAAACGGTGTCTCATGAACATCACATGTACTTCTTTCCAAATTCCTTGTTAGCTAATGCCCTATGTTAAATGCTGCCAAGTTACTGTATTTACTTGATAGGTAAGAACTGAAAATTGGACAGAATGCTAAATTCAAGTCTTTAAAGTCTAAGCAGTCTTTTAGTGAAGGTTGATTACTGCCAAAATAGCACTGAAAATTAACAGTGATAATGTGGAGTTCAAGCTTCAATTGAAAATATACAAGTGAGGAGATGAGTGGGATCATTAGTCCAACAAGCCTATCTCCCCAATAAAGATCACAGCTGACCTGATTACTCCACATTTCCACCTAGCCCCCAAAAAACCTCTTGCCATTCAAAAGTCTAACTCTCAAAAAGATTCAGACTTTCTTCCTCAAGATGTTAGAAGCATTGATCCAAAGACTCATGACCACCTGAGGGGAAAAAAAATGGTTTCACTTGTTTTAGAGAGGGACAGCACCTTGTTTTTAAAATAGTGGCCTCTCATTCTACATACTCGCACAAGAGGAAACATCTTCTCCTTTTCTGGGAAGCAGGAATGTTGATGTTTCAGGTCAGGACACTTCTTCCAGACATGAGGTAGGTGGGGGGGGGGGGGGGGGTGGGGAGAGAGAGAGCGAGAGCGAGAGAGAGAGAGAGAGAGAGAGAGAGAGAGAGAGCGCGCGAGCGAGCGAGAGCGCGAGAGAGAGAGAGAGAGAGAGAGAGAGAAAAGAGAACGGGACGGGACGGCACTGGCACGGGCAGAGAGCTGGGAAATAAATAGGGAGAGGAGCAGTGGTGGAGCTGGGGAAGGTAAGTGGGATGGCGATTGGCGAGTGCAGGTAGGGAGTGGTGGGGAATTGGTCAGTGAGGGGGCAGGGGCAGATAAGAGAGAGGGAAGCCGTCCACCACTCCCTACCTGCACTCACCAATTGCCATCCCACCTACCTTCCCCAGCTCCACCACTCCTCTCCCTATTTATTTCCCAGCTCTCTGTGCCCAACCCCACCCATGTCCAAAGGGTCCCAACCCAAAAATGTTTATTTTTCTCCACATCTACCTTGTTAAGGTCCCTCCAGATCTTGTATGTTTCAATTAAGATGCTTCTTACTCTAAAACTGGAGTAAGAGCCTAGCCTGTCCAACCTTTCCTCAAAAAGTCAACCCATCCACCCTCAGTAGTATGGTGAACCTTCTCTGATCTGCTCACGGTGTATTTACAGGTAGAGCTAGAATTCTGAATAGGTTGTGTTCTGGAGACTGGTTTGCAAGTCTATTCATATAGAAATTAGACTAATACAAGACAGTACACAGGATCTATTTGTAATTAGAGGAAATATTCACTTGTCAGATCTTTAAAATTACAAATGCAATCTTGTAAAGGCATGTAAGTCATTAATTGGGGACCCCTTGGCACATTAAAGAGCTGGCCAATTCTGTACACGGAAGTCCAGGTAAAGTCTCATTTGTATAGCAAACAATTTCATTGTATTCAATTGCCCTTACAAAAACAAGTAATTAGGTAAGCTAACAATTGTTTATTATATTTGCTGTTGCAATTCATGCACAAAGCCACCCAGATTCCTCATCTCAGAGCTCTGCAAATGCTCTCTAAAATGACATGCCTCTTAAAATAAATCTGAATTAAAAACAAAGGTAAAACATTTAGAAAAAAGGTCACGTTAACCCAGTGATAATGGGAACTGCAGATGCTGGAGAATCCAAAGATAATAAAATGTGAGGCTGGATGAACACAGCAGGCCCAGCAGCATCTCAGGAGCACAAAAGCTGATGTTTCGGGCCTACACCCTTCAACAGAGAGTCTGAAGAAGGGTCTAGGCCCGAAACGTCAGCTTTTGTGCTCCTGAGATGCTGCTGGGCCTGTTGTGTTCATCCAGCCTCACATTTTATTATCACGTTAACCCAGTTTTTCTTTACCTTTCTTTGTTTTGATACCTAATCAAGCACCTAATCTAGTCTGTAGCCTCTAGTTTTCGTGTTTTTTAAAGCTCTGACCCTTCAGCTGTTCTGGTGA
Source organism: Stegostoma tigrinum (assembly GCF_030684315.1). Classification (NCBI taxonomy): domain Eukaryota; kingdom Metazoa; phylum Chordata; class Chondrichthyes; order Orectolobiformes; family Stegostomatidae; genus Stegostoma; species Stegostoma tigrinum. The sequence continues at coordinate 1,620,125 of NC_081391.1, read as the reverse complement.
TGGATGGCATGATGATAATCAGCAGGTTTCCTTGCTGATATTTAATCCAAAAGGTCATGAGACATTACAGTCCTGTATCAATTGAGGACTCCTGGGACAACTCACTCCCAATTGTACCATTGTGCTTACACCCAGCAAGGGCAGTGGCATGGTACCTGAGACAGTCATTCCCATGGATGTCGGGATGGGACAAAATCCTGGAACTCTGACCTGAGCAATACAATAGGTCTGCCAAGGACTACAGGAATTCAAGGCGGCAGCTCACCAGGGACTTCATCAGGTCTATTAGGGATGGGCAATAAACGCTGGCTTAGTCAATGGCACTATCGTGCCACAAACTAATAAAAAGCTCAGCATATATCTGTTTCCTAGCAGTGTCTGTCAAAAAATCTGTTCACCACAGAATGATAGTTGAATAAGCCTCTTACTTTGAGAGGGTGATTGTTGTTTCCATCATAAGTGAAAAAGAGTACCCAATTTCCTAGAAAACTATAAAAATCTGTCTGAGCACTCAGGTATATCCTTACATCATATAGTGTCCCATCAGTTTAAAATAAAAAAGGACTTACTGCCCCATAATGACCCATGTGAACTAACCAGGACCCTGTTATTCGTTATGGAAATTCTTTGCCTTTTGATTCTGGTCGCCTACTTATTACATTGGAATGCAGTTGTTGTTTTGTACCTGACTAATGCATTTTAATGATCTGTGTACATGGACTTAAAGCCCTACAGTCCAACTTTTCCTAGTTCGTTAACACGGATCATAATTGCTCCAAAATACACATTTATAAACAGGGATTTTCATTTGCAACAGTTTTGACATTAAATGAAGTTCGCAACTTTGACATTTTACACTTAGTGTCACTATTTATCATATCACCAACCTTCCGTCATTGTTAACACAGACAGGAGTGACGAAGTCCAGACTGAATATAGCCAAGCCCCAGTACAAATGGTTCTGCAACAGTGATCTCATCTTTCTGATACAAACAAAAAGAGACACACAATTCCTAAAATATTCTAACATTTCATTAAATCTCCAATAAAGGAACTGAAGAAACCCAGACTAGGATAAACTATCAATGGATTAGTGCAGATTATTGGTGCGACAGCATTCATTACAACACTCTTTCCAATTCCTAAATTCCAATTAGCTAACATTTCCACATATCCGTCTATCTCACGCACACCTCTCAGACTTCAGGCTCTATTCCAATTGCAGGTGATTCACAACCAGCTGCCCAATCAGAAATTGCATCCTTACAGTGTAGAACAATGTGATAACAGATACACATAGCATTCAGCTTTGATCAGATTCTCCACAATGTCAAGTTTCCTGAACCAAATCCAGCATGGATTTCAGATTTCCGACATATTAACAGCCTACAATAAGATTGCAGAGTAAGCTGTAGATTAAGACCAATTCTTAACAGGTTGCTTATCAAGGACACTATCAAAGCAGACTGTCCACAAAAAAGGAGTCACCTAGAAAGCCACACCCAATACAAGTACTCAGATAGGCACACCTGCTGAAATTACATCTACACTTAAAACATTCTTTGGTGTCATTGCTAGCAATTCTTTCACCAGAAAAAAGTTCCTACCAACAGCCCCTTATTAAACCAGCTCTTAGAGACAGATTGCTCACAGGAATGGAGTGACTGCCCCATTGTTTCCTATTTTTCCAGCCAATCTGTTCAGAGCAGCACGGTGGCTCAGTGGTTAGCACTGCAGCCTCACAGCACCAGGGACCCGGGTTTGATTCCAGCCTCGGGCGACCGTGTGTGGAGTTGCACATTCTCCCTGTGTCTGTATGGTTTCCTCCGGGTGCTCCGGCTTCCTCCCACAGTCCAAAGATGCGCTGGCTAGGTGGATCAGCCGTGCTAAATTGCCCGTAGTATTCAGGAGTGTGTGGGTTATAGGGGGATGGGTCTGGGTGGAGTGCTTCAAGGGGTGGTGTGGACTTGTTGGGCCACACTGTAGGGAATCTAATCTAGATGTTATTACATACTTCTGGAGCAGATGGGACTGGAGGTCAGGCTTCTTGATCAGTAGCAAGGACACTCCCACTGCACCACAAGAGGGCCAGCTCCATAGTTTTCTAATGAGTCATAAACGACAGAATTTTACTGTCTTAAATACAATATCATTGATGATTCGTCAATGAATACAGAACCTTGCACATCAACCTTACACTGAATCAAAAATCAACTGATTAAGCAGTTGGAGCTTCAAGAAGAGGAAGTGATGTCTGACAGTTCCAAGAAAAATTCTCTAGTAAATAACAAGCAGGATAAGTAAAATGGAAGCAGTAGATACAATGTATTTGGACTTTCCGGGGGGTGGGGGGGGGGGGTGGTATTTGACATGGTACCATCAATTACTTAAGGCAAGAGCTCAGTGTTGGAGGTAGCTAATTAGCATGGAGGGGAATTGGTTAAATAGGAGACAGATTAGGGCATTTTCAGAATTACAACCTATAATGAAGAGTGGAGTGCCGCGTGGATCAGTGTTCAGGTCACAATTATTGACAATATATATTTAGGACTTAGTTGAGAGAAGTGAATGCACTCTTGCCAAGTTTGTTGATGACAAAAATGGATGGGAAGGCAACTGTGAGGATGACAGATTACACAGTGATATAGAAGATTAGAAAAAGAGCAAAATCTCAGCAAATTGAATATAATGTGGGAAAATGTGAGGTTATGCACCTTGGCAAGAATAGTGGACCTGAATCTTTATTCAAATAGAGAAAGACCACACACAAAAAAAACTACAGAGAAGGATCGGAGAGTTCTTATTCATGAATTAGAAAGAGTATACATTCAAGTTCAGTCAATAATAAGGAAAGCAAATGGAATGGTTACCTTTGAAATAAAGGGAATGGATTGTAAAAGTAGGGAAGTTGTGTATACAATGCAGTAGTTAGACCAGAGCTAGAATACTATGAACAGATCATGTCTTCAAATCAAGGAAAAGCACAACACAGGTATTGGGGGCAGTCTGGAAAAGATTCACTAGGCTGCTCCTGGGTACGGAGGGACTGTCTCAGGAGGAAAGATTTAAAGGTTGGGCCTGTACTCATTGCAGTTTAGAAGAATGATTAGTGACCTTATTAAAAGATACAATTTTTTTTTTAAATAGAACCCCTAGTGCAGAAACAGGCCACTTGGTCCAACAAGTCCACAACCAACCCTCCTAAGGGCATCCCAGGGAGACTCAGGCTGGGTAAGCTTGGGTGGTTTTGTTTGGAGCACAGAAGGTGGAGGGAGAAACCTAAAAAGCTTTAAGATTTGAGGGGTATGGACAGGTTGGATAGGAAGTAGCTGGCCCCCTTAGCTAAAGTGTCAGTAACAGAGGGGCATAATTTTAAAAGGTGAAAGGCAGAGGTTTAGAGGATTTGAGGAAAGCATTTTATCTCCACCAAGAGGGTAGTTGGAATCTGTAATACACTGCATGGGGAAGTAGAAAACCTTAACCTTTAAAATGTTTCATAGATAAGCACTTGAAGATGTTGTAACATTCAGGGCCTCAGGCCAAGTGCTGTAGAGTGGGATGTGTACAGATAGATTGGTGCAGACTGGATGGGGCAGAAGGGCCTCTTCAGTTGTGTACTACCATATGACTGACTGAAACAGGCTGCAAAGTCTAGGTCAGGTACATTCCAGAGTGATAGATTACTGATTTTCAAAAATCTGTAATGAAGTCAAGGGTCGTGAGGAGGAAAGAAGAAAAAAAAAGAGGATTTTCAGATCATCACTGTAGGTGTGGTGTTACATAAAAGACAGGCTGGGTGAAGAAGGTAGTTTCCTTGCCCAAAAGGGAATGTTTTTTTCCCTATTTGCAGAATTGTGGCATTACTGGTCAGGCAGCATTTATTGCCCATCCCCAACTGTCAACCATACTGCTGCGGGTCTGGAATCACACATAGGCCAGCTCAGGTAAGGATGGCAGTTTCCTTCCCTAAAGTGAACCAGATGGGTTTTCCCCGACAATCAGTAATGTATCACAGTTATCATTAGATTCTTAATTCCAAATATTTATTGAATTTAAATTCCATCTGCCGTGGCAGGATTTGAACCCACATTCCCAGAACATTATCGGGTCTCTAGATTAACAGTCCAGCGATTATACCACTAGGTCATCGCCTCTTCCGTAATAGTGACTCAAATAGAATTTTACAACAATGACAGATGCCATGGTCACTACCACTGATTCTAGACCTTTATTCCAGATTTTATTATTAATTGAATTTAAATTCCATGGTCGCTGTTCTAAGACTTGAACACACATCATCAGTGAGTGCACACAAGAGAGACAGCATGAACCTGGACCTCAGGATTTCTTATCCAGTGACACCACCACCATCCCTCCTACAGAGTTATACCAGGCCCATGTAACCAAAAGAAATACTAACATCTCTCTCACTTCAATCTTTTTCTTTCCTCTAAGTTTGAACTCATTAAAACCCCATATCCAGTCCTCCATAACCCACTTCGTGTTCACTAACCAACTCTGGCTCTTATCAGTTTTAAATTTCAAAAATTCTCAGCGTTCAAGTATCTCCATGACTTTGTCCTTACGCATCACTAATGTCTTCACTTTCACAGATTTAAATAGACGAGCTGAATATTATTTAAATGGATAAAGACCATCAAGAAGCAATTGCAAAAATGAGGGATTGGAGGCCTTGCGGATAAAATCATGAAAAAAAAACTAACATTCAAGGCCTGCAGAGAGAAGGGAAGGGAAGACAAATGGAATGGTGGCTTTTGTTAGCTGGAGCGGCGTTGGTGGCTCCCAGCTTATAGGCCTGATGCATGGACTCCAGGAACAGTGGCAGCGAATCAACTGCAGCTGTGTTGGTGACCAGACTGGGGGCTCCTGGCTGCAATAGGCCCAGAGACGGGGCCTCACAGAAGTCCTGGAGCAGTGTTCGAGACCCCAGCTGATGCAGATGAACTATACTGTGCTGGGTTGTGGCAATAAACATTTTTCACTTCGAATCCCATAGTGATACAATAATAAATCATTCATATTTCAAAGGAAAGGGAATATAAAAATAAGGTGGGCTAGTTAAAAAGAAAATTATAGGCACTAGTCAGACCAGAGCTGGAATACTGCATAGACATTCAGTTGCCATATCTTTGGCGGCAGTCCAGAGAAAGTTCACTAGTTTGATGCTGGTTATGGAGAGTGCGTGAAAGAGAGCATGACTAGGACTGTAGAACCACGTCTCAAAATAGGAGTTTTTTCCTCCTCAGTGAATCTTTTAACCAGACAGCTTTTGAAGCTAGGTCATTACATACATTCAACATGGAGACAGATAAACACTAAATAAGTAAGACAATCAAAGGTTACAGCGATAAGGCAGAAATACGGAGTGGAGGACAACCAGGTCAGCCAAGAGTACAGCACACTCAATGAGCTGAACAGTCTTCTACTGCTATTAGGTCTTATGCACGCTCTCCTTCTTCAAGATCATCCTGCCATTAATACAGACTCAGAGGTCATTTGGGCTTCATACTCCTGCTGACATGAAGACATCTGGCAAAGCCCGTTCTGGTCATATTTTACACAGCTCCCACAGCTCAGTTTTTCCCTTGCTCACTCATTCTCTCTCAACTGCCTTTCACATTCCACTCTTCAATACTTACCTACTTTTCTCAAAAGTAAAAAAGACACTGCCTCAGTCACTGCGGTCCAACAAAACCAAACTTCTCCAATCTCTCCTCACTTTGTAGGCATTTTAAATTGATGATCATCAATTCCCGAACTAGAGGCTAACATCCCTTTGCCTATTCAGCTTTGAAACAAGAAAATCTAAAAAGTGGTCAATTCTGCGAACACCATGCTTGTAACACTGCTTGAACTCTAATTTCAGAGGCTCACCATTGTAACTGACTTTTTGGGTATTTCTATTTGTCACTTTTTGCTTCTCTCATTCAACTTAATTTTTATGCAAAATTTCCTCCATAAAATATGTTTTTGCTTTACTATTCCCTTTTTGAAGGCATTCAGATAATCAAAACCTACCGCTTAGACCATGTTTTTGGACACTTGCCCCAAAAGTCACTTCTGCAGCTCAGCATCAAGTTTAGTGTGATGATTGCTCCTACAGTCAGAATCAGATCAACAGCACCTGACTATTCCAATTCTATTGGCCCATAGCCTTTCATGGTTTGACATCACAAACACACATCTGAATATTTACATAACAGGGGAGAGTCTCACAGCATGGAAACCGACCCTTTGGTCTATTCAGTCCATGTTGAACACAATCCCAAACTAAATTAGTCCTAACTGCCTCCCCCAGGCCCATATCCCTCCAAACCTTTATTATTCATGCACTTAACTGTCTTTTACACTCTCAGTATAAAAGATTTTCTCCCTCATGTCTTTTTTAAAAACTCTTATCTCTCAAATACCAGGTGGTTTCGGCCTTTACTACCCATACATACAGAAAGTTTCACCCTCTGGACAAAAAGAGATCTTCTTCATATCTCCTCCAAACCTTCTGCTCATTCCCCAAATCGGTGTCAGGCAAATAGGAAGAAACATTCCCTACGCCCTTAATTATTTTGCATTTCAATCATGTTACCTCTCAATTTCCTCTGCTCCAAATGAAAACAATCCCAGTCCGTCCAATCTCTCCTTATGACAAACTCTCTAACCCAGAGAACATTCTGGTAAGTCTCCTTTACACAATCACTAGTGCTATGACATCAATGTGGATTCCAGAATTACACACAACACAACACTCTATTATAAAGTGTTGGTTAGAGTCACAGCTAAAGTTCCAGCATAACACGTCTGTGTGTATATTCTATGCCTCGAATAAAGGCAAAAATACTCCGTGCCTTAAGCACATTATCCACCCTTGTCCCTCTGCTTCCCAAGGTCCTCCCATTAATGTATTGCTTGCTTTGTTTATCCTGCCCAAGTGCATCATCTCATGTTTAACAAATTCAATTGTACTTGCCACTGATCAACCCATGTATTGCCCCTTCTAGTCCTAGGCTACCTCTTCACTACTTACCACTCCACTAAAGTGTCCCACGCAGGACCCTTGCTAAAATCCAAGTGAATTACATCAAAAGCACTGCCGTCATCACCTGGTGACCTCAAAAATTCATGTTGGTCAGAAGTGAATTCCTTTAACAAAACCATGCTGTTTTTGATTAATCCTATCTCTCCAAAGGCAAATTAATTCTGTCCCTCAGAAATGCTTCTAATAATTTTCCCACCACTAGTTTCCTGGTTGATCCCTTCTCGAATAATGGTGTCACACTGGCTATATGCCAGCACCTCTCGTATGGTCAGGCAAGAATTGAAAATCTTTGCAAGCACCTTTGCTACTCCCTCCCTTGCTCCACTCAACAATCTGTCCAAGGTTTATCCAGTCCAAGACTCTTCTGCTTTTTGGCCTGCCAGACTGCTCAGAACTTTCTCTTGGTCTACGCAAATTTCTTCAATTAAAATCACATGCCTGATTTCTAGTCACACATTGTTCATATGAGACGGACACTACCATAAAGTATTCATTTAGAACACTACCTATATCTGCTGGCTTCACAGACATATTACCACTGTGGGCCTTTCTTCTACCCTGAAATGTACTGGTAAAACAGGTTAATTTTCCTTTATGCTACCTGCCAATATACCTTTTCATGCACCATTTTTGCTCTCCTAATCTCCCTCTTGTACATTCTATACTCCACTAGGATCAGAAATTAGGCTATTCGGCCCATCAAGTCTGTTCAGTCATTCAATCACTGTTGATAAGTTCCTCAACCCCATTCTCCTGGTAACCCTTGAGACCCTTGACAATCAAGAACAGATCTTAAATATGCTCGATGGCCTGGAATCCACAGCATTCTGTGGCAGTGAATTCCATAGATTCACCACTTGAAGTTTCTCCTTATCTCCAATCAAAAAGGTCATCCCTTTAAGGCTTTACCCTCAGGTCCTAGTCTCTAACAATGGAAGGATCTTCCCAACATTCACTTTTGTTCAGGCTATTCAGTATTCTGTAAGTTTCAATTAGGTTCCCCCCCCCCCCCCCCCCCCCCGCCCCCGCCCCCTCATCCTGCTAAACACTTTCAGGTATAGTACCAGAATCTTCAAACGTTCCTCCTATGTTAAGCTTTTCATTCCCGGGTTGACTCTTGTGAACATCCTCTGAATCTGCTCCGGGGCCAGCACATCCTTCTTGAGATCAAATGCTGTATGTCCCTTGATATCCAGGTTCACAGAATTTCATTGTTCCACCCTTTTTCATTACTAGAAAAAAAAATGTTGGCTCTGTCCTCTATTGCCTTCTCAAACGCATCCCTGTGTTCTGAGGCAGACTTACTGGAAAATATCTGCTCCCAGTTCAACCTGGCCAAGTCATATCCAATCGGATTAAAAATCCATCTTCCAAGTTGAACTTGGATTTCAGGCACATCTGTGTCTTTCTTCATAACTCAGACTCAGGATTGTTATGATCACTGTCCTGTGAACCTTTACTGTGGTGCTACACAAACAAAGACTGCAGTCATGAAGATGGACGGAAAGAAAAATGTTCCAGAATTTATCCAAAGGCTGTGATTCCTGAGTGGAATGTTGATCTAGCCAGCTGAGAACCACCAAAATTAAGTCATGGCTAATACTTTTGCAGAAATACAAACAGAAATGGTGAAGGAGCCAGAAGGGAGTGTAAAATTGTACAATCCCTACAGTACAGATAAGAGGGCCATTCAGCCCATCAAGACTGCACCAACCCATCCAGAGCTGTAACCCTTCATTAACCATGGTTAATCCACCCAGCCTACATATATTTGTACTGTGGGAAGAAACCAGAGCACCTGGCTAAAACCTACGCAGACATGGAAACTATGCAAATTTAGAAGAATTGAACTTAGATCGTTGGGGCTAGGCACTGATCCACCAGGCCACCCTGGGCTCCAATAGTTTAATAGAGAAGGTACATTAAATAAAGCTAATCAAGTGGACAAAGTTTTAAGAAATGATTAGGTTAAAGTAAAAGATTAAAATTGGTCAGTGCATTGAGTAAAGGAGCTGGAAGGTCACGTTGCGGCTGTACAGGACATTGGTTCAGCCACATTTGCAGTATTGTGTGCAAGTCTGGTCTCCTTGCTATAGGAAGGATGTTGTGAAACTTGAAAGGATTCAGAAAATGATTTACAAGAATGTTGCCAGGGTTGGTGGGTTTGAGTCGGTAAGAGACAGTTTCGGATGGGGCTATTTTCCCAGGGTAGGGAAGTCAAAAACTAGTGTGCATAGGTTTAAGATGAGAGGGGAAAAGATAAGAAAAGGACCTAAGGGGCAACCTTTTAATGCAGAAGGTGGTGCATGTATGGAATGAGCTGCCAGAGGAATTGGAGACGGCTGAGACAATCACAGCATTTAGATTAGATTAGACTAGATTTCCTACAGCGTGGAAACAGGCCCTTCGGCCCAACAAGTCCACACCGCCCCTTGAAGCATCCCACCTAGACCCATCCCCCTATAACCCACACACCCCTGAACACTACGGGCAATTTAGCGTGGCCACCTAGCCTGCACATCTTTGGACCGTGGGAGGAAACCCATGCAGACATGGGGAGAACGTGCAAACTCCACACAGAGTTACCCAAGGCTGAAATTGAACCCCTGTCTCTGGCACTGTGAGGTTGCAGTGCTAACCACCGAGCCACCGTGCTGCCCTAAAAGGCATCTGGATGGGTACATGGATAAGAAGGGTTTAAGTGGGATACAGGCCAAATGCTGGCAAATGGGACTAGAGTTATGTAGGATATCTGGTCAGCACGGAAGTGTTGGACTGAGGGGTCTGTTTCCATGCTGTACCTGACTATAAATAGCCACTTCATAAAAATTGCGTTTACATAAAAGTAGTACAAAAACGAGTGGTGTGTAGTTGTGACAATTAATTTGAAGGTAAAAACACCTCTTGGGCCTCGGGAACAGGTGGATGCCCCACCATCAGGAGCAGGAATCTCAAGGGACCCTTTCAGGCATTCGTAGGCTCCCTGAGTTCAAAATGCTCAAGAGTTAACCAACAACGTGGAAACAGATCAGCTGCTAACTCAGCGCTGTTGCTTTTAAAGCGGGACATGGAGATGTTTTAGCAGCAATGACAGCTTAGACGCGAAGGGCGCTATATCAACGCCATATCAACTACAGGAGGCAGCGTATGCCTAGTAATTAACGGCGCAGTTTTACGGGCCTACATGCCCGAGGCAAATGGCGAATTGAAGAGGTTACTAGTATTCGAGTAGGTCGGAGCGCTGGGATTAACAACGGATGTTTGGGAATAGAGGTGGGCTGGATGAGGTTTTCCTTAGTGGCTGCTTCTTCGCCAGGATTCGACCTTGCGATGCAGTGCTATGGGTTTGGAAAAGAAACAACGAGATATTCCAATAAGACAGCAGCAGCAGTGAAGAACAATCAGCCTCCGTATCGCATTGCAGCAAGTCGCAGGAAAATGAAAAAAAACAGTAGGCTTCCATCACAGAAGCAAAGAATTCTGCTATTGTTCAGTCTTTTAGCAGCGATTGGCTTCTCCATCAAGTTCCGTGCTCTCTCTACACACACACACACACACAATGCCTGCTTTCACGTACTGTTTCATTCTCGAGGAGTTACACCCCTCACTTCTGCTGATTCAGTGAACAGATACCCCCAAAACAAGTCAATTCTAAACAAGAGCACAGTGTGCAGTGAGTGAATCACACTCGAGTTTGCTAAAACGGGGGCGAAAACATGTCGCCGAACGTGGGATTGTACAGATCCTAGAGAGCGCACGGAGAAGTGAAATAGATTTCTAGTAAGAGGGAGGCACGTTTCACCCTTAAGCTAAAGTAAAGCCCCGAGAGATATAGTGAAAAGACTGCTGTGGGATCTCAGAAACACAGCCACATTGTTAAAATGCCAATAAACGCAAATGCACAACTTCAGGTCAGTGAAATATTGAAAGGATTTTTTTTTAAAAATTAAATTGCTGTCCCCAGTGACAGACGCCTTGCAACGATCATTAAAGTCAACAACTACTTACACAATTTCCCAAGTATCTCGGCCTGCCGAACTTATCCAGCCCATCCTCCAGTCTGCCGATTCGGCATCGCTTTATCTCTTAAACTTTGCAAGTTTGGACTGATTCACAGGTACAGCATCAAATCAGCTTTTTCGTGATCGGACGAGCACAACGCTTTCGGCAGGGCCAGGAACCATGTTGAAATCCTTACTGCGATACAAGATGGGTCACACAATATCATTTGGTTCGTGAAGTTTAGATCTTGAATTAGAGGCATGTGGGTTTTAGTCTGTGTTTGGGAGGTTTTAATAATTAATTCCCAGCTCTGATGAAGGGTCCCGACCAGAAATGCAGACATTCCTGCTCCTCTGATGCTGCCTGACTTGCCGTGCTCACTTTAATTATTAATTGCCAGTATTTCTGGAACCATGGCTTTAAAAAAAACACCAGCGAGAGAGAGAGGGCGATAGTGGAATTTGTCTGGATTGGGAAGTGTTTTGGGCAGACAACAAATACTTAAGAATATTTGCTGGCTTTCAGTTAGAAACATCAGGAATTGATTTTCTTTGGTTCGGGGTGGGGGGGGAAAAGAGAACAACTGAAGTTGGAAAGCTCTTGTTCTCAGTCTGTAGACGTCCTGGCTGAAATAGGATATTTGAAACAGTAACAAAAAATAGAAGTTGCTGAAAAAGTTCAGCAGGTCCAACAGCATCTGTGCATAGAAGTCAGAGATAAGATTTCAGGTCTAATGACCCTTCTTGAGAACACATAAGTAACAGTTTTATCTAAAAAGAGTTACTTTTGAGAAGTTAGGAAATAGATTCTCTCAACTTGAGAGGTTAGTTGAAGGCTCCAAACCACAAAAAAAATGTTTGGTTGGATCCCTGAAGGGGCTTTTCAAAGCAAAGGTGGTTTAAGCTCAGTTGTAACACTAAATCAAGAAAAAGGCTATCACAATATATGATAGAGAAGGAAACCCATTCTGCTCCTGCAATATCGTAAACTAATGTTATTGGGATAGATCAGATTGTATTTCAATCTTTCAACTTGTGTTATATGAAAACATCCTAGTTTTATCCTCTTTTGAGATAAACTTCCGTTTCATTTGTTAAAAATCAAATCTGCAGCATTACAAGTTTACATTTCAGGGAAAGACCAGTGTATTAAATATAAAGACCTATCAAAACAGATTTCAGTCTGGAATCTGAGTTGTCAAGTCATAACATCAGTTGGGATCATAAAATAAGTGGCACTCAGTGAAGTTCAGGGAAGCCATGCAGTGCAAACACTTCCCTGTTCCAAATCATCTACATAAGCATCTCCGAATTTGACATATCTATCAGCCTGTACGGACAATAAAAACATAAGGCTTTGAAGCCTCAGACAGTCAAGTTTGCTCTGCCATTTAATATGATTGGATTAACCCAATATGATCTCAACTCTTAATTTCACATTTGGCTTCTCATAAACCTTGACTCCCTTGTTTGTCAAACCCAACTTGGCCTTGAATAAATTCAAACGATACTTGGCTGAAACTTACATTCTTTTAGTTAAGTTTGAGTTGCTTTGCACTTTAATGGAGGATGTGTTACCTTGAGGCCTAGCAAGTTCTCACCTCATCTGAACAAATTCATCTCATAACAATTTAAGCTCCATTTTAACAAACCACTCCCTGAACAACTCACCACAACAGAGATCAACTGAAAGACTGAACCATCTTTAAAATCCACACAGTACAAGTAGACAAGCACTCTGACCAGAAGTGATCTGGATGGTTCCTGACATTTACTGTAGACACGGTAAACAGGGAGAATCAGCAGAGATAACAAACAGCATCTGCTTTGCAAGGGAAAGACCTGGAAGTGGTGCAGCGCAGACGTCAGACTTCCTCCTGCTGGTCCTGGGGGAAGAGGTGGTCAGGACATCAGATTATGCCAGCCTAAAGTCACAAGACACCAGGTTATAGTATAAAGGAGCAGAGCTATGAAAGCTTGTGATTTCAAATAAATGTGTTGGACTACAATCTGGTGTCTTGCGGATTCTGACTTTGTCCAACATCATGCCAGCCTGGTTTAAGATTAGTATAGTCTCAGCTGTCTGAAAGACATTGACTTTCTTCCTTCAATGCTTGGCAATGTCCTTTTCCACTACACCTCACTCACCATCTCTACTACGTTAAACACTGGATCCAAAATTCTCCCTGGGAGGTTTTAAACTAATTTGGCAGGGGTTTGGTGCACAGAGTGGATGTAAAGTTAAGAGTAAGATTCAATCAGATGTAGAAGGAAAACTAGGACAGTGCAGCAGGCAGAGGAGACATAGGCAGGCTAAGGCAAATGGGAAGACTGGAAGGTAAAATTGTACTTGCGTTAATGCAAGGAGCCTAACTGGTAAGGCACATGAACTTAAAAGAGCATTGACAGCATGCGAGAATAAGACTGCTGAGACACGGTTGAAGGGCGGGCACTGGCAGCTCCACATTCCAGTGAGACAGAAGTTTCAGGCATGATCTTTTTTGGGGTGTTGCAGATTATAAGAGAGGTGGAGAAATTACATTATTGATAAAGATAGCCAGCAAATGAGAGAGGATGTCATATAAAGAATCTTCAAATGAGACCATCTGGGTAAAGCTTAGAAATTTTAAAAAAGCCAACCACAGTCTTCCCAAAAAGAGAGAGGGAGATAGAGGAACAGAAGTGTAGGCAAATGACAGAGGGGAATAGGATTATAGTAGGGGATTTCAACTTCGCTAACATTAACTGAGATTACCTTAGAGTCAAAGGATGAGACTGGAATTTTTATAGTGCATTAGGAGAGCTTTTTTGTGCTAGAGCATAGATAATCTAACTAGAGATGGGGCGGGGCTAGACCTATTTCTAGGGAATGAAGCCAGTCAAGTGGTTGAAGGATCAGTAGGTGGGCATTTCAGGGATAGTGACCAAGTTTCAAAGACATTATGGGAACGGGTAAGGATAGTGCAGAAACTAAAAATCGGGGGAGGGTGGTGCAATTTCAATTTCATTAGACAGGATTTGGCAAAAAAAAAAGCTGCAAGTCATTGCTCACAGTCTAAGTCTACATTTGGAAAGTAACTCTTAAATGCAGCGCTGTGGGGCAGCATCTTCCTCCAACAGTAAAGGGCAAAGGCAACTAGCCAGGAACCCTGGATGTAAAAGGTTCAGAGAGTCTGAAGAAGAGAGAGGAGTATAAAATGTGTTGGGTGGGCTTAAAATTAGAAAAAACCCACCTTTGGCAGATAGGATTAAGGCAAGCACAAGGCAGTACAAAAGTATGTTTACGGCAAGAGGATTACCAGGGAAAACAGCGAGGCCTATGAGAAACCAAAAGGGACAATTTGCGTGGAGCCAGTGGTTGAGGTCTCAAGGAAATATTTCTCAGCCATATTTGAAGGAGAAAGATATTATAGCTTAAGGTTTCAATTAGGACAGTGAAGTTCTACAGCAAGTTAAGTGTAATAAGGAAGTATCGGCCGTTTGAGTGGGTATACAGGTGCCTAAACCCCCAGGCTGCACGGGAGGAAATTGCTGGAGCCCTGGCAGAGATATTAAACATCTCACTAGTCACAGATGACCGAGGATATCTAATTTTGTTCCTTTGTTCAAGGAGGGCAGCAGGGATGGGCCAGGTAAATCCAGTTAGTCTAACAGTGGTAGGGAAGTTACTGTAAAGAAATTCTGAGGGATAAGAGTAAATAACATTTGGAAAGGCAGGGATTGGTCAGAGATAGATAGTCAGCACTGATTTTTCAGAAATCCCATCATACTAATTTAGTTGAGACTTTTTGAAAAAAGGTGACTAAATATATCATCATGGTCGCGCAGTTGCATGGTAGTGGTTTACAGCAAGGCCTCTGACAACAACCCACACAATACTAAGCCACAAAAAAAGGTAAGAGTTCATGGAATCCAAGGCAAGTTAGCAAACTGAATCTAAAATTGGCTTCTGTTATTACAGCTCCCAACTTACAGCATCTTTCACTTATCAGGATTAAATTTCATCTGCCATTGCTCTACCCAATTTACTAGCTATCTATGACTATAACCTGTGACCATTCTCATTATCAACAGCACCAATTTTCATGTCATCTGCAGACTTACTAATTATACTTCTACCTTCACATCCAAGCTGTTAAATGTACATAACATCAGCAAGGGTCCCAGCATCAATCCCTGTGGTACCCTGCTGATCACATGCTTCTAATCACAACCATCCACCAACACTAACAATTATTAGCCAGGGTGTAAGATATGGGAACAAGGAAATCCTGTTACAACAAAAAGAAAAAAAAAAATTGTTTGTGGGCTAATTTGGAATATTGCACAGAGTTCTGGTCAACGCACTATCAGAAGGATGTGATTGCACTGGAGAGGATGCAGAGGAGATTCACCAGCATGTTACTGGCACAGAATTGAAATGCATAAGAGTCCCATAAATGGATCAAAGATGTTCCACTCGCAGAAAGCATAAAAGATCTTGCTCCACAGATGTGTCATAACATATCTGAGCAGGTTGACTGAAAATATTCTCAAGTTGAGATGCTCCCAACGTCAAGACTGACCTCACTGGACTTTTCATTGGATACTGCCACAAATCCTTCCAGAGCCCATGTCACTCAGATCCCTATTAGATTCTACTCAGTCTCCACTGCTCTGTCAAAAAAAACAGAATTAGAGACTAAAAACCCAAAGAGAGTAAAAAAAACACTTATCACTGCAGTTTCAGTCTGTTTAAGAAATAACTGCAGTGGCCTCAAATTTGAAATAAACAGAATGCTGGAGAAAAACAGCAGGTCTGAGTAGCCATGGAGATAGGAACAGAGTTAGCATGGAATCTGAAATTACTTTTGTTCTTGAGTCTGTGTTCCCTATCCTAGTCTATCCCATAAGAGGAGCATCCATCCTGCAAAGTCCACTCAGGTTCTTATCAAAACAATTTAAAAAATTACTTCAGGAGATAATGGGAACTGCAGATGCTGGAGAATCTGAGATAACAAAGTGTGGAGCTGGATGAACACAGCAGGCCAAGCAACATCTCACGAGCACAAAAGCTGACGTTTCGGGCCTAGACTCTTTTCTGATGAAGGGTCTAGGCCTGAAACGTCAGCTTTTGCGCTCCTAAAATGCTGCTTGGCTTGCTGTGTTCATCCAGCTCCACACTTTGTTATCTCTTAAAAAAAATTACTTTTCATTCTTCTAAACTCCAATGAATAAAAGGTTGAACAACCTGAATCTTTTGTCACATAAAACATCCGTTAGCTCAGTAGTACGTTAAGTGAACCTTCTTTGAGCTGCTTCTAATGCAATTACATCCTTCGTCAAATATGGAGATCAAAACTGTACTCCCAACATGATCTCATCAAGGCCCTGTACAGTTAAAGCAAACACTTTATATTCCATTCCTCTTACTCTGGAAAAATCCCCTTCACATTCCCAAATCATTTACTGTATCTGCAGATTCATGTACTAGGACATCCAGATCCTGAGTTGTGCAATGTGTTTTTGTTCATTCATGGGAATGATGGCATCAACGGCTAGGCCAGTATTTATTGCTTGTCTGAAATTGCCCAGCAAGCAATTAAAAGTCGACCACATTGCTCTGGGCCTGGGGTCACAGGGCCAAACTAGGCAAGGCGGTTTCATTCCCTAAAAAGGACATTAATGAACCAGATGGATTTTTCCAACAGAAAATTTCATGGTCATTGTTAGACTCTTCATTCTAAAATTTTACTAATTTCAAATCCCACTTCCATTATCTGCTGTGCAAGAATTGAACCGTGTCCCCAGAACATTGAGTCTGTAGATAAACTATTACTCTAGATAAGACATTAAGTGATTGCTTCCCCAACTCACACAAGATGATACAACTCATACCTTGTTGTACATAATCCAGTTTGTTTCTCATTTCTACCACACCCCTGAAATCTGACATTCCTCAAACCAGTGCTGCAATTCTAATTCAGTCCTCCATCTTAGCCATTCTTTCTTCTCCGTCCCCAAGAGACTTTCCACATCCCTCCTCGTACACTACATCGGGGCTCAAATCCCCAACTTCGACTACCCAAAAAGGACAAGGGCAGCAGATACATGGGAACATCACCTGCCAGCCACTCTCAATCCTGACTTGGAAATATATCATTGTTCCTTTATTGTTGTTGGGCCAAATCCTGGAACTCTTCCCCCAATCAGCATTGTGAATCTACCTACATCGCCTTGAACAGGAGTGGGAGTGAGGTGGGGGGGCAACCTCACCTAATTTTTTTTTTGCTGTCTTTGGTTCTCCACTAACCACTTGTGGAGAGAGTGAATTCATACAGCACTCTCCAGGCATTTTGAACAGCTCTATTTTTAACAATTATGGACCTATTATCAGGACCCCTCCATTCCTTTATCTCCTTTCACACACTTTGAAAGAAGCTGTAACAGGAATAAGGAACACCATAATGGATCACTCCAGAGTTTAATGTTGGTCATGAGGTGGCAGGGGATTTTCATTCAGAAACTTTAATAGTGTTTCTGAATGGGACAGTGATAACACCAAGTATAGCTGTAAATGTGGACACAAGTTATACTACAGTAGCGGGGCGGGGGGGGGGGGGGGGGAGATCAGAGGATACTGGTCAACCTTAGCAAAACAACTAAGCCAGCAGAATGGGTACCACCCTGCACGCCCACCCTGCCCTTCACCCACCATTTAATTTGTTCCCCCACCCCCATGAACTTGCCCTACACATTCCCCCAACCACTACAAACAAATTAAATCTTTGCAAAGCTCTAGTTAATCAGGAGTTTCAAGAGGTAACCACAAGCTTTAGGAGGTAACTATAATGCTTGACTTTTGACAGTGCAGAATAAGCAGTATTAAGATTAGTAGATAGCCTCAATTTATCATTTATAATTGTTTGGTAGCATTTTGGACAGTCTCTCCCCACCCCAACCAGTATGTCACTACCTGTTGACATTGGTGAGGGTTCTGGGGCAGTGTCTCACAATAGCAGTGATGACAATTCTCAAAACATGGCACTATCCCACAGCTCAGCAACTCAACAATTCTGCTGGAGGGTAAACCCAAGCTTACAGGCAAACTATTGTGCTCCTCAAAACAAATCTGAATTAAAACGCTACACCCAACACAAAGCCAAGACATTTATACAAAGGTACTTCACCCTGGAGGCTGACAAACATAGCCTCAAGGGCTTTGATTGCAGGAAAGCCACAATAGTCACAGGGTTACTGAAAAATCACCAGCATTCTCCTCAAACATTTTCTGTTCATACATCAGGAATCACAGACAGGACCAAGCAGATCAGCTTACGATTCCAAGGACAAGACTTCAACAAGAGAGTTAATTGCTGTGCCGAGATGGAGCAGGCCCAGGAAATGGGGAGATCCACAGGACAATCCAAAATTGTGTCATTAAACACAGGCACCAAAATAACTTAGAAATGTATGTAACATCAAAATTTCACTCAGGGTGACAGAAAATCATCATTCTAGGTTAGAACATCTGTACTATACTTAAGAAAAAACGAGAAAAATTAAAAAGGGAAGGAAAGGAGCACTCCTGATTGAGGAGGCACTCCAGAATTATGACATTTTACACCAAAGCATCAATAGCTTTTTCATTATTTGTACTTCCCACAATCTTATTCCATCTTCCTTCATTTAGCCTCGTCACACCATTCAGCTTTCCCTGCAATATATCAACACTCCCTGCAACCACTTCCAACGGGACCAAGTTCCACATTCTCACTAATTCCAGAGTAAAGACACAGATATCCTCCTGATTGGATTTACTGCTTATAATTTTGCTCCCTCATCTGGTTTACTTCACTTCCTTGTATTACCATATCAAGCCAGTCAGCCGTCATAGCTGGAGAAAGAAGCCTATGCCACATTTCTTGGAAGATTCAACCTTTCAGTTCTGGTATCATTCAAGTCAATCTTTTTTGTACCTTCTCTAATTCACTTCATCTGTTTATTAAAATGCACATTAGAACTGTATATTGCAGACCAAACAAGGATCTATACATTGGACATAAAACTTGCCTAGTTTCCAATTCTCACTCTAGAATTACTTGGTTTGAATTGTTACAACACCTTGGAGCATTAGGATTCGAGAAATGCATATCTTGATCTTTCTGCTCTTCAGTCCCACTTTAGCCTCACGTTACAAGGAGGATACATTATTTCTCATAAAGCAAACCACTTCTCACTTCCCCATAGCGAGTGACGTTTTCCACACTGATACTGCAAACGTATTCCATGTGGTTTTGCATAGTGGTGCAGTCCTCTTCTACGTGAACTACAGCAGCCAAATAGGATGTCATCTACATTCTGAAACTGTACTTTGATTCTGCCATTAAAACCATTAATGTAAGGAGTCAGTGAGCCCAGCACCAATGGCCTGTACGTGACTTCTCAACCATTTTGTCTTGTAGCCAGATTGCAAATCATTCTTCATGCCCCTTTCACATTCACCTTGTCCCCACCTCCACATCCTCACCTTTGGAGAGGGGCAAGGCTATTCAAACGTTTATGTTAAGCCATATTACATCTACATCATCTTTATCTATTCAGACAATGCTTCAAAAGAATGCAATAAAATTAAGCAAACGTGAACCTCCCTTTTGTAATCCATGCTATTACATTTGCCATTTCTAGATTTTTTTTCTGCTATATCTTTGAGCAAAGAATATCCTTCGAACTCCAGTGTTCAGTATAGTCCACACTTTCAACTCCCTCTTTAAAATATAGGAACTACACTCCCCAATCATCTTGCACCATTCTCTTTCCTAATGAATTCTCATATCACAGTGTCTTCACCATCTATTCTATCCTTTAATTGACACACATGACAAAAATGGGAGGACACACAGATGGTTGTGAAAAAGTGGGGAGGCTGCAGAAGGTCTTGGACAGGTTAGGCTATTGTCTTCCATCTACCACTTCGTCCAATGAGGCAAAGTGTGATGTTATGCACTTCGGTAGGAGAATAGAGGCATAAACTGTTTTCTAAATAGGGGATGGCTTCAGAAATTTGAAGCACAAGAAGGATTTGAGAGAGTCCTAGCTCATGATTCTCAGAAGTTAGCTTGCAGGGAGAGGCAATGGTGTAGTGGTATTATCACCGGTCTATTAACCCAGAGAAACAGGTAATGTGCTGGGGACTTCAGTTTGAATCCTGCCATGGCAGACTGTGATATCCGAATTCAATAAAAAAAGTGATGACTATGAAACAATTGTCATGAAAAACCCAGCTGATTCATTAATGTTCTTCAGGGGAGGTATGCTGCCATCCTTACCAGATCTGGCCTACACATGACTCCAGATCCACAGCAATATGGTCAACTCTCAACTACCCTTTCGGATGGGCAATAAATGCTGGCTTAGCCAACGACACCTGTGAACGAGTTAAAGTTTCAGTTGGCAGTTAGAGAGGCAAATGCAGTGTTAACATTCTACCCAACTTGAGATGAACATCACAGCAGGGATGTACTGTGGGGGCTGCAGAAGGCTTTGGGTGGCATTTGAAATATCGAGAGCAGTTGTGGCTCAATTCACTGCTTGAAGACCTGGGTGTAGCCAAATGAGGGCCATTGCAAAGTGGTTGCAGAGGAGTTACAGCAGATGCGACAGAGGGGATAGCACAACATAGACAAGTGAAACACCGTGGCAGCAGATCTCCAGCAAGGGTTTGTAGAAATCTACAAGCAGCAGCATGATTGATTATCTTACCCTCTCACATATACAGATAACAATTCTGGTCTCTCAAAAACCAGGCCAAAAAACAACAACTGCACTAGTAGATGTTACCAAGCAGGGTAATGAAATGTCTGCATAACAACGAACCAGCTCAGCGAGCCAACCAACTGCAACAGGTCTCACCAGATGTCAGTTTTTTTTTTAAAAAAGTTTCACTGGCTAATGGTGAAACAATAACTTATGACATTTGTCATTTTACTTTGAGTGTAATATTAGAACCCACCTCACAGCACTATCCAATCTTTCATTTTTTGGTGCCGTAACTGTGCAGATAATGAGTGAACACGGTTTAGGTGGGGGTTTGGAATGTCAACGGAACAAGTTGAGCAGAACGGTTGGTGCTTATGGACGATCAGTCATTCTGGGCAACAGCACCAGGTGGTATTCATTGCCATTATTTTTCTGATGTTGTTTTGAAAAGACATGGGACTTCTTGTGTAAAAAGTGTAAACGAGAAGGAAGTTACAGGAATTACACTGAAGATTGCTTAGAACACTGCCAAACACCAGCTTCAAGAACATAGCACTGAAACATTTGATTTAGTTCATCAGCTCACTGCCTTTTTTTTTGTTTTCTGTTCAGAGGAGCCAAATGACACCACTCAGTAGTGGAGAGATTCTAGCAAACAGGAAATGCCAGAATTATTCAAATATCTTTAAAAATAACAGGGTTTTGGTGCAACTCAGTGACTTGAACAAGAGGATTCAGTTTCATTTCTGCAGAGATATAGCAGAAGGCTAATGTTTAATTGCCATTACTCAGGAAGCACCTCATTGCCAAGGTTGTCACCTCTCAGAAAAACAGCTACTGAAACAAAGTCCCAAACCATTCATGACCTCCTCACCTCAGGTTACCTCCCAGCCACAGCCTCCAACCTCATTATTCCGCAACCCCACACAGCCCACTTCTATCTCCTTCCCAAAATCCACAAACCCGCCTTCCCTGGTCAACCTTTTGTCGCCGCCTGCTCCGGCCCCACCAAACTCATTTTCTCCCCCTTGGTCCAGGAACTCACCACCTACATCCGTGACACCACCAACACCCTCCACCTCCTCCAGAACTTCCAATTCTCTGGTCCCCAATACCTTATTTTCACCATGGACATCCAGTCCCTGTACACCTGCATTCCCCATTCAGATAGCCTAAAGGCCTACCGCTTCTTCCTGTCCCGCAGACCTGACCAGACTCCGTCCACCAACACCCTCCTCCACCTAGCCGAACCCATCCTCACGCTCAACAACTTCTCTTTCGATTCCTCCCACTTCCTACAGACAAAGGGGGTGGCCATGGGTAACCGCATGGGCCCAAGCTATGCCTGCTTCCTTTGTAGCTTACGTCGAACAGTCCCTCTTGCGCACCGACACTGGCCGTAAACCCCACATCTTCCTCCGTTACATTGATGACTGTATCGGCGCCACCTCATGCTCCCAAGAGGAGCTTGAACAGTTCATCCATTTCACCAACACCTTCCAACCCAACCTTCAGTTCACCTGGACCATCTCCAGCACATCCTCACCTTTCTGTCTCCATCTCAGGCAACCATCTACAAACCAATGTCCATTTCAAGCCCACTGACTCCCACAGTTACCTGGAATACACCTCCTCCCACCCACCTTCCTGCAAAAATTCCATCACCTCCACCACATCTGCTCCCAGGATGAGATATTGCACTCCCACACATCCCAGATGTCCTCATTCTTCAAGGACCACAACTCTTCACCCACACCTCCCCGTGGTGGTCGAGACCACCCTCAACTGTGTCTCCAGCATTTCCCACAACACATCCCTCACGCCACACCCCCGCAATAACCGCCAAGAGAGAATCCCCTAGTCCTCACATACCACCCCACCAACCTCCAGATACAACGCATCATCCTCCGACACTACAATCCAACACCACCACCAAAGGCATTTTTCCAACCACCTTTGTCTGCCTTCCGGAGAGACCACTCTCTCCGCGACTGCCTTGTCTGCTCCATGCTCCCCTCCAACCCCACTACACCCAGCACTTTCCCCTGCAACTGCAGGAGTGCTAAACCTGCCCCCACACCTCCTCCCACACCCCCATCCCAGGCCCCAAGATGACTTTCCACATCAAGCAGATGTTCACCTGCACATCCGCCAATATGGTATGCTGCATCTGCTGTACACGGTGTGGCTTCCTCTACATAGGGGAAACCAAACGGAGGCTTGGGGACCACTTTGCAGAACACCTACGCTCGTTCCGCAGTAAACAACTGCGCCTCCCAGTCGCAAACCATTGCAACTCCCCCTCCCATTCCTTAGATGAGATGTTCATCCTGAGCCTCCTGCACTGCCATAATGATGCCACCCGTAGATTGCAGGAACAACAACTCATATTCCGCTTGGGAACCCTGCAGGCTAATGGTATCAATGTGGATTTCACCAGCTTCAAAATCCAGCACACCCCACTGCCGCCACCACCCCCCCCCCCCACACTGCATCCCAAAACTAGCCCAGCTCATCCCAGCCTCCCTAACCTGTTCCTTGTCTCACCTATCCCCTCTTCCCACCTCAAGCTGCACCTCCATTTCCTACCTACTAACCTCATCATGCCCCCTTGACTTGTCCATCCTCCCCGGACTGACCTATCTCCACCCTACCTATCTTCTCTATCCATCTTCAGTCCGCCTCCCCCTCTCTCCCTATTTATTTCAGAATCCTCTCCCCATTCCCCTTTTCTGAAGGGTCTAAGACTGGAACGTCAGCTTTTGTCCTCCTAATATGCTGTTTGGCCTGCTGTGTTCATCCAGCCCCACACTTGGTTATCTTCAAACAGTCTCACTGGCTCTTTAATTTGTATGGGAATGATCCCATGTCACCAGTGGGGGGGAGGAGGAGGAGGGGGCGGGGGAAAAGAGTCATTCCCATTGCTCAGGGCCACTATTCATCTCTCAAATCAACATTATGATCAATTCTGGAGATCACCAGCCTGCATGTGGAAGTTTAATGCATAAAGATAGGCTGCCAAGCTTGCTACACTAACAGTGACCACATTTCAGAAAGTAATACCTTCGGCAAGTTCTGAAGCAGTGAATAAAAAAGTAGATAAACACAAGGTAACAAAATGTGGAGCTGGATGAACCCAGCAGGCCTAGCAGCATCTTAGGAGCACAAAAGCCAATGTTTCGGCCTAGACTCTTCATCAGGAAAGAGTCTAGGCCCGAAATATCAGCTTTTGTGCTCCTAAGATGCTGCTAGGCCTGCTGTGTTCATCCAGTTCCACATTTTGTTATCTCAGATTCTCCAGCATCTGCAGTTCTCATTATCTCAGATAAAGCACAAGGCTTTCTTTCCAAACAAGAAAAATGAGAGATAAGGTGGTGTAGAGCTGGATGAACACAGCAGGCCAAGCAGCATCATTGGAGCAGGAGAGCTGACCCTTCTTCAGAAATGGGGGAGGGGAAGATGTTTCTGAAATAAATAGGGTGAGGGGGAGACGAATAGAAGATGGATAGAGAAGATAGGTAGAGAAGAGACAGACCAGTCAAAGAGGCAGGGATGTAGCCAGTAAAGGTGAGCGTAGGTGGGGAGGAGATAGGTCAGTCCAGGAGGACGGACAGGTCAAGGGGGTGGAATGAGGTTAGTAGGCAGGAGATGGGGCTGGGAGGAAGGACAGGTTAGGGAGGCAGGAACAAGCTGGGCTGGTTTTGAGATGTGGTGGGGGAGGGGAGATTTTGAAGCTTGTGAAGTCCACATTTGTGCTGCTCAATTTGTTTCCAAAGAGCTCTAATTACATCTGCTTTAAATATTTTTTACCTCCTCATACCAGACCTCATTCGAGGATTTCTGCTGAATTCCCTCACCTCAAGCCTACCCATAATGAGCAGCTCAATACCATTCCACTTGTGTTTTATGGCCAAAGCATTCAGCCTGACATTTTTCATTAGTTTACTTTTCCTGAAAAAAAAAAGGTGGTCTGATAGACTTTAAATACTGTGCTTAACATTTTGGGAACTTATAGCCTTCAAATCCCTCTTTTTATGCATCACCAAACACACTGTTTATTCTCACTCAATTTCTATTCCAATTTATGACTTTTGCCCCCAATCCATGTCCCTTATCTTCTAACAGTTGTGCACACCACATTCACAGCAATTCTTGACTGATAAAGATCACAGCTCCCTTTCTGAAATCTAGGTGTTTCTTTTTTAAAAACAAACAAGTTTCCAAAAATTCTCATCAAGATGATGGCAAACAGCTCAGCCTGGATCTTGCTCTCCCTTACACAGGAGAAGTATTACATTGTCAGACAGCATCCTGACAGTCAAATATACTTCTCTAAAGTTCCGAGAAAGAGCCCCATGTCTCCAGAAATTCCAAGGATGCTTGATGATCAGTTTGACATTAAGTTGATTCAAGTTGTAGAACAAAATCCTGTTGACAATTTTACAAGGAGAACATTAAAATAAGTTGCAACTAGGAAGTAGTTGGTATTGTAAAAAACAAACTTGTTTCCTCTGGCAGATCATCATCAGATTGCAACTATAGTCCAAACTCAACACTGGGGTAAGGTGAGGTGGTAAATACAGTTCTTCAGCTACTGTTGTGCTTACAGGGATGCCCAGATTGATTAATGAACACCTGAAAACATTAAAAACTTGGCATGGCATTAAATAACAATAAACCCACAAATGGTTCCAGTAGTGTGGTATAGTCAAAATAATGCAAAACATACCCCATTCACAGGACATAAATGAGACAAGTTTCAGAAAAAGATAAACAACCAAAAATAAAACAAGCAACTGGGTACCAATATAGAAATGGTTTTGAATCAAAGACAGGCCAATGAGCCCTTGTGGACCCGCCAAAAGATGTCTCATTTGTTCATTCCCTACTGTCCTGCAAGTTTCTCCCCTTCAAGTATTTGCCCAATTTGCCTTTCAGAGTAACTGCTGACTTTCAGCTACTGTTCAGATAACGTACTGCAGACACAACAACCTTCCGAGACAAGATAAATTCTCATTTTCATTTGGCTCATCAGCCAAATATGCCAATCTAGCTTTGCCCAGTTAAATCAGCCTTAAACCTTTGCTGCTCAAAACAGAACAAGCCCAGTTATATAACAAAATCCTGCATGTGTAGAACCCTAAATGCCAGCTTGTCCCAAATGCCCTGCTGGCCTTAACGTCTATTCTTCGAGGGCAATCAATGCCCAGAGTTGGGCAGAATTGTCCAGCAGAAGTCTAGACGATCACCTACAGAGGAAGGAGCGGAGATACCCATCTCGTGTAGTCTACTTTTGAGAAAGGGTCTTTAAATGGTTTAATTTATTAAAAACAAGGTTGAAGTAGTTTCCCTTCAAGGATTTGTACACACTTCCTCCTCAATCACTCCATCTCCCACCTCCAAATCTGCATCTCCAGGTGTGCACATGACCCAGGAGAGGGGGCTTAGACTCACCTCCCTTCCCACTCCTTGTGTGGGACATACCCCTCCCACCCTCAAAACCCAGGCCCTCTGTGCCTGTGTCTCCCAGCAACCAGCGCCCCCATCCCCTGAGAGGGTGAGGTCCAAAAAGTGTGTGGGGGGGGGGGGGTGCGCGCACACACGTGAGGGCCAAAGGCGGGGGGGGGCGCGGGTGGATTGTGAGGTGAAGGTGGTGGGGGGGGGGGGTAGTGAGGGCCGGAGGGGGGGGGGGGTCAGGTCGTGAGGGCTGGGGGGGGGGGGGGGGGTCGGGTCGAGAGGGTGAAGATGGTTGGGGGTGGGGGGGGGGAAAGAGGGTCATGAGGGCCAAGGGGGAAGTCGTGAGGGTGAAGGTGGTGGGGGGGGTCGGGTCGTGAGGGCCAAGGTGGTGGGGGGGGGGGTCGGGTCGTGAGGGTGAAGGTGGTGGTGATGGGGGGGGGGGGGGGGGGAGTGTGTGTGTGAGGGTGAAAGGTGGTGGGTTGGGGGGTAGTTGCGTAAAGATGGGGCCGGTCACTATCTCTCTCCCGCTCGGCCCCGCCCCGTAAACAAACACCGAGCTTCCATTAACCGCAGCCGGGTACAACCTGGGCGGGGGCACCTCTGTCTCCCAGCCATTGTTTCCTCTCCCTCTTCTTCCCCCGGGAGGGAATTCTGTCACTAACACGCCCCCGGGGGTGGGGAATCGTCCCTCTGTCACTCACCCATCTCCCACCGCCAGACCCTCACGTTCAGCTCGAGCTCCGCCGCAGAAAACCCGCACTCTCCGCTTAAA
This sequence comes from Stegostoma tigrinum, assembly GCF_030684315.1. Classification (NCBI taxonomy): domain Eukaryota; kingdom Metazoa; phylum Chordata; class Chondrichthyes; order Orectolobiformes; family Stegostomatidae; genus Stegostoma; species Stegostoma tigrinum. The sequence continues at coordinate 1,593,103 of NC_081391.1, read as the reverse complement.
GGGACCGCCCCTATTTCTCCCTTAAAGGGACCGCCCCATCTCCCCCTTAAAGGGACCGCCCTACTCTCTCCTTAAAGGGACTGCCCTCACTCTCCCCTTAAAGGGACTGTCCCTATCTCCCCTTTAAAGGGTCCACCTCACCTCCCCTTAAAGGGACCACCCTATACCTCCCCTTAAAGGGACAGCCCAAGTCTCCCCTTAAAGGGGCCACCCTCTGTCTTCCCTTAAAGGGATCACTGTTGTATCCATTTAAAGTGTCCTCACTCTTACTGTTACTGTCATTGACAAATCTATCTGCAGCAGGTTCATTGGGGACAATGAGGTTGAGCATGTTTTTCCCCTCTTGTTAATTCCCTCACCACCTGCAGCAGACAGAGATAAAGATAAGGCTAAAGCATTCACAACAATCTTCAGCCAGGAGTACCAAGTGGGTGATCCATCTCAGCTTCTTCTGGTGGTCACCCAGCATCACGGGTGCCATTCTTCAGCCAATTCAATTCACTCTATGTGATATCAAGAAAGGTTGGAGACACTGGATACTGCATGGGCTCTGACAACATCCCGGCAGTGGTACTTGAGACTTGCAATCCAATACTTGCTGCTCCCCTAGCAAAGCTCTTCCAGTACAGTTACAACAATCTACCCAACAATGTGGGAAATTGCCCAGGTATGTCCTGTACACAAATGGCAGGAGAAATCTCGACGGGCCAGTTACCACCCCATCAGTCTCCTCCTGATAGTCAATACAGCGATGGAAGGTATCATCAACGGAGCTATCAAGCAGCACTTGCTCAGCAATAACCTGCTCAGTGACGCCCAGTTTGTGTTCCACCAGGACCAGTCAGCTCCTTGGTTCAAAAATGAATGTGAGGGCTGAATTGCAGAGGTGAGGTGAGAGTGGCAGCCCTTGATTTAGAGGCTGCATTTGACTAAGTGTGGCATCAAGAAGTTCTAGCAAAACTGGAATCGATGGATATCAGGGACAAACTCTCCACTGGCTGGAGTCATACCTACACATAGGAAGACTGTTGTGATTATTGGAGGTCAGTCATCTCAGCTGCAGGACAATTTTGCTGGAATTCCTCAGGGTAGTGTCCTAGGCCCAAACATCTTCAGTTGCTTCATCAATGACCTTCATAGAATCATAGAATCCCACCAGTGTAGAAGGGATTTGGCCTGTCAAGTCTGCCTGATAGAAAAACATCCTAGCCAAATCCAGCCCTTTACCCTATCCTCAAAAATCCACTTCAACCATGGCTAATCCACCTAACTTGCACATCCCTGGACACAACAGACAATTTAGCATGGTCAATCCACCTAAACTGTACATTTTTGTACTGTGGGAGAAATCTGGAGCACACGGTGGAAACCCAAGCAGACACAGGGAGAATGTCCAAACTCCACAAATCCTGGGGATTACCATTGACTAGAAACTCAACTGGACTCAACACATAAATACAATGGCTACAACAGCAGGTCAGTGGTTCAGAATACTGTGTGAGTAACTCACCTCCTGAATTCCCAAAGCCTGTCCATTATCTACAAGGCACAAGTCAGGAGTGTGATGGTATCCTCTGCATTTGCTTGGATGAGTTTAGCTCCATCAACACTCAAGAAGATTGATGCCATCTAGGACATAGCAGCCCAGTTGACTGGCACTGTATCCATAAGCATCCACTCTCTCTATCACCGATGCTCAGTAGCAGCAATGTGTACCATCTACAAGATACACTGCAGAAATTCACCAAAGATCTTTAGACAGCACCTTCCAAACCCACAACCACTTCCACTGACAAGGGCAGCAGGGACATGGGAAGAGCACCACCTACAAACTTCCTTCCAAGCCACTGTCCTGACTTGGAAATATATTGCTGTTCCTTCACTGTAACTGGGTCAAAATTCTGGGATTCCCACCCTAACAACATTGTCAGTCAGCCCACAGCACTGCAGCAATTTAAGAAGGCAGCTCACCACCACCTTCTCAAGGGCAACTGGAGATGGCCAATGAATGCTGACCCAGACTGTGACACCCACATCCCATAAATGAATGTTTAAAATCTAATTAAAAACGATGAAATGTCTTCTGTCGGATGGTGGCAGGTATTTTACGTCCATTTTAGGAAGAGAAAATGACTCCTATCCCATATGAACTAAAAACATCCCCCTTATTAATCTGTGGGTTCCTGCCAGCCACATCCAGAAACCTGCAAACACCAGCTTGTCGAAGTGAGCAGTTCCAGCATGCAGCTGACGGATCCATAGTGTATGTTCAGGCAGGCGTGGAGCTGGTTTACTAACAACAACACCCAACAGAGACTGGTCTCCATAAAGACCCTGTTCTCACACTGGACCTCTCTCATTGTGCCCACCTCCAGATCAGTTGGAAGTTTGTCTCCTTTAATTCGGAGTTTGTGAAGATTCCCCAAGCTTCTGACAGAGATTTCATGAATTGTGACTGTTACCACAATACCACTGTGGATACATAAGCACCTGACCACTAATGTGTAGCAATTCCCATTTCCAGGAATCTCCTCCACAGCCTCTATTTCCAGCCTCAAATACAACATCCCTCCTTGGACTGTAAACGAGAACGAAAGACGAACGAATATCTTTTTGAACAGTCATTGATTTTATTCATTGCTGAATTTATGAGAATACCATTCCCCCTACTGCAAACCACCACCAACTCCCACACAACCCCCTCCATCGCCTGGTGTATCCCTTTACTTCAAATATTTATTCAGTTTTAAAAGATCCTGGAAGTCCCTGCCCCTCTCTAGTAAAGTGTTCCTGACTTAATTAAACTTTCCCTCAATCTGACAGCATTTTAAAATGACGGCCAATCTTTGATTATCAAAAGGCTCTTGTCTTTCCCTGTTCAAAAACCAGCATAATGTTTCAAGCCTGAATCAAATCTCTACTTCCCATTCTCCTGAAATAACCGCTATCCCATTGCCTAGTCATCCTTTATTTACACATAGAAGGTCCTTGACTCTGGCACAGCCTCATCAGAGTTAGCACACAAAATGTGAGTATCTTTGACACCCTTGCTTATATCTGTCAGACAGGGCTCCCTGATTGGACCAGATTAACAGCGACAATCATATTCTATGAGGTCCAGCTGGCTGGCCTCGTTATGACCAGTACATTACAACTCCAGTGAACTAGTCCTTGGAACTCCTTGTACTTTTGCTCTGCACACCTAATACTCTTTTATAGCCTTAGGGCCTATTCAGATGGATACCCATAGAATTTAGGGAAAAATGGATGTATTGAAAGAAATTGTCTCAAATAACAGGTGGTAGGTAGACATTCTTAGACCAATACCTGCATTGATGTGGCTTTTCAGTTCAATAGCCTTTGTGAGTTACTGCTTCAACCAGCAGCATTATAAAGTTTTTGGATGCAATGAAATTTGGTAAAATAGTAGACAATGCTGAGGATAGCTCTAGGCTTCTGGGTAACTGTCTATGTGCAGTTTACACTTTCTCATTGGGTTTGCTCTGGTTTCCTCCCACAGTCCAAAGATGTGCAGGTTAGGTGAGTTGGCCCTGGGAAATGCAGGCCACAAGGCAGAAGTAGGGAATGGGCCTGGATGGGATGCTCTTTGGAGAATTGGTGTGGACTTGTTGGGCCAAATGCTTGTTTTGACACTGTGGGCATTCTGATATACCTCCAGATTTTTTTGGTTTGCTGGGACCTGGCAAACAGATAGTAGGAACTGCAGATGTTGGAGAATCTGTGATAACAAGGTGTAGAGCTAGATGAACACAGCAAGCCAAGCTGCATCACAGGAGCAGGAAAGCTGATGTTTCGGGCCTAGACCCTTCTTCAGAAATGGGGGATGGGGAGGAGGTTCTGAAATAAATAGGGAGAGAGGGGGAGGCGGATAGAAGATGGATAGAGGAGAAGATAGGTGGAGAGGAGACAGACAGATCAAAGAGGCGGGCATGGAGCCAGTAAAGGTGAGTGTAGGTGGTGAGATAGGGAGGAGATAGGTCAGTCCAGGGAGGATGGGCAGGTCAAGGGGGCGGGATGAGGTTAGTAGGCAGGAGGTGGGGGTGGGGCTTGGGTTGGGAGGAGGGGATAGGTCAAAGGACAGGTTGGGGAGGTGGAGCTGGTTTTGGGATGCGGTAGAGGGAGGGGAGATTTTGAAGCTAGTGAAGTCCACATTGATACCATTAGGCTACAGGGTTCCCAAGTGGAATGTGAGTTGCTGTTCCTGAAATTTTTGTGTAGCATTGTTGTGGCACTGCAGAGAGGTCCAGGATGGACATGTCGTCCGTGGGGGAGGGGGAGTTGAAATAGTTCGCAACTGGGAGGTGCAGTTGTTTTAGTGCGAACCGAGCGGAGGTGTTCTGCAAAGCGGTCCCCAAGCCTCTGCTTGGTTTCCCTGATGTAGAGGAGGCCACAACGGGAACAGCGGATGCAGTACACCACATGAGCAGATGTGCAGGTGAACATCTGCTTGATGTGGAAAGTCTTCTTGGGACCTGGGATGGGGGTGAGGGGGCAGGTGGCAGGGGCCACCTCCCCACCTATACTCTCCTCTCCACCTATTTTCTCCTCTATCCATCTTCGGTCCACCTCCCCCCCTCTCCCTATTTATTTCAGAACCCTCTCCCCCTCCCCCTTTTCTGATGAAGGATCTAGGCCTGAAACGTCAGCTTTTGTGCTCCTAAGATGCTGCTTGGCCTGCTGTGTTCATCCAGCTCCACACTTTGTTGTCTTGGTTCCTGTGTTGTTATGTTTCTGTGATGCATGAAACTTCAGACAGTTATGTTACTAACCTCACTACTCCCTATACGTATTCATCATTACACTTTTTACTCTTCTAAAGACCATACCCTTTCTATTTCTGTATTTTTGATTGGGCTAATATAGGAAAAGGCCTATTTTAAAACCAGGGGCAGTGAAAGGAATTGCTACACTTTTAAAAAGCAAATTACTGAAACTCCTTGTGGATGGTGTTTACACTGCTGCTTTGCTCAAGCAGTGGGAGAAGCCACTTGTAAATATCTCTCCCACATGGTGAGGTTGTGGGTGGGCTGGGTGTGTGTATGTGCAGAGTGTGATTCGGCCGGCAACAACTAACTGGTTTGTACAATTGTGACCATTCGTGGATGCCAATGACGTCATCAACCCGAAGAGAACATTCTGGTTCTTTGGAGACTGAACAATTTGTGGGTGTGAACAATGCAGGAAGTAACAAGGCAGTCTTTGGGCTGCTGAAAGGGCAAATGGTATGTGTGTATGTGTCTGTCTGACTGTCTGTCTATGTCAGTCTGTGTGTGCCTTCCTATCTATGTATATGTATGTCTGTGTGTGTGTGTCTGTTTGTGTGCATATCTGTGTATGTGTGTGTGTGCGCCTCTGTCTGTCTGTCTATGTATGCCTGTGTCTCTGTCCGTGTATCTGTGTATGTGCATATCAGTGCATGTCTCTGTCCTTCTGCAGTAGAAATACCTGAGAAAAGCAAGTAATTTTCTCCCACCAGTGCTGTAAACAGTTCCTTTTAAGCAATAACGAAGCGACTTTGCAGTGTGTGTACCCATCACCCTGTGCCTCCTGTGAAGCAGTGAAATGAGCCCAGAGAAAGGAGATTGAAGAACACAAAGACTTGATGTGCTGAAGGATCATTACAGTGACCTTGTGGTCGAGTGTTCTTGATCTGTGGTTTCTAGTTTTCTTCTCTCTCCGCCCGTAAAACCAACATTTGATGCTTGTCTTTATCTATCTATATGTACATTTAGGGATCTTAAAAGGGACTTGCAGTTGTCCAGTAGAGCCATATGTTGATAGCTCATAGCAGTTTACCTGTGATCAGAATTTACTGTTGTGTAATAAACATTAGTTCAGGAATCCAGTCAGTGTTTTTCTATTCACATGATCCCATCAGGCTGGCAAATTAGGGACTTCGCATACTTTGATGTCACTTCTCAAAATATTTAACTGTTGCTCTCACTTCTTCACATTAAACTGTATCTACTAACAAACTTCCCATTCCATAAACCTTGTCTCTGTTAACAATCCTCCTAAAAACATAGCGGCAGGAAAAGACCACTCAGCCCTTCAAGCCTGCCCTGCCATTCTAGATCATGGCTGATCATTGACTTCAATGCCATATTCCTGTGCTAATCCCCAAACCCTGATAGTAGCATCTAGTAATCTGTTGGTCTCTTTCTAGAATACATTCTTTGATGATACCACAGGCTTTGGGCAGAGTATTCCAAAGATTCACCATCCTCAGTGAAGAGGTTTGTCCTCATCTCAGTCCCAAATAGCTTGCCCTGTATTCTTAGACCATGATCCCCAGTTATGAGTCTCTCCAGCCTGTCTGCAACACCCTGTCTAATTTAAGAATTCTATCAGTAGCTATGAGATTGTCTCTCATTCTTTTAGATCACAAAAGTCTTATCAAATTCTCCTCACTGGACAGGCATGCTAATTCCAGGGATCAATCTGGTCAATCTCTGTTCCAATCATTCTTCAGAGGTTATTCCTTCTCTTGGGGAAGGAAACCAGAATGCTATGCAGCACCAAGCTGCTATATAAATAAAGCCAGGAATCTTTACTCTTGTCCTCAGATCCTATTGCAATAAATGCTAACATGCCTATTACCTTGCAAATTGCTTGCTGCATCTTAACATTAGCTTTCACTGACTCATCCAATGACATCCATTTGGACATCAACACTTCAAAATCTCTCAGCATTTAAACAAAACTCTGCTTCTTGGTTTAAGATTGAGTTTATTTTATGCCAGTACAACGAGAACTTTGTCGTGTCTCTAAGTAGATTGTTTGACTTATTGTTGTACCGTTATTTGGGAAGCATGACGTGTTTGATTCTGCCATTAAAGACTGGGCCCAGAACGTGGAAAGACTATGTTACTGTTTTCCAGGCAAATGACATTGGGGCAGAAGAAAAGCAATGAGTAAAGCTCCTGACAGCTTGTGGGCTCACAGCTTTTTAGGTTATTAGGAACCTCACTTTTCCAGAGACACCAGATACTAAAACCTCTCAAGAATTGATAGATTTAGTTAAGGAATATTACAACCCCAAGCCTCCTCTAATTCTGAGATGCTATCAGCAATTCAAGAACCAGCGGAATTTGTAGTGGGATTTTAACTTGGTTAAGACAATTGGCAGAGGCATGGAACTTTGGTTTAGTCCCTAAGGAGATGCTGAGAGACCATTTAGTATGTGGGATTACTGATGTAACCATGTAAAAGTACCTACTAGCTTAAGTCCAATTGGAAATTGAACAGGCACTCCAACTTTAGCATAGGAAAATGCGAGCAAGTGGAGCATACAAGTTGCAGGGTACTCTGATGAGAGTGTACACTGAGTTTGGGGAACACCACTTGAGTGAAGGCAATTGCATAGCCTCACTCAGGACATACTGCAAAATGAATCTAAGTTTTGATCAAATGGTCAGGATCCAGGCCAGCAATCTATTGTAGCTGTTGCCAGCAAGAGTCCCACTATACCGAAAATGTGTCAGAGAACTCAGGCCAGTGCACACCTACATCTGGTTTGGAACAGTTAAATTGCTTAGCAGCATCCCAAGCAGAACCAATCAAAATAAATATCTGGATAAATGGTCACCTGGTTCTAATGGAAGTTGATCCTGGCACAGCCATTTCAGTGGTGGCAGAAACAGTCTTTAACAAATTTCTCTCTGGAACCAACCTTTAAGTTTGTGCAAGACCTCAGCAATACCAGGGAGCCTTTACAGGTGAAGGGGACAACTTCGGTTCCAGTATCTTACAAGAAGCAGCTGGTTCAATTACCACTGATTGTAATAAAAGGCTTGGGCTAAAGCTGATTGGCTGAAATTGGTTGACAAAGCTTCGTCTAGATTGGCTCAACTCTTTTCAATTCAAAAATGGCTGCCTGAGTGAAGTCCTAATTACATACCTCAAACTTTCCCTGGAAGGTCTAGGGACTATCAAAAGAGCCAAGGTTAACTTGTGCATTGGCCAGAAAGCAATTCCATGATTCTGCAAGGCCTGCCCAGTGCCAGTTTTCTTTATTGGCTGGAAAGCAAAGGAATCATCAAACACTTGTGGAATGCAGCATCAATCATATCGATTGTAAGACCAAAGGGTTGGTTCACCTCTGTGGGGATTTTACACAAACAGTTTAACAATCGCAGCTGGATAAATGCTCAATCCCTCACAAAGAGTATTTCTACATGAAGCTGACAGGGGGGCTGTCCTTCATCAAGATGGACATGAGTCATTCATACTTGCAATTGCGATTAGATGAAGAGTCCCCAAAGTATGCTACAATTAATACCTGTTAGGGCTTGTACTGATATTTCAAACTTCCACATGGGGTACCATCAGCCTGTATAACTCTTCAACGGATGATAGAGAATATTTTACAAGGTTTATCCCAGGTCACCATTTATCTAGATGACATGCTAATAACAGGGCAGATCAATAAAGAGCACTTGGAGAGCTTGGACAAAGTCCTTAGATGTTTCTCACAGGTGGGTGTACCCCTTAGAAGGGAACAATATATGTTCCTTGCACACCAAGGTGACTTACTTTTGCTATAGAGTTGACAAGACTGGGTTGCACCCACTGGAAGATATAGTGACAGCAGTCAAAGATGCCCTGGCTCCCAAGGTTGCACCAGAGCTTAGGTCTTGCCTTGAGCTGGTGAATTATTACGGAATGTTCATACATAATCTGGCCTCCATCCTGGTAGCTCTTCATCAACTCTTAAGAAAGAGTCAGCCTTGGAAATGGTCCTGGAGCCAAGTCTTAGCTTTCAGGGAGATGAAGAAACAGTGATCATCCTCTAAGGTGTTACCATACTATGATCCCAAGAGAGATTTGGTACTGACATGCAATGCCTCCCCATACTGCATCGGGATAGTATTAGCTCATAGGTGACCAAATGGAGAGGAATGCCCAGTAGTGAATGCATCTACGATTTTGGCTAATGCAGAGTGCAAATATGTCTTGATAGAGAAGGAAAGTTTGACAGTCATTTTTGGAGTCAGGAAGTTCCATCAATATCATTACAGATGTAAATATCTAATAATAACGGACCACAAACACCTGCTAGGTCTACTTAAAGAGGACAAGCAGTGCCAAGTAGCAAATGCAGATGTATGAAGCCACCACCGCACCCCCCCCCCCCACCCACCCACCAACCCCGGGCACACACACACCCAGTGGTACTGCCACCAGAGGAGTCTGTAGCGGTTTTAAATTTTCTGGAGACACAGCCGGTCACAGCTGACAATGTCAGACTTTGGATGTAGAAGGATCGGGTCCTGGCAAAACTGAAACAGCTGGTGGTGACGAGGGATATCAAAGGGCCATCAGAACAACCAAAATTTTTTTCCTATTCATTTGTGGGATGTGGGCATCGCTGACTGGGCCCAGCTTTTCTTACCCATTCCCAGTTGTCCTTGAGAAGGTGGAGGGTGAGCTGCCTTCTTGAACCGCTGCAGTCCTCCTGCTGTGGGTTGAACCACAACGCTTTTAGAGAGGAAACTGAAACCATTTTGGATCTGGAAAGACCAAATCACAGTGGAGGACGGCAAATTATCACGGGGAGGAAGAGTGACTGTATCAAGCAAAGATAACTGCTGGGTATTGGCCAAGCTCCACCAGGGTCATCTAGGGGCTTCTAAAATGAAGATATTGGCAAGAAGTTATGTTTGGCAGCCAGGACTGGATATGCACATAGCTGCATTGGTAGGGCAGTGCCGGAGTGCCCACAAAGACAGAGATAAAGGGAACTACAGATGCTGGAGAATTCGAGATAACAAAGTGTGGAGCTGGATGAACACAGCAGGCCAAGCAGCATCTCAGGAGCACAAAAGCTGACGTTTCAGGCCTAGACCCTGCATCAGAGAAGGGGGGATGGGGAGAGGGTTCTGAAATAAATAGGGAGGGGGGGGAGGCGGACCGAAGATGGATAGAGGAGAAGATAGGTAGAGACAGACAAGTTAATGGGGCAGGGATGGAGCCTGTAGAGGTAAATGTAGGTGGGGAGGTAGGGAGGGGATAGGTCAGTCCAGGGAGGATGGACAGATCAAGGTGGGGGTGCGGGGTGAGGTTCGAAGGTAGGAAATGGAGGTGCAGCTTCAGGTAGGAGGAGGGGACAGGTGAGAGGAAGGACAGGTTAGGCAGGCTGGGATGATCTGGGCTGGTTTTGGGATGCTGTGGGGGAAGGGGAGATTTTGAAGCTTGTGAAATCCACATTGATACCATTGGGCTGCAGGGCTCCCAAGGGGAATATGAGTTGCTGTTTCTGCACCCTTCGGGTGGCATCATTGTGGCACTGCAGGAGGCCCAGGATGGACATGTCGTCTGAGGAATGGGAAGGAGAGTTGAAATGGTTTGCGACTGGGAGGTGCAGTTGTTTATTGCGAACCGAGTGGAGGTGTTCTGCAAAGTGATCCCCAAGCCTCTGCTTGCTTTACCCAATGTAGAGAAAGCCACACCGTGTACAGCGGATGCAGTATACCACATTGGCAGATGTGCAGGTGAACATCTACTTGATGTGGAAAGTCTTCTTGGGGCCTGGGATGGGGGTGTTGCAGGAGGTGTTGGGGCAAGTGTAGCACTTCCTGCGGTTACAGGGGAAAGTGTGGGAAGGTGTGGGGGGGGGGGGTTGGAGGGGAGTGTGGAGTGGACAAGGGAGTCACGGAGAGAGTGGTCCCTTCGGAAAGCAGATAAGGGTGGGGAGGGCAAAATGTCTTTGGTGGTGGGGTCAGATTGCAGATGGCGGAAGTGTTGGAGGATGATGCATTGGATCCGGAGGTTGATGGGGTGGTATGTGAGGACGAGGGGGATTCTGCTTTGGTTGTTATTGCAGGGCAGGGGTCTGAGGGATAAGTTGCGGGAAATCTGTGAGACACACGGTCAAGGGCATTCTCGATTACAGAGAAGGAGGAAGTTGCGGTCCTTGAAAAATGAAGACATCTGAGATGTATGGGAGTGGCATGCCTCATCCTGGGAGCAGATGCAGTGAAGGCGAAGGAATTGGGAATAGGGGATGGCATTTTTGCAGGTAGGCGTGTGGGAGGAGGTGTATTCTTGGTAGCTATGGGAGTCGGTGGGCTTGAAATGGATATCAGTTTCCAGGTGGTTACCAGAGATGGAAATAGAGAGGTCCAGGAAGGAGAGTGAGGTATCAGAGATGGTCCAAGTGAACTTAAGGTTGGGGTGGAAGGTGTTGGTGAAGTGGATGAACTGTTCGAGTTCCTCGTGGGAGCAAGAGGCGGGGCCGATACAGTCATCAATGTAACAGAGGAAGAGGTGGGGTTTAGGGCCAGTGTTGCTACAGAAGAGGGATTGTTCCACGTGACCTACAAAGAGGCAGGCATAGCTTGGGCCCATGCAGGTACCCATGGCCACCACCTTTGTCTGTAGGAAGTGGGAGGAATCAAAAGAGAAGTTGTTGAGGGTGAGGACGAGTTCGGCTAGGCAGATGAGGGTGTCGGTGGAGGGGGACTGGTCGGGTCTGCGGGACAGGAAGAAGCAGAGGGCCTTTAGGTTGTCTGTATGAGGAATGCAGGTGTATAGGGACTGGATGTCCATGATGAAAATGAAGTGTTGGGGACCGGGGAATTGGAAGTTCTGGAGGAGGTGGAGAGCGTGGGTGGTGTCACGGACGTAGGTGGGGAGTTCCTGGACCAAGGGGGAGAAAAGGTACTAGCAGCAGCTACCCCGCATTTGTGGGAATGGCCGGGTAAACCCTGAACTCTGTTACGTGTCAATTATGCAGGTCCTTTCATGGGCTCAATATTACTCGCCATTGTCGAAGCCCATTCAACGTGGCTGGATGTGCATGGAGGTCATTCATCAAACACGGGGACGATTTAAAAAAAACTGCACGCATATTTCGCAATACATGGACTCCCGGGAGTGCTAGTCGCAGATAACAGGCCATACTTTACCAGCAGGGAGTTAAGAGTATTTCCCAAAGTTGATTGGTATTTGACATATAAGAACAGTTCCATACCACTGGTTTGGCAGAGAGGGCAGTGCAAACTTTGGAGGCAGGCTTAAAGAAACAGCCTACAGCTTCACTAGATTCCAAACTGTCCTGGTTCCTGTTTGATTATACGACCACCCTTCATGCAACAACAACAGAGTTACTGATGAAGAGAAGTCTCCACACCAGATTAAATCTGATCTTCCTGGATCTGCCTCGCTCATAGTTCCTGACCACTGACTGAATTTGAGGTAGTTAATCTAAGGAGTGTGACTGCTTCCTGAAATGCAGTATCCAAATAACTCTTCCCCTCCCTGATGTGTCACAGTGTTCCAGTTCATCAACTCTGAGCCAGAGTTCCTCAAGCAATCAACACTTGCTACAGGTATGGTCACAATGAACCACAATGGGGTTCCTCCACTCCCACACCGTGCTGCTGTTTTCTACATTCTTACACTCAGTCCCTTATTGTTTCCTTTGGAGTATCATTGTCAAAGTAGTGGCCCTGCAATACTGCTCTATCTTTTTTCTTTACAAGCGTTAGTAATATCCACCCAGTATTTGAAATGCACTCTCAGCAATGCTGCGCCTGCATAATTGAAGCATAATATCCTTTTATGTTCACTCCCTTTCATAATAAAGGGCTGCACCTCTTTAGCCTTCCTGATTACAATCTGTGCCTTCACAGCAACCTATTGGCAGTCATGCACCATCAATCCCTGCACTTTGGAATTCTGTGTCATTCTCTATTTAAATAATAGTTTTTACAAAAAATTCTTCCTGCCAAAGAGAATAACTTCACATTTTCTGATGTTATATTCCACTTGCAAAATTTTAAGCCCATGCACTCAATCTATTTGTATCACTTTGTATCCTGTTAGGTCACCTTCACAGTATATGATCCTACTTATCTATGTGTCATCTGCAGATATAGACACCATCCCTTCACTTCCCTCATCTAAGATATTTGAAAATTGTTACTGTTCCAGCTTTTCTCTTTTTATCTTGCCGACTAAATGTCTCCTTATTCATTGGATTATACAATTGCTATCCTCACATGATTCCACTTTCAAATGTGTACATACAACATGTCTCACTAATGGTTAGGGGAAAAGCAGCTGTTAGTGAGAAGGGGCACCAATATGGCACTGAAGTATCTATCAGGATATCACACCTGACTATTGTATAGTGAAGTCTCTCAGCATAGGCAGCAGGTTGAGAGCAATGCTGAGGAATCTCCCTTCTGATCATTCCATCATCGGTAACTGTTGACTGTGTGCACACAGACTGCTCAGTTACTGTGAAAAGCTCAAGCATCCTGCAGGATAACATTGGGCTTGGATGAGGCAGCTTTTCTGGACAGACTGACGCACAGTCGGGTGGGTGGATGCGTGAGCTGCCATTATACACCTCACAGCCTCAAATGACGGAGCACAACCTTGAAAAGCAAATAAGTAGAAAGAACATTCCAATCTCCTTTCTCATGCCTGAGCAATCCCAGCATCCACAGCTTAACTGGAAGGACCCTGCTCTGTGTTTGACCCTTTGGTCCTAGATGACTCAGCTGGTCACCCCTGAGGGGAGTTTTGGTTCAGGGAACCCAGGCCTGCTGGAGAGCATCCTGTCGAAATGTAGGCTCACCTCTGGCTTGGACCTCTACAGTTGTCAGCATCACATAAAGAACGGGGCTGGAATCATCTGGAGAGGAAGCTTCTGGGGACTCTGTGTGTGGATCCTCCTCAAATTCCAGAGAGAGCTAGCCAAAATTGGCTTGAAGTTCGTGGTGGAGAATTGTTTTCCAGCCTGGAGGCCTGTGAGCAGCTGTGTGCCATAAGGTTCGGTGTTGGGTACACTGCTTTTTGTCATTAATATAAATGGTTTGGATGTAAATATAGGAGGTATGGTTAGTAAGTTTGAAGATGATAAAAAAAATCGATGGTGTATCAGACAGTGAAGAAGATTATCTCAGACTAGAATGGGACCTTGATCATAGAGACCGAGGAGTGGCAGATAGAGTTTAATTTAGATAAATATGAGGTTTTGCATTTTGGTAAGGCAAGCCAGGTAGGATTAGTAAATGTGAGGGCCCTGGGGAGTGTTGCTGAACAAACAGATCACGGGGTGAAGGGGAATATTCTTTGAGAGTGGAGTCACAGGTAGTCAGGGCGGTGAAGAAGGCATTTGGTACAATTGCCTTTTTTGGTCAGTGCATTGAACACAGAAGTTGTGAGGTCATATTTTGGCCATTTTTTGTATACTGCATACAATTCGGGTTGCTCTTCTATCGGAAAAATGTTGTTACACTTGAGAGGGTGGAGAAATGATTTACAAGAATGTCGCCGGGCCTGAAGGATTTGTGCAATTGGGAGAGCTCAAATTGAGCTGAGACTATTTTCCCTAGAGTGTCAGGGACTGATGGATGACCTTACAGAGGTTTATGAAATGATGAGGTATGGTCTTTCTCCCAGGATAGGGGAGTCCAAAGAGAGAGGGCATAGGATTAAGGTGAGAGGGAAGTTATTCAAAAAGGGCCTGAAGGGTTACTTTTTCACACAGAGGGTGATGCGTGTATGGAATGAGCTGCCAGATGAAGTGGTGGAGGTTGGTACAAGTATAATATTTAACAGGTACCTGGATAGGTATGTGAATAGGAAGAGTTTAGAGGGATATGGGCAAAGTGCTGGCAAATGGGACTAGGTCAGATTGGGATGTCTGGTAGGTACAGATCAGTTGGATTGAAGGATCTGTTTCTGTCCAGTATAATTCTGTGACTCTATAAAGCAGGAAGTTGTTGGCACCACCCTACCTCCCTGAGAGCAAGGGGCACTTGCACTGAGGTTGAGGTCCGTTGTCTGTCCTCTTGCTGAGCACCTACGGCTACAGCACTGGAGTGCAGGACCATTAGCATAGCTGGCAGACACTGAGGCCACTGGACTGGGCTCTTCATGATGGCCACTGACGTCTCTGTGGAGATTGCCATATACACATGTGCTAGAAACTGCACAGACTTATAACATTAACAAATTCCTCCATCTCTATCTCCTCCAATAAGAGCAGAAAACATTTGAATTATGATATTTCCAAGTGGAGAGATGCAGTGGTGGTGTCCCAGGGATTAAGCGGGAGAGCCACAGTTCTTTTTAATGAATATTAATGATTACTGAATGATTGATTGGGTATACAAGGGAAAATTTCAAAGTTTGTAGATACAAAATTCTACAAAGTTGTAAATAGCGACAATGTTATAACAAACGTCATGTAGGACATAGACATCCAGGTTCCCCATACCGTTGATGCTAATGCAGTTTAACACAGAGGTGTGAAGGGATGAACTTTGTCAGAGAGAAAAATGCAAACCAGACTGAACATAGGGAGTGCAGTAACAGAGACTGGTGACCGAACATGCATCAGAACTTTGAAAGCAGCAGGACAAAGTTGAGAAAGTCATTAAAACACCATACAACATAAATAGCCTTATAAACAGAGGAAAACAGTTCCAAAGCACAGATGTTAATTATGGAATAATCTGACAAATTCTGAACAAGACACATTGCAGAGGATGAAGGCCTAGGAGAGAGTGCAGAGGAGATTATAATGACATGGCTGCAGGGATGAAGAGCTCCAGTGAAATGCAAAAATGAAGAAGCTTTTTAAAAGAAAGGCATAAAAGCAGATTTCCCAAGCACCACCAGATTCCAGCTGGCATGACAGTCCCAGCAGGGATGGTAGCACAGTACTATACATTCCAATGAGAATCACCCTGGGAATTCTCAGCTTTGATTCCAGACCATATGAAGTCTCATGGTATCAGATCGAAGATGGACAATGAAACCTTCCACTGATTATTACATACCACCTTTCCTTTCTTCATGTTGAACATTAACTAGAAGAAGCATTGAGGGTGGTAAGGACACAGAAGTACTCTGGGTCAGGGGTTTCCTAGCTACCAGAAAGAGTGATTCAGGAGCTGTACTACAGTCTGAGCTGATCAGGTCTTAATGGGTGTTACTGCTGGACTGGAATTTTTTTAAATTCATTCATTGGATGTAGGTGCTACTGAGTGGC
The DNA here is from genome assembly GCF_030684315.1 of Stegostoma tigrinum. NCBI lineage: Eukaryota > Metazoa > Chordata > Chondrichthyes > Orectolobiformes > Stegostomatidae > Stegostoma > Stegostoma tigrinum. Next base: position 1,577,070 of record NC_081391.1, on the reverse strand, counting down.
CAGCATTTATTGCTCATCCCCTAGCTGAGAAGGTGGTGGTGAGCTGCTTTCTTAAACTGATACAGCCCATGTGCTGTAAGTAGATCCAAAAAACCATTCAGGAGGGAATTCCAGGATTTTAACCCAGTGACAGTGAAGAAACAGCACCTTATTTCCCAGCCATGGGGTGGTGTTCCCATGTATTTGCTGACCTTCTCGATGGAAGTGGTCACAGGTTTGGTGCTATCCAAAGACCTTCGGTGAATTTCTGCAGAGTATCTTGTAGATAGTAGCAGCAGTGCGTACTGAGCATCAGTGGTGGAGCGAATGGATGTTTCTGGATGTGGTGGCAATTAAGTGGTTGCTTTATCCTGGATGGTGGCAAGTTTTTCGAGTGTTGTTGCGGACGCACTCATCCAGGCAAGTGGGGAGTATTCCATCACACTCCCGACTTGTGCCTTGTAGATGGTGGACAGGCTTTTGGGACTCAGGAGGTAATTTTTTTCCAGAGTATTCCTAGCCTCTAATCTGCTCTTGGAGCCACTGTGTTTATATGGCATTGAGTTTCTGGTCAATGGTAAACCCTAGGATGTTGATAATGGAGGACTCAGTGATGGGAACATAATTGAATGTCAAGGGGCAGTGGTTAGAATGTCTCTTATTGGTGATGGTCATATCCTGGCATTTGTGTGGCATAAATGTTATTTGCCACTTTTCAGCCCAAGCCTGGACATTGTCCAGATCTTATTGCATGTGAACATGGACTGCTTCACTATCTGAGGAGTTGCAAATGGTGCAATCAGCGAACATCTCCACTTCTGACCTTATGATGGAGGAAAGATCATGGATGAGACAACAGCAGATGGCTGGGGCGAGGAATCTACTGAGGAACTCCTGCAGAGATGTCCTGGAGCTAAGATGCCTGACGTCCAACAAGCTCAACTGTCTTGCGTTATGGCAGGTATCACCCCAACCAGTGGTGAGTCTGTCCCTGATACCCATTGATTCCAATTTTGCAAGGGCTTCTTGATGCCACATTCAGTCGAATGCAGCCTTGATGTTAAGGTCTGTCATTCAGCTCTTTTGTCCATGTTTGAACCAAAGTTGTAATGAGATCAGGAGCTGAGTGGCCCTGATGGAACCCAAACTGGGCATCACTGAGCAGGTTATTGCTGAGCAGGTTCTGCTTGATAGCTCTGTTACTGACAATTTCCATCACTTTACTGAGGAGGAGGCTGATGGGGTGGTACCAAGTTGAATGTGTTGGATTTGTTTTGGATGGGTTGGATTCTGATGACATCAACTGTGAAAAGCATTACAGAAACTCATGCTTTGAGAATTATTTAGACTTAGCAGCAGAGAAAACCAACATCAAAAGAGTAAAGAATAAACAGTGTGGTTGCATGTTACTTTCCTCTTAGGGGCCTAAAGAAAATGCAAATCCTTTTCCTGAATGATCCTCTGCTTGGAAGTAAACTTTGTTCCTTGGGTTTAGGTTCTTCTACTATAAGCTAATTCTGTCGTTGGCCATGAATCCTAATCCTGAACATGAGATCTTTATCTGAGCCTGAGGTGACACACAAAAGAGGAATCACAAAATTTCAAATGATCCTATTCACCTACTTCTCCTTCGGAAGCCTCATGGAATGTTAGCCTTTATTAAAAGAGGATTTGAGTGCACAAGTACTGAAGTTGTGCCTCAGTTATGTAAGAAATAAGTTCGACGGCATCAGGAGTATGGTTCACAGTTTTGGATTCCTTATTTCAGGAAAGATGTTATTGCCGTATAGGAAGTGCAACAAAAGTTCACCAGACATGTTCCTGGAATGTTGGGACTGTCCAATGAAGAGGCATTGGGCAAACTGGGCCTGTATTCTCTAGTATTTTAAAGAATAAGAGGCGATCTCATTGAAACTTAAAAAATACTTAAAAGGGATAGATGGGGAGTCATAGGTTCTCCACACTGGGGAGTCTAGAGCCAGGGGGCACTATTTAAAAATAAGGGGGATTCCACTTAAGGCCAAGATGGGGAGAATTTGGCTTACTCAAGAGGGTTGTGAATCTTTGGAATTCTCTGCTACAGAGTGCCGTCGAAGCTCAGCCTTTGAGTAAGTTTAAGGTGGAGATTGATAGATTTCTGATTCCCAGTCAGTTCAGGGATATGGGGATGGCCTGGTTAAGTGGCAATAGTTAACATGTACACATTGAATGGTAAGGTTCTTGTGTTCTTATCTTCCTGTATACAACTATGCTTCTCACTTCAAACCCTCTTTGGGGTAACAAATAACACATTCAAACCACTCACTCTGTGAAGACATTTCTTGCGAATTCCCTGTTAGATTTTTATCGAAGGCCAAAGGGCAGGGTAGGGACAGGTGGAGAAATGGAGTGAGGGGAACTGAAGGACATGGTGAGGGGGACCGTAGGGTACAGTGTGTGAACAGAGTGACAAGTGATCTTTTCTTTCCTTAAAGATTCTTATCTAGTCAGCTAGCCTGGATAAAATGATCCACAGTGAGTGAGCAATGCAGCTGTTCCTGTGACAATGGAGGCTCTCTTGAATCCACATCTGTGCAGGAACAGAAAGGACAATCAATGTTTAACATTGTGCAGAGAGGGGAGCTGACGAGAGCACTGTGGAACAGAAAAACCCAAAGATGCTGCTTATTGCAGAGAGTGTCAATAGAGAAAAGTGTAAAGTGGGGGGAAACGGCTGTATGAATGGCAATGATCCAGCTGGTCAGAAAGACAGTAAAACTCTATCAGGACAGACAAGCAACTGCATTCACCAGCTCGAATACACTTTAATTCAGCCACCGTTTTAATTATTAATCCGTCACATTTCAGAGTCTTTCTCAGCACTTCATTCATGGCCAGTTTCCAAAAACAGATCAAATCCTGATGCAGTTTAAAAAAAAGTTCAACTACTAGGCAGAACAAGATTTACTCATCAGGTCTGTTAGCCACCCACAAATGTACTCAACTCTGAACATGTTTCTGAGAGGGGCATAGCAGTACATGGACATGTGGGGGCAGAGGAGAGAGGAAGGGGCAGAATAAGTAGGGGTTCAGGTGAGAGCAGAAGGGGACAGAGGGAATTCAGAACAGTAAACGTGGTGCTGGAGAATCTCAGCAGGTCTGGCAGCATCTGTACTGAGAGAAACAAAGTTAATGTTTCAAGTCAGATGTGATTCTTCTTCAGAACTCAAAGGGATTACAAAATGGTGATTTTAATACTTCTGACAGAAGCGGAGGAAGTGTGAGAGATTTGGAGGCCCAGTGCAAAGGACAAACCAGTTATTAATCATGACAAAAGAGAAATAACAATGCCTTGAAGTTGTGCAATTTAAAACCTCCAGGCTACAAAGTTGAGCTTCATTGGAACATTGTAACTGGCCCAGGATTGTTCATGAGAACAAATGTTTTATTGAAATGGCAAGCAAATGGGGTGGGTGGCGGAGGTTGGTCAAAGTGGCTCCTACTGACAGTGAGGAGGTGTTCTGCAAGATGGCCACCCAGTCTGTGTTTGGTCTCACCAGTGTAAAAGAGACCATGTTGTGAGCAGCGAGTGCAGACGACCAGGTTGAAGGAAGTACAAGTGAATCACTGCTCCATCTGGAGGCTGTGCCTGGGGCGTTTGACACTGAGGAGGGAGGAGGTGATTGGGCAATTGCATGGAAAGGTACCATGGGGGAGTGAGGAAGCATTTGGAGTGATAGTGGACGAGGATGTCACTGAGGGTATGGTCCCCGTGGAATGCTAACAGTATTGGAGAAGAGGGGAAGATGTGTTTGGCAGTGGTATCCTACTGGAGGTGGCAGAAATGGCAGGGGATGATCCTTTGAATGCAGAGACTGCTGAGGTGGAAAGTGAGGTCAAGAGGAACCCTATCATTGATATGGGAGAGTGAGGAAGGGGTGAAGTCAGAACGGTGGGAAATGGGCCAGATGTGGCTGAGAATCCTGTCCAGACAGAATCCAAAGTTATTGCTTTACCCCAGGAACTTGGCCATTAGTATATCTGACTCCTGCCCCTTGACCACACTCCCTGTGGTCCCTTGCTCGATCCTATCAGCTCTATTCCCTCCACTGGGCTGGGATCCTGAGGTTGAACAAGAGTTTGACCTCAGGACTGGGACTGGGTTCATTGATGGTCTTCTCACTGCTTGCTATCTCTCCTACCTGCTCATGTCCACGTGACTCCAGCTCCACATCCACTCTGGTAAGTTTCATGGTGACTGATTGCTTAACTTTGGGATTTTGGTGACTGGGAAAGTTGCAAGGGTTGTTTGCTTTTTAAAATATAGTCACGTTTGAGTTTAACCCAACTGCAGGAGCCAGTTGCAGTTTACTATTTGTAATAAATCAGCTTATCTCTAGAGGCAGCTGCAATTAGTTGGGTAGCTGGTTAAATATTGTCTAATTAAACTTCTGAGAGACGTTATTACATACCTCTGCAGAAGGTGGGAATTGAACCTAGGTCTCTTGTTCACAAGTAAGGATACTACCATTCTGCCACAAGATGCCCCTAGGTAGATTGAGTAGATTAGAAGTGGTCCCTAGCAAGCTGCAGCTGCCTCAACTCACTGGAATTAAAGTTTGTGTAAATGCAGGGTGGCAGATGCACAAAGGGTGCTCTTAGAAGGTAAAGTCTGACTGAATACTGAGATAAAAACAAAATACTGAACATGCTGGAGCTCTGCAGAAACAGCATTAAGCCCTGAGTCCGGGCTGCCAGATCTGCTGAGTTTCTTAGCATTTTCTGTTTTTATTGCTTAACAGTGGGACTTTAGTAATGTAAATAATTTGGTGTCATGAGGGAGGTGGAGTTCTTCACAGAAGGAGGCTTTTACAATGATGCTGTTATCAAAGACAGGCAGCCACAGGCAGTGAGCCTGATTGGTGAATTTGGTTTTTATTCTTATCCAGGCATTACATTAAATTTATTGTGTAATGCTTTAAGCTCCCTCATATTATGTCAGATGAGGGGCTAGATAGTGGAGGGAGGGCTTACATGAGGGAGATTTAAAAAGTTAAACAGATAGGACAAAGCTTTGGTACAGATATAACAGTGTGGAGCTGGAGGAACACAGCAGGTCGGGCAGCTTCAGAGGAGCAGGAAAGTTGACGTATTGGGTCAGGACCCTTCTTCAGAAATTCAGCTTTGGTACAGGGTAGGGACATTGGTAATGACAACCTAGTGACAGAAAAAGACGCACAGTCTACAAACAGTGCACCTCCAAAAGAGGTCAGATTGGAGAAACAGAGACAGAATTAAGGGGTAAATGGCTGGGACCTGAATATTCAAGGATGTTGGCAGATCAGTACAAGAAAAGGAAGTAGGATTGTACTGTTAATAAAGCTTGACAGAGTGAGAAACAAACTTAGTTCAGAGATTCAAGAGAATTTATTGTTTCAAAACTTTATGATTCACTGTGGGGCAAAGTAAAAGCTATTAAGTAATGGGGTCTTGTAAAAAATTATTGTAATAACTATGGGGAGTTTTAATCTTCGTACAGATTGAATGAAACTAAGATATCTTGCAGGGTGACGTAACAGAATGTATTCAGGACAGTTCTTTTAACAATAGGTTCTGGAGCCATTCAGGGCACGAGCTAATTTGGATCTGTTAATGAGGCAGAATAAAGCAAATATTCAATTTCACAGTGAAATTACAAGAAGGAATTACAAGAGTGTGAAGGCAAAGCTGGCTAAAGTGGAGTGGAGAATTAAGTTGAAAGAAAGTATGGTGGCAAGGTAATATGTTGCATAACTCTGAACAAAAATATGTTCTATTGGGAGAGAAAGAGTCAACGAGGAGGATCAGTATCTATGGCTAAACAAGGTTGTTAAAGGTAGTATTAGTTGAAAAAATTGATGTACAATACTACAAAGATTAGTGACAGCCCAGAAGATTGTGAAGACTTTAGAAAACAGTAAAGGATGATTTTAAAATGGGAGAAATTACAGTGTGAAAAAAATATAACAACAATAATATAACACTCACAAAACACTTCCACAAGGATTAAAAAAAAGGAATGGAGGAGCTAAAGTGAGTGTTAGCCCCAGACAAGGTGGGACTGGAGAATTAATTCTGGAAACATGGCAATGACAGAGACACTTAATAAATATTTTGTCTAGGCAGTAGAAAGTAAAACTCCGCAATACTAGAAAGGCAGGACAGGGGAACAAAAAGGAAGATAGGGACTGAAAGCATTGATTACTTGAGATGAAGTACTGTGAAAAATAATGGCACTTGGTTGACAAAACCTCTAGGAATGCATCCTCAGGTCTCAGAAGAAATAACTACAGAGATAATGGATGCATTGACATCTTCTAAAATTGATTAGATTCTAGAAAGATTCCAGAAGAGTGAAAAACTACAGCATTTCAGAAAAAAGAGTTGAAGAAGCAAGGAGCTATTGGTCAGTTAGTCTCATATCTGTCTTTAGTAAAATTCTGGAATCCATTGTGAAGTAAGGTGTGTGAATTATATATATTTTAATTTAATTGATTTAGAGTTTGGATTTTGAACTAGTTGGCATGTGGGTTTTAGTTTATATTTACAAAAGTCTGAAAGGGTTTAATGACTAACTCATCAGTACTTCTGGAGACTTTTGCCTTTAAACAAAAACACATTGTGAGACAAAAAGAGACCCTAGAATGGCAATGAAAAGTTGTTTGTATTGGGAGAGCTTTATTAATGGAGAGAGTAAAACTTCAGGAACATTGCTGTTTGGAGGGTTTGAACTATAAGGACACGCTGAATAGGTTGGGGCAGTTTGACCTTCATAACAAGAGGAATTGAGTATTGGAGCAAAGAGGTCCTTCTGCAGCTGTACAGGGCCCTGGTGAAACCACACCTGGAGTATTGTGTGCAGTTTTGGTCTCCAAATTTGAGGAAGGACATTCTGGCTATTGAGGGAGTGCAGCATAGATTCACAAGGTCAATTCCTGGAATGGCGGGGCTATCATATGTTGAAAGATTGGAGTGACTGGGCTTGTATACACTTGAGTTTAGGAGGATGAGAGGGGATCTGATTGAGACGTACAAGATTATTAAAGGATTGGACACTCTGGAGGCAGGAAGCATGTTTCCGTTGATGGGTGAGTCTAGAGCCAGAGGACACAGTTTAAAAATAAGGGGTAGGCCATTTAGAACAGAGTTGAGGAGAAACTTCTTCACCCAGAGAGTGGTGGATATATGGAATGCTCAGCCCCAGAAAGCAGTGGAGGCCAAGTCTCTGGATACTTCCAAGAAAGAGATAGATAGAGCTCTTAAAGATAGTGGAATCAAGGGTTATGGGGATAAGGCAGGAACAGGATACTGATTGTGGATGATCAGCCATGATCATAATGAATGGTGGTGCTGGCTCGAAGGGCCGAATGGCCTATTCCTGCACCTATTGTCTATTGTCAGAGGCTGAGGGGTGACTTTATAGAGGTCCCTAAAATCATGAGGGGCATTGATAGGGTGAATAGCCAAGTTCTTTTTCCCAAGGTAGGGGAGTCCAAAACTAGAGTGCACAAGTTTAAGATGAGAAGGGAAGGATAAGAAAGGGGCAACCTTTTCACCCAGAGGGTGGTGCGTGCATGAAATGAGCTGCCAGAGGAAGTGGTGGAGGCTGGCATAATTACAACATTTGAAAGGCATCTGGGTATATGAATGGGAAGGGTTTCGACAAATATGGGCCAAATGCTGGCAACAGGTACTAGATTTTTTTTCTTCATCCACTCACGGTGAGAGTATCACTGGTTAGGCAGCATTTATCGCCCAGAGTACAGTTAAGAGTAACATGTAGGCCAGACCAGGGAAGGATGGCCGTTTCCTTCCCTAAAGGACATTGGTGAACCAGATGGGTTTTACCTGGCATTTGACAATGGATTCACGGTTGTCATTAGATTCTTAATTCCAGATATCTATTGAATTCAAATTCCACCATCTGCCGTGGTCCCCAGGCTATTCTCTGGGTTGCTGGATTAACAGTCCAGTAATTATAACACTAGGTCATCACCTTCCCCATTAATGTAGGATATCTAGTTGGCATGGACAAGTTGAACTGAAGAGTCTGTTTCCATGCTGCACAGCTCAGTGAGCTTGTTTTCAGTTAGACAGATCAGGAATTGATTTTATTTTTGCTCAGTGGAAAGACCCATAACATTCAGTTCACAAAGGTCCTGGTAGAAGAATAAAACATTTTCTCCTGAAGGGAGATAGTGCAGACCACTTAGGAAGTAGGTTATTGTTAAAATGAAATCAGCAGCATTGTGTGCCTGTGTTTCAGTGAAAGACAGTCTCAGTAAGTGAATTCTGAAAACGATCTAGCAAGCCAGATTTCAGTCTGTGATCTGACTTGGCCAGTAATAACATCAGCTGGGACCATCACAGTTGTTAAGGAGGGAGCAGCAGGACACTTAGAAAATCAATATACAACCGGGCAGAGTCAACATGGTTTTGTGAATGGAATGGAGTGGCTTGATGGCTCAGTGGTTAGCACTGTTGCCTCACAGCACCAGGGACCCAGGTTTGGTTCTAGTCTTGGGTGACTATCTGTGTGGAATTTGCACATTCTCCACGTGTCTGTGTGGGTTTCGTCCGAGTGCTATGGTTCTATCTCGCCGTCTAAAGATATGCAGGTTAGGGTGGATTGGTTATGATTAAAAACCCCATGCAAGATTATGAGGTGGGATACTCTTTAGACTTGAGTGGCCTCCTTCTGCATCATACAAATTCTGTTCCGTGAAAAATCACTGACAAATTTATTATTCTTTGAAATTGTTATAATCAAGATGGGAGTTGGGGATTCATCTACACACGGGACAGGGAATGAGAAATCGGCTGGAAATAGGATGGAGAATGGGGGAACTGGCTATATGCAGGTGGGAGAATAGGAAATGGGGAATTCTCAACATGCAGATGGGGAAATTGCTTACATGCAGAATGGGGAATCATCTACATACAGGAATTGGAATGGGGAATGGGGAACTGGCTAGACACAGAATGGGGAATCCGGAATCATTGATACATCGGAAAAGGAATTGGCTAGATCCATTATTATTCATATGCAAACAATGTAAATCAGTTTTTTAAAGGGGGGGGGAAGGCGTTCAGAGGAGGTACATCAAAATGTTGCCATGGCTGGAGTGCTTTAGCTATGAAAAGAAGCTGGATAAGCTTGGATTGTTTTCTTTGGAGCACTAAGATTCAGCAGGACTTGAAAGAGTATAAGACAAGGGGCATAGAAAGGGTGAACAGAAAGTAGCTGTTCCCTTTATCAAAGGGCCAGTAAGAAAAGAGCACACTTTTAAAGGAGAAAGGCAGGTGGTTTAGTAGGGATTTGAAGAAAATGCTTTCCACCCAGAGAGGATGGGGGTCTGGAAATGCATTGTCTGGGAGGATAGTTGAGGTGGGTAACAGCACAACTTTTAAAAAGTAGGTGGATGGGCACTTTAAATGTCATAAAATTCAAGGCTATAGGCCTAATTCTCAGAAGTGGGACTGGTGTAGATCTAGAGACATTTTCTGATGACAGGGCTAGGCCCAAAACGTCAGCTTTTGTGCTCCTAAGATGCTGCTTGGCCAGCTCCACACTTTATTATCATGGATTCTCCAGCATCTGCAGTTCCCATTATCTTTGGTGTACATCTAGTGTAGTTTTGGCAGCTCAGACTCAATATGCTGAAAGGCTTCTCCTCCTTTGTCTGAGTCAATGGTGGGGAATTGGCTGTACTCCAGATAGAGAATGGGCAATTGTTTGAAAGTAGGATGGAAAAATCAGCTGTAAATAGGGTGGGAATTGGGGAAACTGAGGTTGCAATGCACTGGGATTTCCAAAGACATTTGATATATTGCACACAAAAAGATACTGCACAATAACTCAAGATATTGGGAGTGATATGTTAGTAAGAACAGGGGATTGGCTAACCAGCAGGAAACAGAGTTCTGATAAACTTGGTCACTTTTGCAGAGGAACAGAAAAGCAGGATGCTTTTAAGTAATGGGAGGTTGCAAAATGCTGCAGTGTAGAGGTGTCCTAATACATGAATCTCAAAAAGTGAGACAGCAAGTAATTTGGAAATTAAATAGAATATTGGCCTTTACGGTAAAGCCAATAAAAGTCGTGAAGTTGTGCTATAAATGCAAAAGTCAGAGGTGAAATTGAACCTAGAATACAGTACACTGTTTCACTCCACTTCTTAACTAAGGCACATACATTCCTTGGAAACAATTCAGAGACTGTTCACTCGGCTGATTCCTGGGATGGAGGTGTTTTTGTGATGACTTATAAATGAGATGGTTGAGGCAACCATGCTATCTTTCCCTTCTTTGGAGGGTGAGGAAATGGATGTCAGTGACAGCAAAGAGGCTGCTCTGTTATCCCCGTTCATCGTGAAACCTCACCGCCACCCTTCACTTCCCGGCCTCCACCAACATCAATGTTGTCAGGTGACATCTGGAGCAATAAACAGCCATTGCTCCTCAGGGGAAAAAAAAAGGTTGTAAGATTTATGTTGAAATATGAGATTTTGAGGGGGCTTGAAGGATAGATGCTGAAAGGATGTCCCCGTTGTGGAGGAATGGCTCCAAAATAAGGAGTCTCTCAATTAATATCAAAACGAAGAGGAATTTGCTTGGAGGTTTGTTAATCCTGACATTCCCAGCCGCAGAGAGGAAATTGAGTTCCTAAATAGATTCAAGGCTGAGGTACACAGATTGTTGAACAAGAAAGGAGTCTGGGGCAGACAGGAAGTGGAGTTAAGGGCACAATCAGATCTTCAATGATTTTGACAACTGGTGGAACTGGCTTGATGGGCTGAATGGTCTACTCTTACTTTGTTTTTGGACTGATTTTAGGATGATTGTGACTCGGAGTGGCAGGTGGAGTTTAAATCGATAGAACTATGAGATGCTACATGTTGGGAGGGCAAATCAGAGCAGCAACAGGCAGCTGGGATAAAGGAAATCCCTGGAGGGGGTACAGGAGTTTACTGAAGAAAGAAATCAAGAGGGCAAAAAGGGGGCATGAGATCGCTTTAGCTGAAAAGATTAAGGTGAATCCAAAGAGATTCTTTAAATATATTGAAGGAAAAAGAAGAGAGAGAGAGAGAATAGGACCCCTCAAGGACCAAAATGGACATTTATGTGTGGAACCTCAGGAGATGGGTCAGGTCCTCAACAAATTCTCCTCTGTGTTTACTGTGGAGAAAGACATGAACTTGGGGACTTGGGGAAGTTAGTGGCGATATCTTGGGCACAGTCGTAAATATTAGAAAATGGTGTATAAATGCCTTGATTCTGATCAGATGTAACCAAGAATCCTGCAAGAGGCTAGAGAAGAAATTGTGGGGGTCTTGGCTGATATATTTGCATCATCATTAGCCAAGGGTAAGGTCCCACAAGACTGGAGGGTAGCGAATGCTGTGCCAATATTCAAGAAGGGCTGCAAAGAAAACCTTGAGAATTATAATGTCTGTAGTAGGAAAACTACTTGAGGAAATTCTGAGGGATAAGATATGCATACATGCATTCAGACAGGATTTGATTAGAAGTAGTTAGCATGGTTTCACGAATGGGCATTCTTTGATGAAGTGATTAGGAAGGTTGATGAGGGCAGGGCAATAGATGTAGTCTATATGGAGTTCAGTAAGGCCTTTGATAAGGTTCCATATGGTAAGCTGCTATCAAAGGTTAGATTGCATGGAATCAAGGGAGATTTGGCAAATTGGACACACAGTTGAGATAACAAAGTGTAGTGTTGCATGAACACAGCAAGCCAAGCAGCATCAGAGAAGCAGTAAAGCTGACATTTCGGGTCTATATCCTTCTTCCTACAGGAAGCAGAGACTATTAATGGAAGGATGCTTGTGGGATTGGAGGCGTGTGACTACTGGTCTGCCTTAGGGTCAGTGCTGGGACCACTACTGTTTGTTATCTATGTTTGTGAGAGAATGTACAAGGCATGATTAGTAAGTTTTCAGATGACATTAAAATAGATTGTATTGTAGAGTGAGGAAGATTATCAGAAATTGCAGCAGAATCTTGTTCAGCTGGGCAAGTGGGCCAAGAAATAGCAAATGGAGTTTAATGTAGATGTGTGAAGTGATAGTACTGGAACAGAGGGACCTTGGAGTTCAGGTGTACAGTTCTGTCAAAGTAGAGTCCCAGGTAGACAGGGTAGTGAAGAAAGCTTTTAGCACATTGGTCTTCATCAGTCAGGGCACTGAGGTTGGGAAGTTGTACAGGACATTGGTGAGGCTGCACTTGGAGTAAGTCTGTCGGTTTTGGTCACCTTGCTATGGGAAGGATGTTATTAAACAGGAAAGAGTGCAGAAGAAATTTACATGGGTGTTGCCAGTACTCAAAGGACTGAGTTAGAGGGAGAGGTTGGACAAGCTAGGACATTTTTCTTTAGTGCGTGGGAGACTGAGGGAGGATCTTATAGAAGTGTATAAGATCACAAGAGGCATGGATTGTCTGAATGCACTTGTCTTTGTCCCAGGGTTGGGGAATCAAGGACTAGAGGGCATCAGTTTAAGAGGGGAAAGAATATATGGGAACCTCAGGGGCAATTTTTTTTTAAACATAGAGGTGGTACACACATGGAATGAGCTGCCAGTGGAAGGATACAGACTAACTGCAGGGAAATGAGGTTAGCATGGACAGACATTTTGGTCAGCACGGACCCGTTTGCGTCAAAGGGCCTGTCTCCATGCTGTAGAACTCTTATGACTTATAAACTTGAGAGAGAGATGCTGGGGAGTGTTGCTGAACAAGAGACTTTAGAATGTATGTTCACAGTTCCTTGAAGTGGAATTGCAGGTCGACAGGGTAATGAAGGAGGGGTTTGGTATGCTTGCCTTTATTGATCAGTTCAGTGAGTATAAGAGTTGGGAGGTCATATTGTGGCTGTACGGGACATTGGTTAGGCCACTTCCAGAAAACTGTGTCCAATTCTGGTCTCCCTGCAATAGGAAAGATGGTGTGAAACTTGAAAGGCTTTGGAAAAAATTTACAAGAATGTTGCTAGGTTTGGAGGGTTTGAGCTATAGGGAGAGGCTGAATAAACTGAGGCTATTTTCCCTGAAGCATCAGAGGCTGAGGAGTGACCTTATAGAAGGTTAAAAGATTATGAGAGGCATGGTTAGGATTAATAGTCAAGGTCTTTTCTCCAGGGTAGGAGAGTCCAAAAGTAGAGGGTATAAGTTTAAGGTGAGAGGGGAGATTTAAAAGAGACCTTAGGGGCAACTTTTTCACGCAGAGGGTGGTATGTTTACGGAATGAGCTGTCAGAGGAAGTGGTGGAGGCTAGTACGGATACAACATTTAAAATGCATCTGAGTGGGTACATGAATAGGAAGCGTTTTGATAGATATGGGCCAAATACTGTCAAACGGTACTAGATTTATTTAGAATATCTCATTGGCGTGGACAAGATCAACTGAAGGGTATATTTCCAAGATGTACATCTCAATGACTTTATGGTCCCTCTCATGCTCTGAGTAAAAAGTAGGAAACTTAACAGATACCGGAAATCAGAAAAATAAACATAAAAGCATAGAACTCCTCAGTAGTTCCTTCAGACTGTGCATTGCACTGCCCATCAAGGCTTAATGTAAGCTGGAGGAACAGGTATTGACCAGACACTTAAAAACTGCAATCCAGATCAACAAATCCCAATTGCAAGCCCTGCCCCATTTTGTTTTCTTTCCTTACTTCAGTTTTATTTTCCTAGCTCTCAGCAGACCTGCTCTTGGGACATCCTTTCTTTTCTTGTCACCTTTCAATTTTCTTTGAAGGTTGAGGCTTTTGTACAGGGTACGATCATTATGATCACAATAATTGGCTGGGTGGTAAATACTAAGGAGGACAGCTGTAATCTGCCAGCTGGTGTCAATGGGCTGGTCAACTAGACAGAGCAATGACAAATGGAATTCAATTCAGAAAAGTGGGAGGTAATGAGCCTGAACTTGGGGAGAGCGAGGGGCTTTCTGAGGAAGGGTCTCAGACTTGAAAGGTTAAGTCTGATTTCTCTTCACAGATGCTGCCAGACCAGCTGAGCTTTTCCAGCAACTTCTGTTTTTGTTTTTGAAGTTGGGGAGGGCTATCAAGGCAAAGGTTTGCACTATGAATAGTTGTACCGTGGAAAGTATGAAAGATGAAAGGGATCTTGGTGTGCATATCCACAAATCCTTGAAGGCAGCTGGGAGCTAAATAAGGTGGTAAAAGTGGTGCATGGAACATTTATCTTTATTAGCCGAGGCATGGAATACAAGAGCAGGAACATTACGTTGGAACTGTGTACATTGCTGGTTAGGCCACACAAGTGTACTGCATACTGTTCTGGTCAACACACTGTACCAAAGAGGAGATTTAACAGGACGCTGACTGGGGTGGAGGGCCTGGATAGGCTGGAACGGTTTTCCTCGGAGCAGCAAATTCAGAAGGGACCTGATCGAGGTGTATAAGATTATGAGGGGACGAATAGGGTGAGACATGACTCTACTTTCTATGAGTAGGCAAACAGGCTTAATGAAAGAGATAGAAGAATGTTGCAGATCACGTATGATCTTATTGAATGGTGCAGCAGGTATGAGAGGCTGAATGGCCTCCTCTTGTTCCGTATTCAAGCTAAGAGGAGAGCTGATGACATTTATTTCACTCAGAGGGTTGTGGTGTCTGGAACTCTGCCTGAAAGACTAGTTGTCAGAAACTGGGCTGGAGGGCTTGAGCTATGAGGAATGGTCAGATATGCTGGGACTGTTTTCCTTCTTGTGGTGAAGGTTGAGAGCAGACCGAATACGGCATATGAGGTTCTGCAGTCATAGCTAGGAGGACATTTTTTCCATTTGCAGAGGGGTCAGTTGTGTGTATGCATGTGCACTGCAGACACAGATTTACAGAGAGAGGTAGAAGGCTGAGGAGAGCTAAGGACAAATGTCTCTCACCCTCAGGTAGTGAGAGAATGGAACTCACTGCTTGAACGGGTGAATGAATCAGAAACTTCATCAGCATTTAAGTTGTATTTAAATATTGACTTGTATTGCCACTGTATCCAGAGCTTTAAACCACGAGCTGAAAAATAAAAATAACGCAGTCAGATCTTTCTTGACTGGCACAGACATGATAGGCTGAGTGGCTTCCTTCTGTGCTGTAAAAATAAATGAGTCAGTATCTCTCTTGCCATTCATCTGCACATGGATCTTCCTTCGTTTTATTCATGCACACCCCTTTGCTCAAGACTATCTATATCCGTAACATCACTCGTGTCATAGAGACGTACAACACAGAAACAGACCCGTTGGTCCAACTTGCCCATGCCAACCAGACATCCTAGATAAAGCTAGTCCCATTTGCCAGCATTTGGCCCATATCCCTCTAAACTCTTCCTATTCACATACCTATCCAGATGCCTTTTAGATGTAATTGTACCAGCCTCCACCACTTCCTCTGGCAGGCTATTCCATACTTACATCACAATCTGCATGAAAAAGTTGCCCCTTAGGTCCTTTTTAAATCTTCTCGCCTTTCACCTTAATCCTATGCCCTCTAGTTTTGGACTCCCCCACCTCAGGAAAACAGCTTTACCCTATCCATGCCTCTCATGATTTTATAAACTTCTATGTCACTCCTCAGCCTCTGTCACTCCAGGGAAAACAGCACCAGTTTATTCAGCCTCTCCCTATAGCTCAAACCTTCTAACCCTGGCAACATTCTTGTAGATCTTTTCTGAGCCATCTCAAGTTTCACAACATCCTTCCTATAACAGCGAGACCAGAATTGCGCACACATTCCAGAAGTGGCTGAACCAGTGTCCTGTACAGCCACAACATGACCTCCCAACTCCTATACTCAAAAGCTCTGACCAGTAAAGGCAAGCACACCAAACACCTTCTTTACTATTCTGTATACCTGTGACTCCACTTTCAAGGAACTATGAACCTGCAGTCCAAAGTCTCTCAGATGAAGGGTTATGAACCTAAGAAGTGAACAGACTCCCTCTCCCTGTGGAGGCTGTGACCTGCCAAGTATTTCCAGAAATTTCTGCTTTTTCCACAACCACTCAGGTCTGTATGACTCCAGTCCCTCCCTTACCCCAGTGGGTCTATGACTCCAGCCCTACATAAATTGAAATGACTGCCCAGCCTAACACTATTCCAAAGGACCCAAGTTGCCACTATTAACTGTGAGCCTTTACTACCCTCAGCTCCATGAATATGAAGTCAAGGGCAGTAACAGCTGGCGCCTAGTGGCTCATTGGCTTGTCTGCTCCAGTTTAATGATCACCTCGAAACTGTGTCAAAGTGTGTTTGTGGAGACAGCAGATTGAATATGAGTCTTACACAACAGATCGTCCTCCCGCAGATTGCGTTCTGGTTTATTTAGCAAACAGACCGCCTGTGCAGAGTATGTACAGATACAATTTATAAATAATTTACAGATCGTTGAAGTTTAATTGATGAAGGGGTCAGCAGGAGGGACGAAACCCTAAGAACAGGAAGTTTGATAAATGAAGAAAAGTCAACAAAATGAGGAAACAGAAGCTAATAAATCGCACAAGGTTTTTTTTAAACAGGAAAAGAACATCTTTAAATGCAGAAAACACAACATAAATACATGCTCAGAAGAAAATCAAATAAAAGTAATTGGAAAAGGATCAGTCAATGGAATTGATTAACAGAAAACACAAGCCACATTGGCTCAGAAGAAAGAAAGGGCAGATGTGGAGAAACTTCAGAAAATGCAAAAAAAACTTCAGCAAAGGTCAGAGACAGAAAAACCTTTCAAGTCAATGGACAATAGCAGAAGGTATTCCAAAATAACAGCCAGAACTAACAGGAAAGAGAGTTTCAGACAGATCCAACCAAGCTGCACACACTATAGGAAAACTGAAGACTTTCAACTTGCCAATTTTGTCATTCAGAACAGACTGGGGTAGTATATTCTCTCCCAAGAAAAACCTCAACACAAATCTGGCCAATCTGGTAGAATAGATGTTTTCATAATAGTGTCCCTTCAGGGCCGTCACACACCTCCATCCTCCCTGCGCCCTCCTCCCCATTCCACCACCGCCCCTCAACACCCCCCACCCTGCTCTACTCCCTTGTCTACAAAAGGGAACATCTCTTTCAGCTCACATCCATCTGGCGATGGTGGAAACACTATTGGACTGAGGAGGGAATCATGGCTGAAGCTGGTCCGATCTTGATATGACACTTTCTCTCTGCCCACATGGCACGGAGTCCAATGTTAGTGTCCTAACCAGTGACCCTGGCAAACTCAGTGTGGAGCCAGTCAGTGTGGCTCAGGGCTGAGAGCAGCTTACCTTGCTGACACTTGGAATGAACAGGAGGGCCAGCGCATTAAGCTGGGTGCTTCTCAGATGGGCCAGGGGTTAAGGCTGCTATGTAAGATGCATAGAATCCTTCTGAAGAATCTCAGATGCCAAGATGGCAGGGCTCCCTGACATACAGTACCACCTGTAGCCCCAGAGTCTGTGGGAAAGTATCACTCCCAAGTCTCTCATTCCAAGATCTTGATAATTATGGATTCTTCTCCATGAGTACAGCACTGGCACTGAACTCGCAAGCTCTCAATTATTAGGGGTCAGTCAGCAATCAAGGGATTGACTTACTCATTCTCCAACTCTGAATTCCTCAGAGGTTCGTAACAATGTCCTTGAGAAACAAGATCACAAGGAAATTTTAGCTGCCGTTAAGCTCCAACTCATCACTGGGAGCTCAGGGTGTGGGCTTTTCTGGAAGCACAACCCAGACTCTCCCAGCAGCTCTAGCCGTGACCAGAGGCAGGTGCTGAGCACTCTCTTACTGGCCTCCAGCCACCGTCTGCTCACAGTGGTCCATGGTCCAGAGGCGGTAGAACTCCAGGAAGTCAACATACGGCTCGACACGACCATCCTGGTCAGGTTGCAGAGTCTGAGGAAGTCGGTGACGATGAAACAGGTGGCTGTGCCCATCACCCGAGCTGGAGCTGCTGCTGTGTGTGTGTGTGTTGGTTGACTGCAGCGTTGCAGTTGGACTTTGACTGTAAAGAAAGCACAAGTTTATCAACGTGTGTTTTGCAGGATTAGTTACCTTCCTAGGCTTCAAATGGAGCATGTAGTATCTGAACAATACAAAGTTTCAGGCCATTTAGTAGAGCTTTTTGATTACTTCATTTCCCTATACATTTTAACAATTTTCCTCCTTCAAGTATTCATCCATTTTCCTTCTGAAAGCTGCTACCGCACCAGCTTTCCTCATTCTTTGTGATTTCAGACACTTCCAAATCACCTCTCAGCCTTCTCTGCTCTATGGAGAACAATCCGGGCTCTCTAATCCATCTTAGAATTTGGAAACTTCCACCCTGGGTCCAATCTTGTAAACTTCAGTTACCCAGGAAGTACAAGCACAGTGGCTAAGTTACTGGAGGAGGAATTTGCAGAATGGGTGATTAAACCCTAATGCACTGGGCAACTTAAATTCAACTGAGTAATTAAATATGGAATAAAAAGTTATGACAATAATGGTGATCAGATTGCAAGAACAACCTGCCTGGTTCACGAATGTCCTTTAGGGAAGGAAATCTGCCATCCTTATCTGGTTTGGTCCACGTGTGACTCTAGACCACAGCAAGATGGTTGCCTCTTAACTGTCCTTTGAAATTGTCTAGTAAACCACACAGTTATATCAAACTACTACATAAAAGCATATGAACCAAATGATCCCCTGGCATCACATCTGGGCCTGACAAAGGCCCAGTCAAGCCGCCAAAGTTCCCCTGATTAACAGCTGGGAACAAGTGCTAAGACTGGGAGAGCTGTCCCGTGGATAAGTCAAGCAACAGCCTGACAGTCATATTCTTCCAGTCATATATTACAATGTTCCAGACACAACTGTCACCGTCACTGGCTAAATCCTGACCCACCGACAGGACAGATCTACAAACACAGTGACACAGTGACATTCAGACAAGAGCAAGTTGCTTTGGGAGTCCTGAGGATCTATTCTGGATCCCATGAAGTCTCACGGCAAAAGATCAAACAAAGCATTCACTTTGTGCTGGTGACTTCTTCCCTGTCACTGACAGCCCAGCATTCCTCCTTGGAAGAGGCATCAAGGGTTATAAGGACACAGAATGTACTCTGGTTGGCAGACACCACTGCTGACTGGGTTGGACAGTAATGAAGGAGTGCAACTAAAGCAGAAGGCAAACACAAATGTTTGGTAAGGGAGTGAATATTAAAGGGTTAATAAAAACTTCTTTAAATCTTAGTGCTGACGTTTGCAGTTAAGCATTTAAATTAATGAGTGCTCTCCAGTAATTTAAGTAACTAGTCTAATCTAACTCTGTAACTGCCAGAAATATCATTCCTCTAAATTTCAGTGGTACATGTAATGAATGTCACAGTGCAGTTATCATGGAGTGCAGCTGGAAGAGATGGCGTATACCTGAGAGTTCGATGAGTAAGGGAGCTCAGTGATTTGATTTCATTTATTATTGTCACAAGTACAGAGATACAATGAAAACTATTGTTTTGTCTGCTATCCAGGCAAATCATGCCGAACAAGTACTTCAGAGTAATAGAACAGAATGCAAAATATAGTGTTACAGCTACAGAGCTGCAGAGAAAGATCAACGCTAATATATTAAGAGATTCGTTCATAAGTCTGATAACAGCAGAGAAAAAGCTGTTCTTGAATCTGTTTGTATGTTTTCAAATTTTTATACCTTCTGCCTGATGGAACAGTGTGGAAAAGTGTATAACCGGGGTCTTTGATAACGTTCTCTGCTTTCCTGAGACAGCTGGAAGTATAGACAGAGTCAGTGGAAGGAAGGCTGGTTTCCATGATGAACTGGGCTGTGTTCACAATTCTAATTTCTGAGGAGCACAGAAAGGTGCTCCTTTCTTTTTCTAATTTGTCATCCTCCAACAGAATGCAAGTTGAAATCTTGCACAAGAGGAGAAAGAGAGCCAGGAGTTTAGTTCTGTACACAGATGCAGAAGCAGCTGTTTGGTGAGTAACTGTTAAGTTATTCAACTTGTTCTAATTGTAAAAGGTAGTTTTTAAGATTACAATATGGCAGTCAGCTTGGCCAAGTGAAATGTACACCCCGTGACATGTGGGAATGCATGGGCATATCCAACAAATGTCCCAGACAAACATCTGCAGAAAGGTTCACTGGTCGCACAAGCTTAAGATCTGGGTTTCAGAACTTGAACATTAGAAATCACTGCTGTGCATCTGTGAAACAGAGGAATTCATGGTGGTATAGAACAAAGAACATTACAGCACAGTACAGGCCCTTCGGCCCTCGATGTTGCACCAACCTGTCATACCGATCTGAAGCCCATCTAACCTACACTATTCCATTATCATCCATATGTTTACCCAATGACCATTTAAATGCCCTTAAAGTTGGCGAGTCTACTACTGTTGGAGGCAGGGCATTCCATGCCCTTACTACTCTCTGAGTAAAGAACCTACCTCTGACTTCTGTCCTATACCTAACACCCCTCAATTTAAAGCTATCTACCCTCATGCTAGCTGTCACCATCCAAGGGAAAAGGCTCTCACTGACTACCCTATCTAATCCTCTGATCATCTTGTATGTCTCTATTAAGGCTACCATGGGGAAACCTTATCAAATGCTTTACTGAAATCCATATATACCACATCAACCACTTCACCCTCATCCACCTGTTTAGTCACCATCTCAAAAGAACTCATTAAGGTTGTGAGGCCCGACCTACCCTTCACAAAGCCGTGTCGACTATCCTTAATCAAATTATTCCTTTCTAGATGATTATAAATCCTATCCCTTATAATCCTTTCCAACACTTTACCCACAACTGAAGTAAAGCTCACTGGTCTATAATTACCAGGGTTGTCTCTACTCCCGTTCTTGATCAAGGGGACAACATTTGCTGTCCTCCAGTCTTCTGGCACTATTCCTGTAGACAATGACAACATAAAGATCAAGCTTTTTTTTTGGCTCTGCAATCTCCTCCCTAGCTTCCCAGAGAATCCTAGGATAGCTCCCATCCGGTCCAGGGGACTTACCTATTTTCACATTTTCCAGAATTGTTAACACCTCCTCATGAACCTCAATCCTGTCTAGTCTAATAGCCTGTATCTCAGTGTTCTCCTTGACAACATTATTTTTTATCAGTATTCACAAAGGAAAAAGATATTCATTTAGCACCTCTCCTATCTCTTTGAACTCCATGCACAACTTCCCACTCCTGTCTTTGACTGGTCCTAATCTTACCCTAGTCATTCTTTTATTCCTGACATATCTATAGAAAGCTTTAGGGTTTTAGAACATAGAACACAGAACATAGAAAAGTACAGCACAGTACAGGCCCTTTGGCCCACGATGTTGTGCCGTGGAATAATCCTAATCCAAAAATAGAATAACCTAACCTACATTCCCCTCAATTCACTGCTGTCCATGTGCATGTCCAGCAGTCGCTTAAATGTCACTAATGACTCTGCTTCCACGACTTCCACTGGCAACGTATTCCATGTGCTCACAACTCACTGGGTGAAGAACCTCCCTCTGACGTCTCCTCTATACCTTCCTCCGAACACCTTAAAACTATGACCCCTTGTGGCAGTCAATCCTGCCCTGGGAAAAAGTCTCTGGCTATCGACTCTATCCATGCCTCTCATTACCTTGTACTCCTGAATTCTTGATCCTACCTGCCAAAGACCTCTCATGTTCCCTCCTGGCTCCTCTTAGGTCTCTCTTTAGGTCCTTCCTGGCTAACTTGTAACTCTCAAGCGCCCTAACTGAGCCTTCACGCCTCATCTTTACATAAGCCTCCTACTTCCTCTTGACAAGAGGTTCAACTTCTTTAGTAAACCACAGTTCCCTTGCTTGACCACTTCCTCCCTGTCTGACAGGCCCATACTTATCAAGGACACGCAGTAGCTGGTCCGTGAACAAGCTCCACATTTCAATTGTGCCCAGCCCCTGCAGTCTCCTTTCCCATCCTATGCATCCTAAGTCTTGTCTAATAGCCTCATAATTACCTTTCCCCTAGCTATAACTCTTGCCCTGCGGTATATACCTATTCCTTTCCATCGCTAAAGTAAACATAACCGAATTGGGGTCACTACCACCAAAGTGCTCACCTACCTCCAAATCTAACACCTGATCTGGCTCATTACCCAGTACCAAATCCAATGTTGCCTCACCTCTTGCTGGCCTATCTACATACTGTGTCAGGAAACCCTCCTGCATTGGTCAAAAACTGACCCATCTAAAGTACTCGCACTATAGATTTCCAGTCAATACTTGGAAAGTTCAAGCCCCTATAACAACTACCCTGTTACTTTTGCTTCTATCCAGAATCATCTTTGCAATCCTTTCCTCTATGTCTTTGGAACTTTTTGGAGGCCTATAGAAAACTCACATCAGACTGACCTTTCCTTTCCTGTTTCTAACCTCAGCCCATACTACCTCAGTAGACGGGTCCTCAAACACCCTTTCTGCCACTGCAATACTGTCCTTGACTAACAAATGCCACACCTCTCCCTCTTTTACCACCTTGCCTGATCTTACTGAAACATCCAAACCCCGGAACCTACAACAACTATTCCTGTCCCTGCTCTATGTCCTGTCTCCAAAATGGCCACAACATCGAAGTCCCAGGTACCAATCCATGCTGCAAGTTCACCACCTTATTCCGGATGCACCAGGCGTTGAAGTAGACACACTTCAAACCACCTTCCTGCCTGCCGGTACACTCCTACAACCTTGAAACATTATTCATGGTCTCACTACTCTCAACCTCCTGTACACAGTAGCTACAATTCAGGTTCCCACCCTCCTGTTGAATTAGTTTAAACCTTCCTGAAGAGCATTAGCAAATTTCGCCTCCCCAGGATATCGGTAACCCTCTGGTTTAGGTGTAGACCATCCTATTTGTAGAGGTCCCACCTACCCCAGAATGAGCCCCAATTATCCAGGTATCTGAATCTCTCCCTCCTGCACCATCCCTGTATCCAGGTGTTCAACTGCTCTCTCTCCCTATTCCTCACCTCACTTGCACATGGCAGGGGTAACAAACCAGAGATAACAACTCTGTTTGTTCTAGCTCCAAGCTTCTATGCTAGTTCCTTGAATTTCTGCCTTACATCCCCATCCCTTTTCCTACCTATGTCGACCACGACTTGGGACTGCTCCCCCTCCCCCTCAAGGCTCCTGAAAACATGATCCGAGACATCACGGACCCTGGCACCTGGGAGGCAACACACCAATTGTGAGTCTCGCTCATTCCCACAGAATCTCCTATCTGTGCCCCTAACTATGGAGTCCCCAATGACTAATGCTCTCCTCCTCTCCCCCACTTCCCTTCTGAGCAGCAGGGACAGATTCTGCACCAGAGACCTGTACCCCATGGCTCACCCCTGGTAAGTTGTCCCCCTCAACACTACGCTTAAGGATGTGCTCACATTACAGGTTAGGAGTGGCCAGGCAGTGAGGAAATGGATGATTGACAAGCAGACAGTCTTACAGAACCAGGCAGGCAGTGCATGAGGCTGCAGATTTGTTACTGCTTGCTAATCAGATATAATTATAGTCACAGAGATCTACAGCACAGTCCTATGGCCCATTGTATCCATGCTTTGCAAAAACAACTATCTGACTATTCTAATCTCATTTTTCCAGCCTTTGGCTCATTGCCTTGTATGCCTTGGCATCACAAGTGCACATATTTCTTAAATGTTATGAGGGTTTCTGCCTGTATTGTCCTTAAAGGAACTGAGTTGCAGATTCCCACCATCTTCTGGCAGACAAATTCTTTCCTCATATGCCCTCTAAATCTCCTGACCCTTACTTTAATTTTATGGCGTCTGGTCACTGACCCTTCCAACAAGGAAAAATTGTCCTGTCTACCTACCTTATCAGACAGGTTTTTCGACACTAGAAGTGGCTACAGGATACTGCATGTTGCTTCTCTGCTGCAGCAGGGTCAAGGACATTACCGAACAGCTTCAGCACATCCTACAGGAGGTGAATGAACTGCCCAAGGTTGCATGGTCCACACTGACACTAACAATTGTAAATTCACTCAAAGCAAAGTGAACTAAAAAGGTCAGTCAACCAGGACTATAAAAGGAAGTGAGGGATTGCACATGGTCAAAAGAAATGGCGAAATAAGTTACCAGTAACAGGAGTGAATTGGAGGATTGGGAGGATTTTAGAATATAGGAAAAGGGGACCAAAACGTGATAAAGAAAAAGGGAGAATAGAACATGTATGCAAATAATTTAGAAAGAAAATGGACTGTAACAGCTACTATAAGCTCGTATAAACATTTAAGTAAGACAAATGGGGGTCAATTGCAGTCAGTGTCAAGAGAATTTATAATGTAGAATAGGTAAATGGCAGAGAAACCAAATTATTACCTTGTGTTTGTCTTTACTGGGGAAGATACAAGAAACCTGAGGTTTCAGACTTGCTCACCGAGCTGGTGTGTTTGATTGCAGATGTTTCATTACCTTGCTAGGTAACATCATCAGTGTGCCCCTGCTGAGGCGTTAGTGTTCTATCCCCTAGTTATTGAAATGCCTCAGTTTGCTGGGGTGATTGGCATCATTTTGGTTCGGTTTTTCAGTGGTTTGTACATCAGGTCCAGTTTAATGTGTTTGTCAATTGAGTTCCGGTTGGAATGCCAGGCTTCCAGGAATTCCCTGGCATTCCTCTATTTGGCTTGCACTATTATGGATGTGTTATCCCAGTAGAATTTGTGTCCTTTTTGTCAGTGTGTATTGAGACCAGTGAGGATTGGTCATGTTTCTTGGTGGCTAGTTAGTGCTTGTGTATCCTTATTGTCAGTTTTCTGCCAGTTTCACCCATGTAATGTTTCCCACAGTCCTCCCATGGTATTTTGTGTATTATGTTGGGGGCCGGTATAGGATCCTTTTCGTTCATCAGTACCTGTTGAAAGGTGGTTGTTAGTTTGTGGGCTACCCTGATACCTAGGGGTCTGAGTAGTCTTATGGTTATCTCTGATGTACAGTAGGGTGAGTGGTGTGTCTGGCCGTGTTGTGTCTTCTTGCTGTGGTCTGTCAAGGAGGTAACAACGGACTGTGCTTTTTGTGTATCCACTCCTTTTAAAAACTCTTTTAAGTGCTCCTGTTCTGCTTTGAGCACTCATTTGACTGGAACAACACATCCAACTTAGCACAAGCCAGGGAATTCAACAGATAATAGACAATAGGTGCAGGAGTAGGCCATTCGGCCCTTTGAGCCGGCACCACAATTCATTATGATCATGGCTGATCATCCACAATCAGTATCCTGTTCCTGCCCTATCCCCATAACCCTTGATTCCACTATCTTTAAGAGCTCTATCCATCTCTTTCTTGGAAGTATCCACAGACTGGGCCTCCACTGCCTTCTGGGGCAGAGCATTCCATGTATCCACCACTCACTGGGTGAAGACGTTTTTCCTCAACTCTGTTCTAAATGGCCTACTCCTTATTTTTAAACTATGTCCTCTGGTTCTGGAATCACTCATCAGCGGAAACATGCTTCCTGCCTCCAGAGTGTCCAATCTTTTAATTATCTAATAAGTCTCAATCAGATCCCCTCTCATCCTTCTAAACTCAAGTGTATACAAGCCCAGTCGCTCCAATCTTTCAACACATGATTGTCCCGCCATTCCGGGAATTAACCTCGTGAACCTACGCTGTACTCCCTCAATAGCAAGAATGTCCTTCCTCAAATTTGGAGACCAAAACTGCACACAATACCTCAGGTGTGGTCTCACCAGGGCCCTGTACAGTTGCAGAAGGACCTCTTTGCACCTATAATCAATTCCTCTTGTTATGAAGGCCAGCATGCCATTAGTTTTCTTCACTGCCTGCTGTACCTGCACGCTTGCTTTCATTGACTGATGTACAAGGACACCCAGATCTCATTGTACTTCCCCTTTACCTAACTTGACTCCATTTAGATAGTAATCTGCCTTCCTGTTCTTGCCACCAATGTGAATAACCTCACATTTATCCACATTAAACTGCATCTGCCATGCATCAGTCCACTCACCAAGCCTGTCCAAGTCACCCTGTATTCTCATAACATCCTCCTCATATTTCACCCTGCCAGCCAGCTTTGTGTCATCAGCAAATTTGCTAATATTACTTTTAATGCTTTCATCTATATCATTAATGTATATTGTAAACAACTGCGGTCCCAGCACCAAACCTTGTGGTACCCCACTGGTCACCACCTGCCATTCCAAAAGGGACCCGTTTATCACTACTCTTTGCTTCCTGTCAACCAGCCAATTTTCAATCCAAGCCAGTACTTTGGCCCCAATACTATGTGCCCTAATTTTGCTCACTAATCTCCTGTGTGGGACTTTATCAAAGGCTTTCTGAAAGTCCAGGTACACTACATCCATTGGTTCTCCCTTGTCCATCTTCATAGTTACATCCTCAAAAAATTCCAAAGGATTAGTCAAACACGATTTCCCCTTCGTAAATCCATGCTGACTCTGACCTATCCTGTTACTGCTATCCAAATGAGTCGTAATTTCATCTTTTATAACTGACCCCAGTATCTTTCCCACCACTGATGTCAGGCCAATCCGTCTATAATTCCGTTTTTTCTCTGCCTCCTTTCCTGAAAACTGGGACAACATTAGCCACCCTCCAATCCGCAGAAACTGATCCTGAATCTATAGAACATTGGAAAATGATTACCAATGCATCCAAGATTTCTACAGCCGCCTCCTTATGTACCCTGGGATGCAGACCATCAGGTTCCGGGACTTATTGTCCTTCAGACCTAACAGGCCATCCAACACCATTTCCTGCCGAATATAAATACCCTTCAGTTCATCCATTACCCTAGGTCCTTCAGCCACTATTACATCTGGGAGATTGCTTGTGTCTTCCCTAGTGAAGACAGATCCAAAGTACCTATTCAACTCTTCTGCCATTTCCTTGTTCCCCATAATAAATTCACCCGTTTCTGACTTCAAGGGTCCAATTTTAGTCCTAACCATTGTTTTTCTTTTTACATACCTAAAAAAGCTCTTACTATCCTCCTTTATATTTTTGGCCAGTTTGCCTTCGTACCTCATTTTTTCTCTGCGAATTGCCTTTTTAGTTATCTTCTGTTGCTCTTTAAAACTTTCCCAGTCCTCCGGCTTCCCGCTCATCTTTGCAATGTTATACTTCTTCTCTCTTATCTTTACACAGTCCTTAACTTCCCTCATCAGCCACAGCTGCCTCTGCCTCCCCTTAGGATCTTTCTTCCTCTTTGGAAGGAACTGATCCTGCACCTTCTGCATTATATCCAGAAATACCTGTCATCCCTGTTAGGGTATTGTACCATTGAACTTTGGCCAGCTCCTCCCTCATAGCTCCATAATTCCCTTTGTTCAACTGCAATACTGACACTTCCGATTCTCCCTTCTCCCTCTCAAACTGCAGATTAAAACTTATCATATTATGGTCACTAACCCCTAATGGCTCCTTTACTTGGAGGTCCCTGCTCAAATCCGGTTTGTTGCACAACACCAGATCCAGAATTGCCTTCTCCCTGGTAGGCTCCAGTACGAGCTGTTCTAAGAATCCATCTCAGAGGCACTCCACAAACTCCCTTTCTTGGGGTCCAGTACCATCCTGATTCTCCCAGTCTACCTGTATGTTGAAATCTCCCATAACAACTGTCGTGATACCTTTGTGACAGGCCAATTTCAACTCCAGATTCAACTTACACCCTACGTCCAGACTTACTGTTTGGGGGCCTGGAGATAACTCCCATTAGGGTCTTTCTACCCTTAGAATTTCTCAGCTCTATCCATACTGACTCTACATCTCCTGATTCTATGTCCCCCCTTGCAAGGGACTGAATATCATTCCGCACCAACAGGGCCACCCCACCCCCTCTGCCTGTCAGTCTGTCCTTTCGATAGCACATATAGCCTTGAATATTCACTTCCCAGGCCCTATCCACTTGAAGCCACGTCTCAGTTATCCCCACAACATCGTACTTGCCAATTTCCAACTGAGCCTCAAGCTCATCCACTTTATTTCTTCTACTTCGTGCATTCATATATATTCGTTACTCCCCTCACCCTTCCTATCAATCCCTATTTCACTTGGCCATACTGTACAATCCCTTCTTGAGTTTTCTGCTCCATTGATTCTGTTGTCTTTCTTAACTTCTCTTATTCTCACGTTCCCTTTAACTTCATTCTAAAATTTCCAGTTTGTCCCCTCCCTCCCTCACTACTTAGATTAATTCCTGGAGGCCTGGCATTCCAACCGGAACTCCATCAACAAACACATTGTCGAGTCCAGTTCAAACCACTAAAAAACAGAACTGGAAGCGGTGCCAACCACACCAGTAAACTGAGGCATATGGATAACAAGCAGGACAGAACACCAATGCTTCACCAGAGGTGCAATGACGATGTTACCTAGCAAGGTGATGAAACATCAGCAATCAAACACATCAGTATGGTGAGCAAGTCTGCAACCTCATCCACAACCTGAGCTACAACTCTTCTCAAAAACTTTGATATAATAAACCTCCCAAGGAGATTGAGGAATTGAAGGAAATAAGCATTATTAAGGAGTTAGCATTAGAGAAACGAATGGGACTGAAGGCTGGTGTATCACCAAGACCTGCTGGTCTATATCTCAGAATTTTTAAAGATAAAAGTACAGACGTGCCCGATGCATCACATTCCAAAATATTGTAGATGCCGGAACGGTCCCTGTACTTTGCAAGGTAGTAAATGTTGCCCCATTATTTAGAAAGAGGGGGAAAAGATAGCGAGGAAGTAAGGAATGAATCTATTATAAAGGATGAAATAAAGGAAGACTTGGAAAATAATGATGTGATTGGGCATAATCTGCATGGATTTGTGAATGGGAAATAGTGTTTGACAAATCTGACAATGTTTCTTTTGATGCTGGTACAAACAGAATTATCAAAAAGTTGTTCTACCGATCATACAAATGACTAATGTGGTTTATTAATTTACGATTGTCAGTCAGGCTTTTTGTATGGGGCACTTGCATGTACTGGAAGCTTCATATTTTGTGACATAGGGCCCTGGTTTCTACAGACAGAAATAACATGAATGTGCATGGTGCCTGTTTCAACTCAATAAAATAGTTGACAACTATCTGCTGATTAATTTCTGAGGATAATCCCAGGACCAGAGTCAATCAATTCGGTTTAAAATTTAAACAAAATCTAGCAGTTAATGATCAGTCATCATCTAACTGAAGCATTCTCCACACTGAAACCAAGTCCACTTTCCTAATCAATCAGCATTCTCCTCTCAATCTAGATATCCCCTCCCTCCTTTACTCTGGTATTTCTAGTGAAGTCTCTGTCTTTTTTCCTTAGTTTGGAAACAGGCCCTTCAGCCCAACAAGTTCACACCAATCCTTGGAGCAATCCACCCAGACACATACCCCTATAATCCACCTAATCTGCACATCCCTGAACACTATGGGCAATTTAGCACGGCCAATCCACCTAGCCTGCACATTTTTTTTGTGTTGTGGGAGGAAACCAGAGCACCTGGAGGAAACCCACGCAGGCACAGGGAAAATGTGCAAAATTCACACAGACTGGAATTAAACCTGGGTCCCTGGTGCTGTGAAGCAGCAGTGCTAACCACTGAGCCGTCACATCCTGATGTGTGCAAAATGAAAAACTTTAACATGTTTTTGTTCAATAATGAAATGGAAACAGCTCGACATTATCCAGGACTAGGCAGCCCACTTATGGTCACCCAGCCCAGCACTGAAACATTCCCCTCCCTTTGGTTATGGAGAACTGGCCCCCAGCTGCTCCCACCCTCAATATGGAGCACCAAATGTGAAAGGCATGAACCTTTACACTGTAGCTCCTAACACTGAACAGATACAGGGCAACCTCTCATCTACCACTATATACAAAGTTCCGCTGACCTCTCTTTTATAATGTTATGACATAACCACGGATTCCCTCCTTGACCTTCTACCCTCACTGCCTCATGCCCTCTTAAACACCCCACATCTCCTCACTTCCTTTTGCTACTCCCCCTACTCCAGATCACCCCACTCTCACTGTGTCGAAGTCCCCTCACCCACTTCTGGGTGAGCTGGTGAGCAGTTACATGTGGCCATTTATCTCCCAAACAGGGTGCATCAAGAAGTTCCTCTAGTTCTCCCAGGCCTGGGAGGACTCTGAAGGTGGAGATGGTTTTGGGGCAGCCTAGATTGCCGTACCAATAAATGCCGCGGAACAGTCAGCGCAACATGCCCCAGACAAAGTGTGGTGCAGGTTGTGCTAGATACTCTGGACAAGGGCTAGACCAATGTACACCAGAAATAGGTGAGCAACTCAGTTACAAAAGGAAATGGTGTCCATTTCCTACGAGATGCCCCATCCTCCACCAATTGGCACCAAACCTCCCCTTCCCCCTACTCAGTGGCAACTCCTGCTGGCTTACCTGTTGGTGAGTGTGGGTGTCGTCTCATCTCCCGTCGAGTTGCTATGGTTGCCATTCATCATCTGACTCTGTGATGGCATCACTAGGGAGAGTGTGACACTGGTTTTTCCCAGAGTTCCCTGTGTGCTAGTGTAAGGAACAGAGACTGGATAGATTCGACCCCCTGGGAGGAGGCAAGACAAACCACTCAGAGACAGAGATAAAAACATAGCAATATCAATGGACACATACACACCCTTGAATGCACTCAGCTTGTTCTCTCACACATCAGCACTCTCCAAAACTCTCTGACCCCAACCCTCTACTCCTCCCGTGGAGACACACATACCCATCTGGAAGTATAAGTCCAATCTATAATATAAATTTGGTCATGTTCCACAGAACAGAGATTCATCTGTTTTCTAACTCTTTCTCATCGATGTAATCCTGTATGCCCTGCAAAAAACCAACCCAAAACTCAGTGCTCCTGCCTCTCGCTCTGCTACACCCACAGAATCAGGACAAGAGTCAGAGTTAGTGGTTTCATATCAGCTGCTCTGTCAATATAGTGTTCCTTACCTTGTGCGGGGCTCATGGATGATTGGCTCATCTCCCCAAGAGGGTAGTTGAAGTTTCGTATCAGGAGGGTCATGTCCTCGTGTTTGTCACAGAACTTTGACCTTTCACCTCTACTGACAAAAGTGTCACGATGTATCCGTCGTACACGGTCAACCACAGCCTGGGCCACAGCGTCCAATGAACTCTGCAGGGCAAACTCTGTCGCCACCATTGCAGCAATCTCCTGCACAGGGCCAGAGCAGGAGCTTATCAGTAAAACAGGATGCAAAACACTCCACTTGGTGAGGAAGGAAGGGGAGGGAAGGGCCAAATCAGAGACAGGGAGAGAGATGTTGGATCAGACGAGAGGCTGAGGGGCAGGGCCAGAGTACCAGTGGCAGAATAGAATGTGAAGGGGCGAGGTCAGAGAATGAGGAGATGGGACCAGAACACACAGGGTGTGGGGGCCAGAGAGCAATGTGCGGAGCCCGATAGTGATTGCCAGGGCCACAGAGTGAGGTTGTGGGGCGCAGCCAGAGTTTGGGGGGGGGGGGGGGGGTTAGGAATGTGAGTGTGAGGTGGGGCCTAGGTGGAGTTTGAGAGAGATTGTTGGGGGAGATAGCGTGGGGAGAATGTGGGCAGAAGGGGTGCCAAGTGGTGCGGGGAAGAAGGGGCGCTGAGTACAGAAGGATGGGTTGAGCTGGGTGGGGACTATATGCAGGTCAGAGTAGGAGTGGAGAGAAGTGGGAGTATGGTGGGCAGTAGTGCTGAGTGTTGTGTGCCGATCAAAGGTCTTGGTGAATCATTCCCACACTCAGCTCCTCTATATTTAAACTGTAAACTGCTCCCGCACTCTCAGCTATAATATAGTCACATATACTCCACCTGATTGGCTTGTCCTGGACCATGAGCTGCCTCCAGAGCCTTATACAATCCATCAGTCATCAAGACCAGAAAGCCTGTCAATCCATCCAGGGACTGTCCTCCATGTATCTCGGGCTCTGCAATGACTGGCTTCGTCTTGGCAGCACTTCAAGCAGAAAGAAGAATCCGATTACTACATTTGTAATCACAGCTGGGTACATCAGTAACCATGTAATATCAGAGTCATAAAGCATGGAGACAGGCCCTTTTAGCCCAAACTGGTCCATGCTGATCAAAATGCCCATCCACACTAACTCCATTGCCCTGCACTTGGCCAGTATCCTTCTAAACTTTACCTATCCATGAATTTGTTCAAATGCCTTTTAAATGTTGTAAATGTACCTGCCTCAACCATATCTGCTGGCAGCTCATTCCATATGTGTACCACCCTCTGTAAAAAAACAGTGCCCCTCAGATTCCCACGTATTCTTTCCACTCTTAAACTGATGCCCTCTAGTCCTTGATTCCCCAACCCTGGGACAAAGGCTGAGTGCATTCACCATATCCACGCCTATCGTGATCTTTTACACTTCAATAAGATACCCCCTCAGTCTCTTACACTCAAAGTCCTAGCTTGTCCAACCTCTCCCTATAACTCAGTGCCTTGAGTGCTGGCAACATCCTTGTAAATTTCTTCTGCACTCTTTCCTGTTTAATAACATCCTTCCTATAGCAATGTGACCAAAACGGAACACAATACTCCAAGTGCGGCCTCACCAACGTCCTGTACAATTGCAACATAACTTCCCAACTTCTATATTCAGGAGGATGAAGGCCAGTGTGCCAAAAGCCTTCTTCACTGACCTGTCCAGCTGTGACCCCACTTTCAGAGAACCATGCACCTGAACTCCGAGGTCCCTCTGTTCCATAACATTTGTTAAGGCCTTACCATTCACCATAAAACTCCTACCTTGATTTGACTTTCCAAAATGAAACATTTCACAATTATCTACATTAAACTCCATTTGCCATTTCTCAGCCCACTTCCCTAGCTGAGCAAGATCCTGCTGTAATTTCTGATGACCTTCCTCACTGTCCACAATACCGCCTATTTTAGTTTCATCCGTAAAAACACTTACTAATCATGCCTTGTACATTCTCACACAAATTGCTGATATAGGTAATGACAACAATGTGCCCAGCACCAACCCCTGAGGCACACCAATAGTCACAGTCCAACTAGCATCCTTCCATTATTACACACAATAATGGGAATAGTCTGGGACATTGGTTGTAAGGTAGAATTTTGAGAGCAGTGTGGTGCTGTGATAGTGTCCCTGCCTCTGGGCTAGAAAGTCTGAGTACAAGTCCCACCTGTTCCAGACTGAACAGGTTGATTAAAAATACTTCCTAGGTGGCTGTTTGTCCAGATTCCTACATCAGTCCAGGGCTTCACACACATCCCAGTTTATATCCGGCCAGAACTGACTAAGTGCTCAGCTGCCTGGGTCACACATTCAGGAATTCACTCTCTAAAACTTGTTTTTATGCTTTACAGCCAGTGTAGGCCAGATAGCACAGTGAATTAAACCAGGAAATAGGAGCAAAGGTCAGGAATGAGCTAATATTTCTGGAAGGGGCAGGCTGAGCTTTAAAATGTTGAGTCTGCACAATACTTGAATGATTTAACAAACCAAAGACTTTTCTAAAAT
This sequence comes from Stegostoma tigrinum, assembly GCF_030684315.1. Taxonomy (NCBI): domain Eukaryota; kingdom Metazoa; phylum Chordata; class Chondrichthyes; order Orectolobiformes; family Stegostomatidae; genus Stegostoma; species Stegostoma tigrinum. The sequence continues at coordinate 1,543,495 of NC_081391.1, read as the reverse complement.
AAGGCTTCCTTACCTCAGCATATCCACATCATTGTAACAGTATTTCATTCTGTAATCTCCAATCCTGCGACTGCTGTCGTGACCTCCAATCAGCCCAAACTGTTTTATTTTTGCTGTGTCCAAACCTACAAGTGAGACAGAAATCAGTGAATTACAAGGGGCAGTACAGTGGTATGGTGGTTAGCATTACTGTCTCTCAGCAACAGGGACCCAGATTTGATTCCAGCCTCGGGCAACTACCTGCACAGAGTTTGCGCATTCTCCCCATGTCTGTGTGGGTTTCTTCCTGATGTTTCGGTTATCTCCCAGGGACGGGCAAGCTAGGTGGATCAAGCATGGGAAATGTGGGGTTAAGGGATTAGGAAGGGGCTGCGTGGGATGTCTTCGGACAGTTGGTGCAGACTCAATGGGCTGACGACAAGAGAATCCAAAACCGAGGAGAAATTTCTTCACCCAGAGAGTGGTGAGTCTGTGGAAGTCTCTGCCAAAAGGAGGAATTAGGTATAGTTCTTATGGCTGAGGGGATCAAAGAGTATGAGGAGAACGCAGGAATAGGATACTCAGTAGATGACCATATGGAATGGCAGAACAGGCTTGAGGGAAGAATAGCCCTCTTCTGATACTATTTCCTGTATTTCTATGTCTGGCGATTCCCACAGCACTGGGTTGGTGTCAGACATGATCCAACAAGTGCTCTAGCACTGGGACAGGGTTCACACACCGGGCAGTGAGGCCCAGGATGGGGGGGGGGGGGGGGGGGGAGGGGGGGGCAGGTTTACATACTGTCCCTCCCTTTAACCATACACTGTCCAGCCACGTCAACCCCAAATGTGCACTCTCCATCTCCCTAGCCAACTGTTCTTTCTTGCTCCTCCAAGAACAGAAAGCAATTTAGACCTTCCCTTCCTCACTGTCGATGCTGAGAACAGTGAACGGAAACAGTTAACAAAATTGTCTTTTTCTCATTCATATATAAATTACATTTAATTGTTTTCTCCATATATTGATATAAATATCCATCTTATAATAGAAGATAGGTTTAGTAATGGAAATCAACTGACCAAGTGTCTGATCATATTATGAATTCCACTTTTCTGTGGGTGGCCAGTTAGTTAACAGTACTGCTACTCGAGACGGTCAGATTTACTTCAGCACTGTTGATGACAAGGAAATCATTGTTGAAGATATATTTGGACAAGTACATGGATGGGCAGGGAGCAAATGGGCACAGACCGTTAGAAAATAGATGATAGGTTAGACAGAGGATCTTGATCGGCGCAGGCTTGGAGGGCCGAAGGGCCTGTTCCTGTGCTGCAGGTTTCTTTGTTCTTTGATTGTCAGAAAAACCCATCTGGTTCATTAATGTCCTTCAGGGAAGGAAATCTGCCATCCTCACCTGGCCAGGCCTATATGAACTCCAGACCCACTGCAATGTGGTTGACCCTCAGGTGCCCTCTGGAATAGTCTAGCAAGCCATTCAGTTATATCAATTGCTACAAAATCTCAAAAAGAGAGAAACTGGATTGATCAGCTGGCACGACCTAGGCACCAGAAAAGACAAAGGCAGAGACAGCCCTGTTGACTCTGCAAAGTCCTCCTTACTGACATCTAGTGCCAAAATTGGGAGAGCTGTCTCACAGACTAGTTAAGCAACAGCCTGAAAGTCATACTCACAGAATCATACCTTACAAACAATGGCCCAGACACCATCATCTCCATCCCTGGATGTGTCCAACGGCAGGACAGACCTGGCAGATGTGGCAGTACAGTGTATACACTCATGAGGAGTTGTCCTGGGAGTCCTCAACATTGACCCTGGATCCGAAGAAGTCTCGCGGCTTTAGGTTAAACACAGGCAAGGAAACCTCCTGCTGATTTACCACATACCGCCCTCCCTCAGCTGATGAATCGCTACTCCTCCATGTTGAACAACACTTGGGGGAAGCACTGAGGATAGCAAGGGCACAAAATGTACTCTGGGTGGGGGATTTCAGTGTCCACCACCAAGAGTGGCTCGGCAGCAGTACTACAGATCGAGCTGGTCATGTCAGAAAGGTCATAGCTGCTAGACTGGGTCTGTGGCAGGTGGCGAGGGAACCAACAAGAGGGAACAACATACTCAACGTCATCCTTACCAATCTGCCAGCTTCATCCATGATAGTATCAATAAGAATGACACCACATAGTCCTACTGGAGACAGTGTCCTTTAACCTCATGACCCAGCATATTCCCCACTCAACCATTACCATCAAGCTAGGGAGTCAAACCTGGTTCAATGAAGAGTGCAGGAGGGCACGTCAGGAGCAGCACCAGGTATACCTGAAGCTGAGGTGTAAACCTGGTGAAGATACCAAACGGGACTATTTACATTCCAAGCAGTGTAAGCAGCAAGTGTTAGACAGAGCTAAGCAACCCCACAATGAAAACCCTGCAGTCCTGCCATATCCAGTTGTGAATGGTAGTGGAGAATTAAACAACTCACTGAAGGAGGCGGCTCCACAAATATCCCCATCCTCAATGATGGAACAGCCCAGCACATCAGTTCAAAAGATAAAGCAGAAGCATTTGCAGCAATCTTCAACCAGAAGTGCCAAGTGGATGAGCTTCCTCCAGTAGTCCCCAGCATTACAGATACCAGTCTTCAGCCAATTCAATTCATTCTACACAATATCAAGAAACGGTTGAAAATACTGGATACTGCAAAAGCTACGGACCCCGATGATATTCTGACAACAGAACTTTAGACTTGTGCTCCAGAACTTGCTGTCCCCTTCACCAAGCTTCTCCAGTACAATTACAGCACTGGCATCTACCCAACAATGTGGAAAATTGTCCACTAGTGTCCTGTATACAAAGAAAAAGGACAAATCCAACCTGGCCAATTAGCACCCTATCAGTCTATTCACGATCATCAGTAAAATGATGGAAGGTGTCAGTAACAGTGCGATTAAGCAGCACCCTTTCAACAATAACCTGCTCAGTGATGCCCAGTTTGGGTTCCATCAGGGCCACTCAGCTCCTGGCCCCATTATAGCCTTGACTCAAACATGGACAAAAGAGCTGAATTTCAGAGGTGAGGTGACAGTGACAGTCCTTGATATCAAGGCTGCACTCGACTGAGCGTGGCATCACAGAGCCCTAGCAGAACTGGAATCAATGGGTAGCAGGGGCAAACTTTCCGGTGGTTGGAGTCATACCTAACACACAGGAAGATGGCTGTGGTTGTTGCAGGGCAATCATCTCAGCTCCAGGACATCTCTGCAGGAGTTCCTCAGGGTAGTATGCATGGTAGGCCCAACCATCTTTAGCTGCTTCAAAGACCTTCCCTCCATTAGGTCAGAAGTGGGGATGTTTGCTGTGATTGCACAATGTTCAGCACGATTTGTGACTCCTCAGACACTGAAGCAGTCCATATTCAAATGCAACAAGATCTGGACAATATTCAGGCTTGGGCTGACAAGTGGCAAGTAACATTCACTCCACGCAAACGCCCCGCTATGACCATCACCAATAAGAGACAATCTAACTACTGCCACTTGACATTCAATGGTGTTACAATCGTTGAATCACCCATTAGCAACATCCTGGGAGTTATCATTGACTAGAAACTCAACTGGGCTGATCAAATAAACAGTGGCTACAACAGCACGTCAGAAGCTAGGCATACTGTGGCAAGTAACTCACTTCCTGACTCCCCATCGCTCCTCCATCAAGGCATGAGTCAGGAGTGTGATGGAATGCTCCCTGCTTGCCTGGATGAGTGCAGCCCCAACAACACTCAAGAAGCCTGACACCATCCAGGACAAAGCAGCCTGCATGATTGGTACTCTATCCACAAGCATCCAGACCCACCACCACCGACACTCAGTAGCAGCAGTGAGTACCATCTACAAGATGCACTGCAGAAACTCACCAAAGATCGTCAGACAGCACCTTCCAAACTCATGACCACTTCCATCCAGAACGTCAATGGCAACATATGTAAGAATGCTCCATCTTCAAGATCCCCTCCAAGCCACTCACCATCCTGATTTGGAAATATATCACTGTTCCTTCGCCATCACTGGAATTCACTCACTACTGGCATTGATAGTAACACAACCGAAACCATTAATGTGAATGCTAAGCATACAACCAACGTGTCACATGGTGACACAGTGACTCAGTGGTTCGCATAGCTGCCTCACAGCACCAGTGAACCGGGTTTGGTTCCAGCCTTGCGTAACTGTGTATAGTTTGCATATTCTCCAACCTGTCACATTGTCAACTACACAACCAACATGACCGCATGTTTCCCTTGGTGAAAAAATTATTAACACCATACAACATTACTTTTATTTGCAACAAGACAATGTTGCAGCAAAAGAATTCTGGAGTGCTCTATTAGGTTTGTTTAAGTCCAAATTTGACGTGGTATGCAGCATGCTTAGTGCAGAAAAGACACTAGTGGAATAAGTTCTTTCAAGATGGGAAGATTAAGGAGATTTTTAATGTTATTAAAGCATTGTTTGTCCCTTAATCCATGAAAGAAACATACACCAAGAACAAACAATGGTCAAAACTCAAGAACATGGGATATGAGTATGTTTATGATGATGCTATTGTGAAAATAGCAGAGTGAGAGAATCATGTGATTCAAAGTGAAAGGAGAAGCAAAATGCTGCACTGGAAAGCTCCATTCCATATGATGTATATCTTGGTGTAAAAGAAGAGTTTTACAAAGAGTGACAGAGAACTGGTCTAAGTTAAGAACAAAATGGCAAGGGACTGGCAACAGCAGCAGCCAGGCAAGGCAGTGCAGCACACACACCCAAAACCTGAGAGAAGAAACGGAGCACAGAATCCACAAAAGAGACAACCAGTAGGTGAGAGGGAGGTGGAAACAAAATCCACAGCAGTTGAAGGCTTAATTTCCAGGAGTTGTCTCAAGGTTAAAGCTACATTTAAACGATAATGTTAAGACCAAGCGTGACTAAGACCTTGATCTAAGTTCTGAAGAAGGGTCACCGGACCTGAAAATTAACACTGTTTCTTCCTTCACATATGCTGCCAGACCTGCTGAGCTTTTCCAACAACTTTGTTTTTGACCTTGATCTAAGATATGGATAGAAATTAGAACTATGTTCAAAGGGATGAAAAACAACACCTTCGAACTTTAAAACAAGTTATGAAGAAGCATCAGTGACACACCTAGGAGGGCTACAAGTATGATTTGTTCAAAACAAGTCATTGTTACTGAAACTTTTCAAGAGATCACAGATCACTAAGAAACTCATTCCCAGCTAAAAAATTGGGTAAATGTTTAAATTGAACCTACAGGCATTCAAATGGGAATGAATAATTAAAGGAAGCAGACAGCCTAAACGGGAAAGAATGAGGAAATAATAATGGAAAATAAGGCAATAGCAAGTCATTAACAGATATTGTGTTTCTGTCTTCACAACAGAAACACAGACAACAGTCTCAGAAATGTTTGTAAATCAAAAGGTGAAAAACATGAGGAACTTAAAACTATTACGTTCATCAGGGAAAGGGACCGAAAAAAACTATTAGAACGACTGGCTGACAAGTTGCAGGGCCAATGAATGATATCTTAGAACCTTAAAAGTAGTGGCTTTAAGTTTCCAAAAATCCTTAAATTCTGGAAAGGTTCCGTCAAATTTAAAAGTAGCAAATGTAGGTCTTTTGTCAAAGGAGGGAGACAGAAAGCAGCAAAACACAGACAGTTAAACATACAGAAAATGACAGAAGCTCTTGCTAATGAGGTTGTAGCAGGACATCGAGAAAAACAATGCAATCAGGCATAACAAAGTGTAGAGCTGGATGAACATAGCAGGCCAAGCAGCATCAGAGGAGCAGGGAGGCTGATGTTTTGGGCTGAGACCCTTCTTCAGACCTGCTGTGTTCCTCCAGCCCCACACTGTTACTACTGACTCCAGCATCTGAAGTTGTTACTACCTCTCAGTGAAAAGGAAATCAAATTTAACTAATTCATTACTGTTCTTTGAGGAAGTAACAAGCAATACGAACCTATAGATGTGGTGTACGTGGATTTCCAAAAAAGCTTTCACAAGATTCAGTAAAGATTCTGTCACATGACAGATAATGAGAATTTTATTGTGCAGGGGTAACATAATAATTGTTTCATTAATTACAAGAAGCAGAAAGTACGTTTGTAGGAAGTTAGGACAAATGGGTCTTTTCAGTTTGGTAAACTGTAATTAGTGGAAAGAGATAACAAGGTGTAGAGCTGGATGAACACAGCAGGCCAAGCAGCATCAGAGGAGAAGGAAGGCTGACTTTTCGGGCCTAGACCCTTCTTCAGAAATGGGGGACGGGAAGCGGGTTCTGAGTTTCTGGGGTGGCACAACGGCTCAGTGGTTAGCACGGCAGCCTCACAGCATCAGGGACCCAGGTTCGATTCCAGCCTCAGGTAACTGTCTGTGTGCAGTTTGCACATTCTCCCGTTGTCTGCGTGGGTTTCCTCTGGGTGCTCCAGTTTCCTCCCACAGTCCGAAGATGTGCAGGCTGGATTGGCCATGCTAAATTGCCCATAGTGTTCAGGGGTGTCTGGGTTATAGGGGGATGGATCTGGGTGGGATGCTTCACGGGGCGGTGTGGACTTGTTGGGCCGAAGGGCCTGTTTCCACACTTTAGGGAATCAAATCTAAATAAACAGGGAGAGGGGGGAGGCAGATAGAAGACGGGTAGAGGAGAAGATAGGTGGAGTGGAGACAGACAGGTCAAAGAGGTGGGGATGGAGCCAGTAAAGGTGATGTGTAAGTGGGGAATTAGGGAGGAGATAGATCAGCCAGGGAGGACGGACAGGTCAAGGGGGCAGGATGAGGCTAGTTAAGAGATGGGGGTAGGGCTTGAGGTGGGAGGAGGGGATAGGTGAGAGGAGGAGCAGGTTAGGGAGGCTGGGACAAGCTGGTCTGGTTTTGGGATGCGGTAGAGGGAGGGGAGATTTTGAAGCTTATGAAGTCCACATTGATACCATTGGGCTGCAGGGTTCCCAAGCGGAATATGAGTTGCTGTTCCTGCAACCTTCGGATGGCATCGTTGTGGCACTGCAGGAGGCCCAGGATGAACATGTCGTCTGAGGAATGGGAGGGGTGAGTTGAAATGGTTTGCGACTGGGAAGTGCAGTTGTTTAGTGCGAACTGAGCGTAGGTGTTCTGCAAAGCGGTCCCCAAGCCTCCACTTGGTTTCCCCGATGTAGAGGAGGCCACAATGGGAACAGCAGATACAGTATACCACATTAGCAGATGTGCAGGTGAACATGTGCTTGATGTGGAAAGTCTTCTTGGGGCCTGGGATGGGGATGAGGGAGGAGGTATAGGGATAAGTGTAGCACTTCCTGCAGTCGCAGGGAAAAGTGCCAGGTGTGCTGGGGCTGGAGGGGAGCGTGGAGCGGACAAGGGAGTCATGGAGAGAGTGGTCCCTCCGCAAAGCAGGTGGTGGTGGGGTTGGATTGCAGATGGTGGAAGTGTCGTAGGATGATGCGTTGGATCCGGAGGTTGTTGGGATGGTACGTGAGGATGGTGGGGATTCTGTTTTGGTTGTTATTGTGGGGAGGGGGTGTGAGGGATGATTTCAGGGAAATGCAGGAGACACGGGAGACACAGTTGAGGGCATTCTTGACTACAGAGGAGGGGATGTTGCGGTCCTTGAATAACGAGGACATCCGAGATGTATGGGAATGGAGTGCCACATCCTGGGAGCAGATGCAGCAGAGGCGAAGGAATTGGGAATAGGGAATGGGTTTACGGCCAGTGTAGCTACGGAAGAGCAATTGTTTCACGTAACCCACAAACAGGCAGGCATAGCTTGGGCCCATGCAGGTACCTATGGCCACCCCCTCTGTCTGTAGGAAGTGGGAGGAATTGAAAGAGAAGTTGTTGAGGGTGAGGACAAGTCTGGCTCAGCTCCTGAATTATTTACAATCTAGATCAGTGACATGAATGAATGGGCAGAAGGTACGGTTGCTAAAACTTGCCTATGACACTAAGAAAGGCAGGAAAGTAAGTTATGGAAAGGATACAAAGCACAGATTGTTAAGTGCACAGCAAAACATTTCGTAGATAGACATTTTGTGGGAGAATATAAACTTGCTTACTCTGACAGCAAGTTGATGAATTGGTCCATCTTATCAGTGATGGCTTTTTGCAAGAGCAACTCACCCCACCTCACTCTCCTGCCTTTGCTCTGTAGACGTGTAATTATTTCCTCCAATTTTTTTCATCCAATATCCTTTTGAAAAGCCATCACTGAAGTTGCCTCACAATTGAGTCACTCTCTCAGGCCTAGATCTCCAGATCCTATCCACTTCATGCCTTTGTTATTACTTTTGCCAATCTCCTGCAATCAGTGTCCTCTGGGTTTCGACCCTTCAGTCCTAGTGAAACAGTTGCTGCCTATCTACTCTCTCCAGATTGGAACTCTCTGCCTCTGGAGAAAAAAAGAAAAAAGAACAATACAGTACACGAATAGGCCTTTTGGCCCTCCAACCCAAGCAACAACACATTTTGCCCTTCTGTAGTAAAACTGTCCTCACTTACAGGATCCGTATCACTGTATTCCTTTCCTATTCACTTATTCTTTCAGGTGCTTTTTTAATGCTGCTACTGTGCCTGCTTCCACCACCTCCTCTGGCAGCACGTTCCAGGCACTCACCATCCTTTGTACGAGAAACATCCCCACACATCTCTTTCCAACTTCCCTCCCCTTGCACTTTGAGCCTGCGTCCCCTGGTAATTGACCCCTCATATTTTCCACTCTAGCCATGCCATTCTATTTTATTTCAATTTTATATTCACAATTTTATAAACTTCTATCAGGTCACCCCCTTCAACCTCCTGTGTTCTCCAGCCCCAACTCCCTCTCCCGTCTACCCCCATCTCTCATTCAGATTCTCCACTTGATTCCAGGAAGTCCTCACTCCATTTATCCCCCTCAACTCCCTCTCTCCGATCCCCCACCTCGTCTACCCCCTCACTCTGCCCACAAATTCCCTCTCTGTCTCTCTGCTCCTCCCAGTTGCACCCTCCCTGTTGTTACACCCAAACTCTCCCCCTCTCCTCCCTCGACTTCACCCCCATCTCTCATTCTCTTCACCACATCCCCCAATCCCTCTCCACCCCCGTCACTCTCCACAACTCTGGTCCTCCCTCCACCTACTCCCCCAGTCTCCCCTCCCCAACTCTCTCAACAATTTCCCAGCATCCCTTTCAGACACTCTCTCTCTCTCTCTGCCCATCTGCCCATTCAAACCCCCCGTCCTTCCTCTCACTCCCACCACCCACTCCCTCTTGCTTCCCACTCCCCCACCAACCCAACTCCCCCTTGGCATGCATTCCCTGAACTCATCCACGGCCCAGCCCCCTTGGCCTGTGACTCCCCCCATGCCCCCTTGGCCTGCCCGCCCCACGCTCCCTTACCACCTTCCCTTTGCCTGACTAACCCCCATTCACTCTTACTTCCACGCCCTCACACAGGCTCTCTTCCCTGAGGGGAGACAAGAGGGGGAGGGCTGAGAGGGGGAGTGGTGTTTAAAGACAGTGAGGATTTTCTGGAGTCAACTGGAGAATTCTCGGCTGCTCAAACTGTAGCAAAAAAAAAGGTGTATAAAGGAAACGTGCAGATCCATCTGCCTGGACACCAGTGTTGAAGAGACCACTGGGCAGAACTGCCAGTCACTGTAGTCCCTGTACCTGTGTTTGAGCCACACACAGTCATTCCATTTACTGTGAGGTGGTGTGCTAACTCACCGAGCTGCGAGAGTCGGAACAGTTCATCCTCATTATCTGTTGTGTGATCAACGCTAACTTGAGTCACCTGAAGTTGTCCATCTGCAGTAGATTTACACAGTAATGCTCGGCTGGTGCCTGCCAACAGCAACAGAGACCCAGTCAGAACATATCACTTTACAGTGAGGGAAGTGGTGGGGGGGGGGGGGTTTAAGTGGGGGCAGGGAAGGTGGGGTGGGCTTGGCACGATAGAAAGAAAGAGAGAACAAGTACAAGTACAAGAGACAGGCACACACAACAGGGGACCCTCCCAGCAGAGGCTTGAGGGAGGCGATAACTCAAAGAGTAGGTGGCAGGTTGGCTGACACCAGTAAGGAATGTACTTGAGAACTGGTGCAGTATGCAGCTGCATCATACATTGCCAAAGTCAGAAGCCATACTGGATAGGAAACAAGATTCTTACACAGCTCAACACTGTATCCCAATCTAGACCGAGCAACGCAATGGCACAGGAGAGCCACATCAAACAAGGTGGCCTCCACCCTATTAGAGACACCGACCTGGCTACAGTCTCAACGAACCTGTCTGATAGAAGGCTGAGCTCCCGCTGTCTTGTGCTGTGATGTCAGGAGCCGCACAATGTTTAAATGAGTATAGGGAGGAGGAACTGAAATACTGAAAATTGTAAGCAGAGGCTACTTCGGGACATGGAACCCTACAGCAGTGCTGGGGGATGAAGAGTGAAGCCGTACCTATATTGGCAATGTAGAGTTTGTTGTTGAGAATGAGGGCCACAATGGCAGTTGTTCCTCCTGCAATTTCCTGTTCAACTTTATTCAGTTTCTCCAGGAGTTTCTGATACTGCTGTGGAAGCTGGGAGTGAGGAACGCCCTGAAGAGCAAGAAATAGGACACCAGTCAAAAATCAAATGGTACAAAAGGGAGCAAGGGCAAAGCAATAAAGAGGAGGGAGGAGTGAAACGGAGACTGGTGATAAGGAGAGGGGAGTCAAGAGATAGGGAGGGAGGAGTGAAGGGGAAAAGTGAGAGGATTGAGGTGTTTGGAGACAAGGAGGGGGTTGGTACAACTTTAAAGAGAGTGAATTTGATGCATTTCATGTAAAATTTTCAAGTAAAAACCAGACATGATATATTAAAGTTGAGAGAAGAGGAGGAAAATATAACCAGCAAAGAGAAAATGGGGCTATAAAATTGCACTTAATATTAAAGTACCCAAAAACCATCTATCAGCATGCAAATAATATGGGTAAGAGGCGAGAGTCATATCAGGAATAAAGTAGGTGATATACGTTTAGAGGCACAGGACAAAGCTAGTGAGTAATAATTAAGAACTATAGAGTACTGTGTATCAGTGTTTCCTAAAGAACAGAATGCCCACAAAAATCTCAGTAAAAGCAGAGATAGTACAGGTAGTGGACAATGTGAAAACCAGCAGGCAGGAAAGATGGGCTCTGCGTGTGGATGCAGTGCGCAAGTTGCATCACCTGGAGAGTTTGCATCCCAGGCTGCTAAAGGAACTGGAATGGAGATAGAGGAAAGGGCTTTCCTTAATCTATCCTGGATACAGGAGGGGTATCAGGGGTAACAGTGGCAAATATGAGACTGTCAGTCAATTAAAGGTGTAAGGACATTGCTAGTTACATTCAGATTGCTTCTTCCACAATATAGCTAGTCTTCATCAGTTTATCAGTTGCTCAAACCCTCATTTAAGCCTTTACCTTTAGACAGCAAGATTTTTAACACTCCTGGCTATCCTTCCACACTCTACCTTCTGCCTGTGCTTGCAAACATGGGAACACAAGTATGTGAAGTGGATCCCCGATACAGCAAACTCCAAAGGGAATTGCCCAGGAAATTGAAGATTCCAATGCCTAGTTGTCCTGTACCTGGAACCCTCAAAGTATTCATTTAAACCAGATAATTCAAGGGATTCTGCTGCAGTTTGGGAAAAGATACTCAGGAAAAGGTTAGACTATTAAATACATTATCTAGTTCCTGTGTAAATTTTAAACTGACCCCCAACTTGCCATTCTAACCGCTGGAGAGGGTTCCAAACCTTCACCACTCTTTGTGCAGAGGTTTCCTAATTTCAGGTCTGAAAGAGTTAGCTGCAATTTTTGGCCTCTGACCCTAGCCTTTGACTCCCAACCAGCAGAACTGAAACAGACAAAACCTCTCTCTTTAAATTCTTTGGAAATGGAGATCAAATCACCCCTAACTCCATGGAAGTTACCTTTGTTAACTCATATCAACATTTAATCTTCAGGGTTTAAAAATCACAATTAGAGCTACACTGTACTCTCTTCCAAGAACAATATCAACTTCCTAAAGCATGGTGCCCAATATGGATTTCAATAATTCCTGGAGTGAGTCATCCAGAGTTTTGTAGAGCTAGATCATGACCTTTATTTCTCTTGTATTCTAAGGTTGGCATTCTATATTTGCCTTGTTATTTATGCACCTGTTTGTGAGAGATTACACAGACCAAACCCCACCCCGGATTCTTTCATGGATGGTGGGCACTGCTAGCATGACCAGTATCTGTTGGGCATCTCTAATTCCACCTGAATTGAGTGGTTTCCTGGGATATTTCAAAGGAAAGTGAAGAGTTGACCATATTGCTTTGGGACTGGAGTCACATGTACGTTAGACCACGTAAGAATGGAAAATTTCCCTTCCTGAAGGACTTGAGTGAACCAGATGAGTTATTATGATAATGGATTCTACCTTCACGGTCATTATGAAAGGCTGGTTCTCAATACCAGATTTCATTCATGAATTGCGTTGAACTTCCATCATGAGTGAGATTTGAACCCAAGTCCCCTATGCCTGAGCATCTGGATTACTGATCCACTATCCCAATTCTCTTATTAGACCCTTCCCATTTTGAAAACTGGTCACAACTTAGACAGCACTGTGTTCTATCCTGGAAGACCTCAGATTTTAATGTACTGAAATACATTTTTCCAGTTATTCTCTATTTACTTTATTTGTCAATATTTTAAATTTTATGCTTCTATTCACATTGATTAATGTCATCTTCATATCCTCTTAAACTTGGATGTATGGCTTATACTTTCATCATCTAAATTATTGGTAAGCTGCTTGAAGAGTTGAGGTCCCAACAGAAATTCTTGTGGAAGACTATGAGTCAGATCCTGCCAACTTGAAGAACTATCCATTCTCTCCTCTGTCTCTTTCAGTTCAATTTCCCAAACTGGTCAAAAATTCTACTTCAATTCTATGAGCTTACTTTTCAGACAAAAGCGTCCTTTATCCACAATGTTATTTCATGTGTATGAAATAACGTACATACACATTTCCCTGTCCACAACTTAGACACCTCTTCAAAAATTTCTCTCAGGGAATACCTAGATTTTACAAATGCACATTGGAACTCTGAGCAGCTGAACATGTAGGTCAGTTAGTCAGTCTATTCTTAGAGAATATTTTTTATTCTCTCTTTTGATGGTAGTCTAGTAGTTTGAATTTGAGACAGACTGACTGAAGAGAAAGCATAGTCAAGTACTGTTTGAGGAACATAAGAACAGTAGACCATTCAGCACCTTAAGTCATTTCAGGAGATCTTGAGTGACCTGTGGCCTAATTCCATACAACTGCTTTTGTCCCATATCCCTAACTACTTTTGCTTTGTTAAAAATAATCTCAGATTTGATACTGACAATTGATCAAGTAACAACAGTGGAAGAGAGTTCCAGTACCCCTACCAACCTCTGCATGTAGAAGTGCTGCCTGATGTCCCTCCTGAACAGTCTCGCCCTTATTCTGAGCCTATGTCCTCAGTTCTAGAATCAACCAATGGAAATAATTTATTTTTATCTAATGTTTCTTTTCCTATTAATATCTGAAGGCTTCGAACAACGTTCTGAACTCTCACGAAAACAGGCTTAATATTTGTATAATCTCTCCTCGATACCTAAGCTGTACTCCATCCAACACCAAAAGATCCTACCAATGTGTGCCCACATCTGCTCAGAGCCCGTCAAGTAGGGCTGAACCAGGGCTTATAGCATAACTTCTGCATCCTTGCATTTCAGGCACAGTGGATCACCGGTTAGCACTGCTGCCTCACAGCACCAGGGACCCAGGTTTAATTCCACCCTCTAATGACTGTCTGTATGGAGTTTGCACATTCTCCCCATGTTACATGGGTTTCCTCTGGGTATTCTGGTTTCATCCCACAGTCTAAACATGTGCAGGTTAGGTGGATTGGCTGTGCTAAATTGCCCATAGTATTCATGGATGTGTAGTTTAGGTGGGGTATAGGGGGATGGGTCTGGGTGGGATGCTCCAAGGGGCGGTGTGGACTTGTTGGGCTGAAGGGCCTGTTTCCCCACTGTAGGGATTCTATTCTATTCTGTTCTAGACATAAAAGCCAGAATTCCGTTAGCCTTCTTGGTTATTTTTTGCATCTGTTCATGGCATTTTCAAGATCTCTGCACCTGATCCCCAAGTTTCTTTGGAAATCCACTATATTTAACTTCATACTGTATAGGAAGTACCCTGATCTTTCCTTTGCTGTCCAAAATAGATAACCTCACACTTGCTTATTCATCCAGTCTGTCAATAGTCCTTTGTAATTTTGTGTTATCTACACCATGTACTTCATATTGTGTCATCTACAAATTTGGAATATGCCTTCTTCTGCCATTATTCAAGTCATTAATAATTAATGTGAATAATTGAGTCCCTTTCACAGATCCTTGTGGGTTATCACTGGTCATATCTTGCCAATTTGAGTGCTTACCTATTATCCTACTTCCAGTCATCCACTACTCAACCAATTTCCCAGCCATATTGATAATTTCCCCTTAGTTCCATAAGCTTCAATCTTTGTTAACAGTCTCTTATATGGAGGCAATAAGAACTGCAGCTTCTGGAGTCAGAGATAACAGTGTGGAGCTGGAGAAACACAGCAGGCCAGACAGCATCAGAGGAACAGGAAAGCAGCTGTTTTGAGTCAGGACCCTTCTTCAGAAAAATGACCTTCTAGAGAAGGGGTCCTGACCTGAAACATCAACTTTCCTGTTCCTCTGATGCTGCCTGGCCTGCTGTGTTCCTCCAGCATTCCTCCACCTCCACATTATGTAATCTCTTATATGAGATTTTATCAAATGCTTTCTGGAAGCCCGTACACAACATCCATAGACACTCCCAACCAGTACCTTAGTCACCTAACCAAAAAATTCAATGGCTCTCCTCGATTAACTGATAACATAGAGGTGACCCTATTCTTAATTAGCAACCCCAACAATTTTCCTACCATAGATTTTTTGTTAGTTGGTCTAGTTATCCAGTTTTCCTCTCTCAGCCTTCTTAAAAAGTGGAATGACACATGCAATTTTCCAATACAGAGGGAAACTACTACATTTAAGGAACTCTGAAAGATTATAGTTAGGCTTTCTACAATGTATTCCCCTATTACCTTTAACAGAAACCATCAGGGCCTGGGGATTTGCAAATCTCTAATTCCCTTAATTTCCTCATTGAGGATGCTTTACTTACATTAATCTTATTCAGTGCTTATTTCCAACCCACTATTAACTTCCTCAGGACTGTGGCAAGCTGTCTGTGGTGATTGTAATGAGGTCAGCCATAGAATGAGTTACCTAATTGGGGTTGTTAATCTGGTTCAAACAGGGAACTTTGACTGAGATATAAACAGGAATGTCAGAGGTTCTGTACACTCAGAGCTAGCTCTGAGGAAGCTGGATTAGCGTCCAGGACTCTCCATGTGTAAATAAGGGGTGATTTGCTGATAGGATACTAGCTTCTGTAGAGTTATTTCACTATCCTTCATTTTGACTGTAAATAATAAGGCAAGAGAATGATTCAACATGTCTATCATTTCCCCATAGTCACTGATAAGGTCTCACCTTCAATCTTTAGTGGGCCAACATTGTTTCTGACCATCTGCTAAATTTCTTCTCATTGATTTTGATATCCCTTGAAAGTTTCCTTTTACAAGAGCTGATAAAGATGTTATATGTTGCTTTATGGTCTTTTGCTAGTCTTTGCATCTTTCCCATTTGGCAGGGTCTCTGCTGTCTTCGGCCTTTGTAAGACAATTCTTTTAGTTTTATGCTGTCTTCAGGCTTAGATTTAGAAGTAGCACTTATTTATTAATATGACTGGACATGGTAGTCATTGTATACTAATCCCTGATTTATAGTAACATTAAAACAAAAACTTCTCGTACCCACGTGCTCTCAAGGTTCTCTCTTGCTTCTCAAAGTAGGGGTGGGGACCCACACAGGGCAGCAAGCTGAAATTCTGGAGTTGTGATCTCCATGCAGTAGTGACTACTGTGGAGCTCTGACTCTGGAGCTGTATCAGCTCCGTTCCCATAATCTTGCAGGTTCCAGCTGCACCCACATCTCCTCCCAGCACTGCTGTTCTCACTTAGGGGTAGGTACATGGCAATTTTAAAACCTCAAAATTGGGTCATAATGGAATAAAGTTTGAGAAGCACTGTTCTGGAGTGTTGCAACCTTGTTCCAGAGAACAATTTTGCACTCCATCTGCTATGCTCTAAATATACCCAGCAACGTGTAGCTCTGTGATATCATTGCAAGTTGCTCCAGGGTCCTAAAGACTTTACACAACTGAATTCAGTAACTGTGAACAGATGTCAACCTAGCTGCTCCAAAAGTCAGTAGTTTCTGTCTGTCACCTTTCTTAAGTAAAGAGGATATGCAAATTCCCAATGTAAAGGGACAGTTTTCAATTCGGATTACAGCTAGAGGGTGTTTAATATTCTTTAACTTTTTTTTAATTGTAAGGAGGAGCCATTTGGTCCCAGGATCACATTATGTTATTTTTATTTCCTTCCTTGCTGTTTACTTGCTTGTTTTAATTTTAGCAAGCCCCATCACTAATTCAATCTTAGTTTTCTTGGGGTTTCCAGCATTCTAAACTCTTCTTGTAGTCAGGAGAGGGAAGCAGATGGTTTATGATGAAAACTGCAGAGTTTAGGGCTGTTTCAAATTGAAGGCACAGTTGTCAATGATGCTGTGATTAACACTGTGGATGGGTAAGAGATCAGAATTAAAGGAGCCTGGTTCAGCCTCAGACAGTGACATGGTGAGGGCAGGGAGCAAAGGCATTGGGTTTTGTTTTCCTGATGTTCAGCTGAAAGGAATGTTTATTCTAAGTAGACTTAGTAACAATGGAGAGATTGAGAGGCGGTCCACAGTCCAATTGCTATAAATATGCAAGGAAAAAGCAATTTGATTCTCAGCCTGAGTCTTCGGATAATGGAACAATTCTAAAATCAGATAACAACATACTGTATGCTGCAAATTCATGTAAACAGTAAACTTGTGTGTGATATTATATAGATGGGTCCATCAATTCAAGCTACACTTAGATTTACCTCAGGAAGTTGAGACAGCAAGTTGGCCTTTTCTGCCAGAGAGTCATCAATTGATTCAAAGAAACTGCGTTCCACCACGTCAAAGGCCTGTGAAGAAGGGAAAAAACGTGCCTCAGGAATGATATGGGCCATGAAATTGGAGCAGAGATCAACATAAACAAGGTCTTTACACAAATTTAACTTCAATTCAGTAATGAACTGTCAGTCAGGTGAGAAAAAGCACAGTGTGTGCACCCTGGCACCTATCCCAGCTAGCACTAACCTTTGGCACAATGAATCAAAGACAGCTTTACTCGGTCTCCAACGCTGTGCTGTACCTGCCTGGGTATGTTTGATGGAAACTGCACTATCTAATCCTGTGTTGTACCTGTGCTAGGAGAGTTTGTTGGGACAGTGTTGAAGGAGCTTTACTTTCATTTTAAATAAGTAGACTCTATACGTAACCCCGTACTGAGCCTGACCATTTTTGACAGTGGTTAAAATTGTTTCAGAGATAGTAGGAACTGCAGATGCTGGAGAATCTGAGATAACAAGGTGTAGAGCTGGGCGAACACAGCAGGCCAAGCAGCATAAGAGGAGCAGGAAAGCTCACGTTTTGGGCCTAGACCCTTACTCAGAAAATGAAGAAGAATCTGAAGAAGGGTCCAGACCTGAAACGTTAGCTTTCCTGCCCCTCTGATGCTGCTTGGCCTGCTGTGTTCATCCAGCTCTACACTTTGTTATATCAGTCTTTGATAGGGATTGTGTTACTCTCTATATAACAGTTCTGTACCTGTCCTGGGAGCATTTGATTGGGACAGTGTTGTCGGAGCTTCACTGCACATCTTAAACCCACGTGGTCCCTGTACTGGAAATGTTTTTGGGCTAATGGTAAGATTTTTGGTAGTGTGGATGAGCAGAGAGACCTCAGTGTCCATGTACACAGATCCCTGAAAGCTGCAACCAAGGTTGATCGGGTTGTTAAGAAGGCGTACAGTGTGTTAGGTTTTATTGGTGGAGGGATTGAGTTTTGAAGCCATGAAGTCACGTTGCAGCTATACAAAACTCTGGTGCGGCCACACTACAGTACTGCGTGTAGTTCTGGTCGCCGCATTATAGGAGAGATGTGGAAGCATTGGAAAGGGTGCAGAAGAGATTTACCAGGATGTTGCTGGTGTGGAGGGAAGGTCTTATGAGGAAAGGCTGACGGACTTCAGGCTGTTTTCGTTAGAGAGAAGAAGGTTAAGAGGTGACCTAATAGAGACATACAAGATGATCAGAGGATTAGATAGGGCGGACAGTGAGAGCCTTTTTCCTTGGATGGAGATGGCTAGCATGAGGGGACATAGGTTTAAATTGAGGAGTGATAGATACAGGATAGAAGTCAGAGTTCTTTATTCAGAGTAGTAAGGGCGTGGAATGCCCTGCCTGCAACAGTAGTAGACTCGATAAGTTTAAGGGCATTTAAATGGTCATTGGATAAACATATGGATGATAATGGAATAGTGTAGGTTAGATGGGCTGCAGATTGGTATCACAGGTCAGTGCAACATCAGGGCCAAAGGACCTGTACTGCACTGTAGTGTTCTATGTTTGATAGGGACAGTGTCTTTCTTCCTCAGAGGTGTTTTGGAACTCTTGCCCCAAAATCTTTAAGTGGATAGAGTCTTAATAAGTAAAAGGTGAAAGGTTATCAAAGTCAGGCAGGAATGTGCAGTAATCACATTTGTCATGATCTTATTGAATGGTAGAGCAAACTTAGTCCTGCACCTAAAGTTTATGCTCGCTCTTATTCCAGATTATGATACCTCATAAAAGGATTAGGAATGAGATGATACAGGCATAAGGTAATCTGCAAAAGCAAATGCAAATGCAATAAAAAGAAAACCTCTCTCGCACACTGCGTAGTTAGGATCTGGAATGCAATACGGGACACAGTGGTGAAGGCAGGTAAAGGTATCCAAGAAGACTTTAGATGGTTATTTGAGTAGAAACAATGTGCAGGGTTACGAAGAAAAGGCAGGGGAAAGGCACGAGGTCATGATGTTCATTTGGAGAACGAGAGCAAATAACATGGGCTGAATGGTTCCCTTCTTCACCATATCAATTCAGTGATTCTGTTTGTTATCATTTTTTCTGTTTATGACATTTCAGTACATAGAGACAGAGTCACACAGCACTGAAAGAGATCCTTCGGTCCAATTCATTCGCACTGACCAGATATCCCAATCTGACCCTGTCCCATTTACCAGCACTTGGCCCATATCGCTCTAAACCTTTCCTATTCACATACCCATCCAGCTGCCTTTTAAAGGCTGTAACTGTATTCATCTCCACCACGTCGTCTGGCAGCTCGCACTACCCTCTGCGTGAAAACATTACCCCTCGGTCCTTTTTAAATCTTTCCCCTCTCACCTTAAACCTGCGTCCTATGGCTTTGGACTCTCCCACCCTAGGAGAGACACTTTGGTTAAGCAGACCTATCCATGCCCCTCATGAATTTATAACCGTTTAAGGTTACTCCTCAGTGTGTGGCTCTCCAGGGAAAAGAGCTCCAGCCTATTCAACCTCTCTTTATACTTCAAACCTTCCGGTCTCAACAACATCCTTGTAAATCTTTCTGTACCCTCTCAAGTTTAACAACATCCCTCCTACAGAAGGGCGACCAGAATTTATTCAGTATTCCAAAAGTGGCCTCACAAATGCCCTGTACAGCTGCAACGTGACCTCCCAACTCCTACACTCAATGCACTGACCAATCAAGGTGTGTTTCAAACGCCTTATTCACTCCCCTGCCTACTGCAACTCCACTTTTAAGAAACTATGTACCTATATCTGTAAGTCTCTGTTCAGCAACATTCCCCAGGATGCTACCATTTACTGTATAAGTCCTGACCTGGTTTGCCTTACTAAAATGCAATATCTTACAGTTATCTAAAACTCCACCTGCCACTCCTTGGTCCACTGAGCCATCTGATCAAGATCCCATTGTACTCGGAGATAACCTCCTTCATGGTTCACTACACCACCAATTTTACAAACCATACCTCCTACATTCACATCCAAATCATTCATACAAATGATTAAAAGCACTGGACACAGCACTGATTCTTACAGCAAATCACTGGTCACAGGCCTCCAGTCCGAAAAAACATCTTTCCACAATCACCCTCTGTCTTGAAAGTCAGAGACAATCTCATATCCATTTGGATAGTTCCCTGTGGATCCTATATAATCTAACCTTACTAGCCACTCTATCATGTGGAACCTGCTCAAATGCTTTACTTAAGTCTATATTGACAAATACTGATGCAAAATACTTGTTTAGTATATCTCACCCATCTGCTGTCGTCCCACACAAAGATGGCCTTATTGATCTTTAAGGGGCCCTATTCTCTCAGTTATTGTTTTGTCGTTAATGTATTTGTAAAATCCCTTTGGATTCTCCTTAACCCCATTTTCCAAAGCTATCTCATGACCCTTTTTGACTTCCTGATTTCCCTCTTAAGTATACTCCTACTGCCCTTGAACTCTCCTAGGGAATCACTTGAACCCAGCTGTCTATATCTGATAAATGTCTCCATTTTTTCATGAGCAGAGCCTCAATTTCTGAGTCACCCAGTATTCCTTACACCTACCAGCCTTGCCCTTCACACTAACACGAAAAGTCTGTTTCTGAACTCTTGTTATCTCATTCATAAAGGCCTCCCACTTCCAAGCCAATCCCTTTACCTGCAAATATTCTCCCAACCAACATTTGCAAGTTTCTGCAAAATAATGTCAAAATTTGTCTAATTTAGAATTTGTCCTTTTCCTTAACTATTTAATACTAATTGAATCTTGATCACTTACTCCAAAGTGCTCCCCCACTGACACCTGAGTAACTTGCCCTGCCTTATTTCCCAACAGAAAGTCAAGTATTGCTCCTTCTCTAGTGCTTATATTCATATACTGAATAAGAAAGTTATTTCTACCTTGAAGAAATGCCAAAGTTCCAAAAATGTGAATCTCTGCCCCCTACGCCAGCTCCTCAGACACACATTCATCTGCTCTGTCCTCCTATTCCTCCTCTTACTAACACATGGCACTGTTAGTCATCTGGATGATACTACCTTCAATGATCTACTTTTTAACATCCTCCTAATTTCCTGTATTCTTTCTGTCAAACTTCATTTCTTTCCTTACCTGTGTTGCTGGCACCAACATGTACAATGACCTCCTGCTGGTCACTCTGCCTTTTCAGAATATTCTACAGCCTCCCAGTGACATCCTTGACCCTGGCACCAGGGAGGCAACACACCATCCCTCATGTCTCGCTGACAACTGCAGAAACGTCTGTCTGAGCCCAGACAAGACTGTCCCCTATTAAAGTCGATCACTTGAAACCGAACATATCCCTCATTACAGTGGAGTCAATCATGCTACCAGAAACCTGGCTGTCAATTCTACGCTCTCCTGTGAAGCCACCTCCTCTACAGTATCCAAACCAATCTGCGATGGGGATAGCCAAAGGAGCCAAAAGCAGCATGGTGGCTTAGTGGTTAGCACTGCTGCCTCACAGCACCAGGGACCCAGGTTTGATTCCAGCCTCAAGCAACTGTCTGTGAGGGGTTTGCACATTCTCCCTGTGTCTGCATGGGTTTCCTCCGGGTGCTCTGGTTTCCTCCCACAGTCCAAAGATGTGCAGCTCTGGCCATGCAAAATTGCCCACAGTGCTCAGGGAGGTGTAGATTAGGTGGGATATAGGGGAATGGGTCTGAATGGGATGTTCTGAGGTTAGGTGTGGACTTGTTGGGCCGAAGGGCCTGTTTCCAAACTGTAGGGATTCTAATTCTAATTCTAATTCTTCTAATTCTAACTACTTGCCTAGTTCTCCTTCCATTCCTCATGGTCAACCACCTCCCTGACTGTGTCTGCGGTGTTTCGACCTTCTTAAATTGATATCCTTACACCTCCTTGCTCCTGTAAACGCTTCATTGTCTCTAACTGCTGCTCCAAATGATCCATTAGCATTCGTAAAACACACACTTCAGGAACACAAATTCTCCCTGATCTCCCACATCTGACAAGAAAAGCACATCACTGTACTATAAACCATTTCTGCCCTTTTAACAGACCCAGAAATTACCCAAGAACAAACACAACAGACTTTGCTCAAAATGCAGCATTGGCACACTCTTACTGTTCAAAACCACTGCTCTAGGATAACTTGATAATACCATTTTTCAATATTAAAAGTCAATCAAGAGACAGATCACAGTGTAAACTTAAAAAAAAGCCCTCACCTTACTTATTGTTAGAGATTTACAGGAAGAGAAAAAGCAGATTAAGGTTTAAAAGTTTTATAAATTTTAAACATCAAACACTTAGCTGATCAGGCTCAACTATCATCCCAACTGTGACCAGGTTTAATATAAACCTCCATCCTCCTACCAACAAGTTTCAGTTTACTCCTACTCTCCACCAGCCTGTCACTGGGCTTAATCTAAAGCTTTTGACTGAATGGCTTTTCCTCCTTGCCCAAGCTGCCCTGATATTGTGACATGGTCAGTGATTGGTTCAATACCTGCAATAGCACCTTGCGGATGTCAGCATCGTTGTGACTGAGAGTCAGCTGTCCCAGTAACAGCTCTGCTGTCAACCTCTGCGTCACAAACTTAGAGACTCGACTGCCATCGTATCCATTGAAGACCCCGTACAGGTAGCACTCATCCTCACTGGGGAGAGAAA